>NC_137497.1:2105000-2117500 GCF_041902795.1 Electrophorus electricus
TGTGTGTTTCCAGTTAGGTTAAGTTGTCACATACATAGTCATACACAGTATAACTCGCAGTGAAATGGTTGTGTGTGTAAGGGTGTGTGAGTGTGTGTTTTGCGCGTGCCTGCCTGTTATGTGTGTGTGTGTGTGTGTGTGTGTTTTGCGCGTGCCTGTCTGTTGTGTGTGTTTGGGTTTTGCACATGCTTGGCTGTTTTATGTGTGTGTGTGTTTTGCGCGTGCCTGCCTGTTATGTGTGTGTGTGTGTTTTGCACGTACCTGTTTGTGTGTGTGTGTTTGTGTGTGCGTGTGTGTGTGCGTGTGCACATGCCTGTCTGTTGAATGTGCATGTTTTGTGTGTGTCTGTTGCATGCCTGTGTTTTGCACATGCCTGTCTGTTGGATGTGTGTCTTGTGCACATGCCTGTCTGCTGTGTTTGTGTGTGTGTGTGTGTGTGTGTGTTTTACACGTGCCTGTATATAGTGTTTGTCTGTATGTATGTGTTTTGCGCGTGCCTATCTGTTGTGTGTGCGTGTGTGTGTGTATGTGTTTTTTGCGTGCCTGTCTGTTGGATATGTGTGTCTATCTGTTGAATGTGCATGTCTTGTGTGTCTGTTGCATGTGTGTGTTTTGAACATGTCTGTTTGTTGGGTGTGTGTGTTTATGCGTGCCTATCTGTTGGATGTGTGTGTTGTGCACATGCCTGCCTGTTGTGTGTGTGTGTTTATGTGTTTGTGTGTTTTGCGCATGCCTGTATGTTGGATGTGTGTTTTGCACATGCCTGTCTGTTATATTGTGTGTGTGTGTGTGTGTGTGTTGCACGTTCCTGTTTGTAGTGTGTGTGTGTGTGTGTGTGTGTGTTTTGCGCGTGCCTGTTTGTTGTGTTTGTGTGTGTGTGTGTGTGTGTTTTGCGCGTGGCTGTCTCTTCTATTGTGTGTGTGTGTTTTGCACGTGCCTGTCTGTTGGATGTGTGTGTCTATCTGTTGAATGTGCATGTCTTGTGTGTCTGCTGCATGTGTGTGTTTTGCACATGTCTGTTTGTTGGGTGTGTGTGTTTATGCGTGCCTATCTGTTGGATGTGTGTGTTGTGCACATGCCTGTCTGTTGTGTGTGTGTGTGTTTTACACGTGCCTGCATATAGTGTGTGTGTATATATGTGTTTTGCGCGTGCCTATCTGTTGTGTGCGCGTGTGTGTGTGTATGTGTTTTGTGCGTGCCTGTCTGTTGTATGATTGTGTGTTTTGGGCGTGCCTGTCTGTTGTGTGTGCGTGTGTGTGTGTGTGTGTTTTGCACGTGCCTGTCTGTTGGATGTGTGTTTTCTATGTGCCTGTCTGTTGGATGTGTGTGTGTCTGTGTGTGTTTTTCACGTGCCTGTCTTTTGTGTGTGTGTTTTGTGCGTCCCTGTCTATTGTCTGTGTGTGTGTGTGTTTTGCACATGCCTGTCTGTTGGATGTGTGTTTTGTATGTGCCTGTCTGTTGGATGTGAGTGTTTTGCACATGCCTGTCTGTTATATTGTGTGTGTGTGTGTGTGTGTGTGTGTGTGTGTTGCACGTTCCTGTTTGTAGTGTGTGTGTGTGTGTGTGTGTGTGTGTTTTGCGCATGGCTGTCTCTTGTATTGTGTTTGTGTGTTTTGCACGTGCCTGTCTGTTGGATGTGTGTGTCTATCTGTTGAATGTGCATGTTTTGTGTGTGTCTGTTGCATGTGTGTGTTTTGCACGTGCCTGCCTGTTGTGTGTGTGTGTATGTGTTTGTGTGTTTTGCGCATGTTTGGTGGATGTGTGTTTTGCACATGCCTGTCCGTTATATTGTGTGTGTGTGTGTGTGTGTGTGTGTGTGTGTGTTGCACGTTCCTGTTTGTAGTGTGTGTGTGTGTGTGTGTGTGTGTGTGTTTTGCGCGTGCCTGTTTGTTGTGTTTGTGTGTGTGTGTGTGTGTTTTGCACGTGCCTGTCTGTTGGATGTGTGTGTCTATCTGTTGAATGTGCATGTCTTGTGTGTCTGTTGCATGTGTGTGTTTTGAACATGTCTGTTTGTTGGGTGTGTGTGTTTATGCGTGCCTATCTGTTGGATGTGTGTGTTGTGCACATGCCTGTCTGTTGTGTGTGTGTGTGTTTTACACGTGCCTGTATATAGTGTGTGTGTATATATGTGTTTTGCGCTTGCCTATCTGTTGTGTGTGCGTGTGTGTGTGTATGTGTTTTGTGCATGCCTGTCTGTTGTATGATTGTGTGTTTTGTGCGTGCCTGTCTGTTGTGTGTGCGTGTGTGTGTGTGTGTGTGTGTGTGTGTGTTTTGTGCGTGCCTGTTTGTTGTGTGCGTGTGTGTGTGTATGTGTTTTGTGCATGCCTGTCTGTTGTATGATTGTGTGTTTTGTGCGTGCCTGTCTGTTGTGTGTGCGTGTGTGTGTGTGTGTGTGTGTGTGTGTGTGTTTTGTGCGTGCCTGTTTGTTGTGTGTGTGTGTGTGTGTGTGTGTTTTGCACGTGGCTGTCTCTTGTATTGTGTGTGTGTGTTTTGCACGTGCCTGTCTGTTGGATGTGTGTGTCTATTTGTTGAATGTGCATGTTTTGTGTGTGTATGTTGCATGTGTGTGTTTTGCACATGTCTGTTTGTTGGATCTGTGTGTATGTGTGTGTTTTTTATGCGTGCCTGTCTTTTGTGTGTGTGTGTGTGTGTGTTTGTGTGTGTTTTGCAAATGCCTGTCTGTTGGATGTGTGTGTTGTGCACATGCCTGTCTGTTGTGTGTGTGTGTATGTTTTGCGTGTGCCTGTCTGTTGTGTATGTGTTTGTGTTTGTGTGTGTTTTGCACGTGCTTGTCTGTTTTATCTTTCTGTGTTTTGCATGTGCCTGTCTGTTGGATGTGTGAGTATGTGTGTGTGTGTTTTGCACGTACCTGTCAGTTGTGTGTGTGTGTGTGTGTTTTGCGCAAGCCTGTCTGTTGTATTGTGTGTGTTTTGCGTGTGCCTGTCTATTGTGTGTGTGTGTGTGTGTTTTGCACGTGCCTGTCTGTTGTATTGTGTGTGTTTTGCACGTGCCTGTCTGTTTTGTGTGTGTGTGTGTGTGTGTTTTGCGCATGCCTGTTTGTTGTGTGTGTGTGTCTTTGTGTGTTTTGCGCGTGGCTGTCTCTTGTATTGTGTGTGTTTTGCACGTGCCTGTCTGTTGGATGTGTGTGTCTATCTGTTGAATGTGCATGTTTTGTGTGTGTCTGTTGCATGTCTGTGTTTTGCACATTCCTGTCTGTTGGATGTGTGTGTTGTGCACATGCCTGTCTGTTGTGTGTGTGTGTGTGTGTGTGCATGTGTGTGTGTGTTTTGCACGTACCTGTCTGTTGTGTGTGTGTGTGTGTTTTGCGCAAGCCTGTCTGTTGTATTGTGTGTGTTTTGCGTGTGCCTGTCTGTTGTGTGTGTGTGTGTGTGTGCGTGTTTTGCACGTGCCTGTCTGTTGTGTGTGTGTGTGTTTTGCGCGTGCCTGTTTGTTGTGTGTGTGTGTGTGTGTCTTTGTGTGTTTTGCGTGTGGCTGTCTGTTGGATGTGTGTGTCTATCTGTTGAATGTGCATGTTTTGTGTGTGTCTGTTGCATGTCTGTGTTTTGCACACGCCTTTCTGTTGGATGTGTGTCTTGTGCACATGCCTGTCTGCTGTGTTTGTGTGTGTGTGTGTGTGTTTGTGTGTTTTGCAAATGCGTGTCTGTTGTGTGTCTGTTGTGTGTGTGTGTTTTGCATGTGCCTGTCTGTTGGATTTGTGTGTGTGTGTGTTTTACATGTGCCTGTATATAGTGTGTGTGTGTTTGTATGTGTTTTGCGCGTGCCTATCTGTTGTGTGTGCGTGTGTGTGTGTATGTGTTATGTGCGTGCCTGTCTGTTGTATGATTGTGTGTTCTGCGCATGCCTGTCTGTTGTGTGTGCGTGTGTGTGTGTGTGTGTGTTTTGCACGTGCCTGTCTGTTGGATGTGTGTTTTTCACGTACCTGTCTGTTGTGTCTTTGTGTGTGTCTGTGTGTGTTTTTCACGTGCCTGTCTATTGTGTGTGTGTTTTGTGCGTCCCTGTCTGTTGTGTGTGTGTGTGTGTGTGTTGCACGTTCCTGTTTGTAGTGTGTGTGTGTGTGTGTGTTTTGCCCGTGCCTGTTATATTGTGTATGTGTGTGTGTGTTGCACATTCCTGTTTGTAGTGTGTGTGTGTGTGTGTTTTGTGCGTGCCTGTCTGTTGTGTGTGCGTGTGAGTGTGTGTGTGTGTGTTTTGCACGTGCCTGTCTCTTGGATGTGTGTTTTGCATGTTCCTGTCTGTTGGATGTTTGTGTGTCTGTGTGTTTTTCAGGTACCTGTCTGTTGTGTCTTTGTTTTGCGTGTGCCTGTCTGTTGTGTGTGTGTGTGTGTGTGTTTTACACGTGCCTGTATATAGTGTGTGTGTGTATGTATGTGTTTTGCGCGTGCCTGTCTGTTGTATGATTGTGTGTTTTGCGCATGCCTGTCAGTTGGATGTGTGTTTTGCACATGCCTGTCTGTTGTGTATGCGTGTGTGTGTGTGTGTGTTTGTTTTGCATGTGCCTGTCTGTTGGATGTGTGTGTGTGTGTGTGTTTTTCACGTACCTGTCTGTTGTGTGTGTGTGTGTCTGTGTGTGTTTTTCACATGCCTGTCTATTGTGTGTGTTTTGTGCATCCCTGTCTGTTGTGTGTGTGTGTGTGTGTGTGTGTGTGTGTGTGTGTGTGTGTGTGTGTGTGTGTGTTTTGCGTGTGCCTGTCTGTTGGATTTGTGTGTCTATCTGTTGAATGTGCATGTTTTGTGTGTGTCTGTTGCATGTGAGTGTTTTGAACATGTCTGTTTGTTGGATGTGTGTGTGTTTATGCGTGCCTATCTGTTGGATGTGTGTGTTGTGCACATGCCTGTCTGTTGTGTGTGTGTGTGTTTTAAACGTGCCTGTATATAGTGTGTGTGTGTATGTATGTGTTTTGCGCTTGCCTATCTGTTGTGTGTGCGTGTGTGTGTATGTGTTTTGTGCGTGCCTGTCTGTTGTATGATTGTGTGTTTTGGTCGTGCCTGTCTGTTTTGTGTGCGTGTGTGTTTGTGTGTGTGTGTGTTTTGCACGTATCTGTCTGTTGTGTGTGTGTGTGTGTGTTTTGCACATGCCTGTCTGTTGAATGTGCATGTTTTGTGTGTGTCTGTTGGATGTGTGTGTTGTGCACATGCCTGTCTGTTGTATTGTGTGTGTTTTGCGTGTGCCTGTCTGATGTGTGTGTGTGTGTTTGTTTTGCACGTGCCTGTCTGTTGTGTGTGCGTGTGTGTGTTGCATGTTCCTGTTTGTAGTGTGTGTGTGTGTGTGTGTGTTTTGTGCGTGCCTGTCTGTTGTGTGCGTGAGTGTGTGTGTGTATGTGTTTTGCGCGTGCTTGTCTGTTGTGTGTTTGTGTGTGTTTTGCGTGTGCCTGCCTATTATGTGTGTGTGATTTGCACTTGCCTGTCTGTTGTATCATTGTGTGTTTTGCGCGTGCCTGTCTGTTGGATGCGTGTGTCTATCTCTTGAATGTGCATGTTTTGTGTGTGTCTGTTGCATGTGTGTGTTGTGCACATGCCTGTCTGTTGTGTATGCGTGTGTGTGTTTGTGTGTTTTGCATGTGCCTGTCTGTTGGATGTGTGTGTGTGTGTGTTTTGCACGTACCTTTCTGTTGTGTGTGTGTGTGTCTGTGTGTGTTTTTCACGTGCCTGTCTATTGTGTGTGTGTTTTGTGCGTCCCTGTCTGTTGTGTTTGTGTTTGTGTGTGTTTTGCACGTGCCTGTCTGCTTTGTTTGCGTGTTTGTTTGTGTGTTTTGCACATGCCTGTCTGTTATATTGTTTGTGTGTGTGCGAGTGTGTGTTGCACGTTCCTGTTTGTAGTGTGTGTGTGTGTTTTGCGCGTGCCTGTTTGTTTTTTGTGTGTGTGTGTGTGTGTGTTGCACGTTCCTGTTTGTAGTGTGTGTGTGTGTGTTTTGCACATGCCTGTCTGTTGTGTGTGTGTGTGTTTTGCATGTACCTGTCTGTTATATTGTGTGTGTTTTGCGTGTGCCTGTCTGTTGTGTGTGTGTGTGTCTGTGTGTGTTTTGCGTGTGGCTGTATATAGTGTGTGTGTATATATGTGTTTTGCGCGTGCCTATCTGTTGTGTGTGCGTGTGTTTTACACGTGCCTGTATATAGTGTGTGTGTATATATGTGTTTTGCGCGTGCCTATCTGTTGTGTGTGCGTGTGTATGTGTATTTGTTTTGCACATGCCTGTCTGTTGTGTATGCGTGTGTGTGTGTGTGTGTTTGTTTTGCATGTGCCTGTCTGTTGGATGTTTGTGTGTCTGTGTTTTTCACGTACCTGTCTGTTGTGTGTGTTTTGTACATCCCTGTCTGTTGTGTGTGTGTGTGTGTGTGTGTGTTTTGCGTGTGCCTGTCTGTTGTGTGTGTGTGTGTGTTTTGCACATGCCTGTCTGTTGGATGTGTGTGTCTATCTGTTGAATGTGCATGTTTTGTGTGTGTCTGTTGCATGTGAGTGTTTTGCACATGCCTGTCTGTTGGATGTGTGTGTTGTGCACATGCCTGTCTGTTGGATGTGTGTGTTGTGCACATGCCTGTCTCTTGTATTGTGTGTGTTTTGCGTGTGGCTGTCTCTTGTATTGTGTGTGTTTTGCACGTGCCTGTCTGTTGGATATGTGTGTCTATCTGTTGAATGTGCATGTCTTGTGTGTCTGTTGCATGTGTGTGTTTTGAACATGTCTGTTTGTTGGATGTGTGTGTGTTTATGCGTGCCTATCTGTTGGATGTGTGTGTTGTGCACATGCCTGTCTGTTGTGTGTGTGTGTGTGTGTGTGTTTTAAACGTGCCTGTATATAGTGTGTGTGTGTATGTATGTGTTTTGCGCGTGCCTATCTGTTGTGTGTGTGTGTGTATGTATGTGTTTTGCGCGTGCCTATCTGTTGTGTGTGCGTGTGTGTGTATGTGTTTTG
Organism: Electrophorus electricus; assembly: GCF_041902795.1. Lineage (NCBI taxonomy): Eukaryota > Metazoa > Chordata > Actinopteri > Gymnotiformes > Gymnotidae > Electrophorus > Electrophorus electricus. Next base: position 2,111,930 of record NC_137497.1, read on the forward strand.
TGCGTGCCTGTCTGTTGTATGATTGTGTGTTTTGGTCGTGCATATCTGTTTTGTGTGCGTGTGTGTGTGTGTGTGTGTGTGTGTGTTTTGCACGTACCTGTCTGTTGTGTGTGTTTGTGTCTGTGTGTGTTTTTCACGCGCCTGTCTATTGTGTGTGTGTTTTGTGCGTCCCTGTCTGTTGTGTGTGTGTGTGTGTGTGTTTTGCACATGCCTGTCTGTTGAATGTGCATGTTTTGTGTGTGTTTGTTGGATGTGTGTGTTGTGCACATGCCTGTCTGTTGTATTGTGTGTGTTTTGCGTGTGCCTGTCTGATGTGTGTGTGTGTGTGTGTGTTTTGCACGTGCCTGTCTGTTGTGTGTGTGTGTGTGTTGCATGTTCCTGTTTGTAGTGTGTGTGTGTGTGTGTGTGTGTTGCATGTTCCTGTTTGTAGTGTGTGTGTGTGTGTGTGTTTTGTGCGTGCCTGTCTGTTGTGTGCGTGAGTGTGTGTGTGTATGTGTTTTGCGCGTGCTTGTCTGTTGTGTGTTTGTGTGTGTTTTGCGAGTGCCTGCCTATTATGTGTGTGTGTGAGTGATTTGCACTTGCCTGTCTGTTGTATCATTGTGTGTTTTGCGCGTGCCTGTCTGTTGGATGTGTGTGTCTATCTCTTGAATGTGCATGTTTTGTGTGTGTCTGTTGCATGTGTGTGTTGTGCACATGCCTGTCTGTTGTGTGTGCGTGTGTGTGTTTGTGTGTTTTGCATGTGCCTGTCTGTTGGATGTGTGTGTGTGTGTGTTTTGCACGTACCTTTCTGTTGTGTTTGTGTGTCTGTGTGTGTTTTTCACGTGCCTGTCTATTGTGTGTGTGTTTTGTGCGTCCCTGTCTGTTGTGTTTGTGTTTGTGTGTGTTTTGCACGTGCTTGTCTGCTTTGTGTGCGTGTTTGTTTGTGTGTTTTGCACATGCCTGTCTGTTATATTGTTTGTGTGTGTGCGAGTGTGTGTTGCACGTTCCTGTTTGTAGTGTGTGTGTGTGTTTTGCCCGTGCCTGTTTGTTGTTTGTGTGTGTGTGTGTGTGTTGCACGTTCCTGTTTGTAGTGTGTGTTTGTTTTGCACATGCCTGTCTGTTGTGTGTGTGTGTGTGTGTGTGTTTTGCATGTACCTGTCTGTTATATTGTGTGTGTTTTGCGTGTGCCTGTCTGTTGTGTGTGTGTGTGTTTCTGTGTGTGTTTTGCGTGTGGCTGTCTCTTGTATTGTGTGTGTGTTTTGCACGTGCCTGTCTGTTGGATGTGTGTGTCTATCTGTTGAATGTGCATGTTTTGTGTGTGTCTGTTGCATGTCTGTGTTCTGCACATGCCTGTCTGTTGTGTGTGTGTGTGTGTGTGTGTGCGTGTGTGTTTTGCGTGTGCCTGTCTTTTGTGTATGTGTTTGTGTGTGTTTTGCACATGCTTGTCTGTTTTATCTGTCTGTGTATTGCATGTGCCTGTCTATTGGATGTGTGTGCATGTGTGTGTGTGTTTTGCACGTACCTGTCTGTTGTGTGTGTGTGTGTGTGTTTTGCGCAAGCCTGTCTGTTGTATTGTGTGTGTTTTGCATGTGCCTGTCTGTTGTGTGTGTGTGTGTGTGTGCGTGTTTTGCATGTGCCTGTCTGTTGTATTGTGTGTGTTTTGCGTGTGCCTGTCTGTTGTGTGTGTGTGTGTGTTTTGCACGTGCCTGTCTGTTGTGTGTGTGTGTGTTTTGCGCGTGCCTGTTTGTTGTGTGTGTGTGTGTGTGTCTTTGTGTGTTTTGCGTGTGGCTGTCTGTTGGATGTGTGTGTCTATCTGTTGAATGTGCATGTTTTGTGTGTGTCTGTTGCATGTCTGTGTTTTGCACACGCCTGTCTGTTGGATGTGTGTCTTGTGCACATGCCTGTCTGCTGTGTTTGTGTGTGTGTGTGTGTGTGTTTGTGTGTTTTGCAAATGCGTGTCTGTTGTGTGTCTGTTGTGTGTGTGTGTTTTGCATGTGCCTGTCTGTTGGATTTGTGTGTGTGTGTGTTTTACATGTGCCTGTATATAGTGTGTGTGTGTTTGTATGTGTTTTGCGCGTGCCTATCTGTTGTGTGTGCGTGTGTGTGTGTGTATGTGTTATGTGCGTGCCTGTCTGTTGTATGATTGTTTGTTCTGCGCATGCCTGTCTGTTGTGTTTGCGTGTGTGTGTGTGTGTGTGTTTTGCACGTGCCTGTCTGTTGGATGTGTGTTTTTCACGTACCTGTCTGTTGTGTCTTTGTGTGTGTCTGTGTGTGTTTTTCACGTGCCTGTCTATTGTGTGTGTGTTTTGTGTGTCCCTGTCTGTTGTGTGTGTGTGTGTGTTGCACGTTCCTGTTTGTAGTGTGTGTGTGTGTGTGTGTTTTGCCCGTGCCTGTTATATTGTGTATGTGTGTGTGTGTTGCACATTCCTGTTTGTAGTGTGTGTGTGTGTGTGTTTTGTGCGTGCCTGTCTGTTGTGTGTGCGTGTGAGTGTGTGTGTGTGTGTTTTGCACGTGCCTGTCTCTTGGATGTGTGTTTTGCATGTTCCTGTCTGTTGGATGTTTGTGTGTCTGTGTGTTTTTCAGGTACCTGTCTGTTGTGTCTTTGTTTTGCGTGTGCCTGTCTGTTGTGTGTGTGTGTGTGTGTGTTTTACACGTGCCTGTATATAGTGTGTGTGTGTATGTATGTGTTTTGCGCTTGCCTATCTGTTGTGTGTGCGTGTGTGTGTATGTGTTTTGTGCGTGCCTGTCTGTTGTATGATTGTGTGTTTTGCGCATGCCTGTCAGTTGGATGTGTGTTTTGCACATGCCTGTCTGTTGTGTATGCGTGTGTGTGTGTGTGTGTTTGTTTTGCATGTGCCTGTCTGTTGGATGTTTGTGTGTCTGTGTGTTTTTCACGTACCTGTCTGTTGTGTGTGTGTGTGTCTGTGTGTGTTTTTCACATGCCTGTCTATTGTGTGTGTTTTGTGCATCCCTGTCTGTTGTGTGTGTGTGTGTGTGTGTGTGTGTGTGTGTGTTTTGCGTGTGCCTGTCTGTTGTGTGTGTGTGTGTGTTTTGCACATGCCTGTCTGTTGGATTTGTGTGTCTATCTGTTGAATGTGCATGTTTTGTGTGTGTCTGTTGCATGTGAGTGTTTTGAACATGTCTGTTTGTTGGATGTGTGTGTGTTTATGCGTGCCTATCTGTTGGATGTGTGTGTTGTGCACATGCCTGTCTGTTGTGTGTGTGTGTGTTTTAAACGTGCCTGTATATAGTGTGTGTGTGTATGTATGTGTTTTGCGCTTGCCTATCTGTTGTGTGTGCGTGTGTGTGTATGTGTTTTGTGCGTGCCTGTCTGTTGTATGATTGTGTGTTTTGGTCGTGCCTGTCTGTTTTGTGTGTGTGTGTGTTTGTGTGTGTGTGTGTGTTTTGCACGTACCTGTCTGTTGTGTGTGTGTGTGTGTTTTGCACATGCCTGTCTGTTGAATGTGCATGTTTTGTGTGTGTCTGTTGGATGTGTGTGTTGTGCACATGCCTGTCTGTTGTATTGTGTGTGTTTTGCGTGTGCCTGTCTGATGTGTGTGTGTGTGTGTGTTTTGCACGTGCCTGTCTGTTGTGTGTGTGTGTGTGTGTTGCATGTTCCTGTTTGTAGTGTGTGTGTGTGTGTGTGTGTTTTGTGCGTGCCTGTCTGTTGTGTGCGTGAGTGTGTGTGTGTATGTGTTTTGCGCGTGCTTGTCTGTTGTGTGTTTGTGTGTGTTTTGCGAGTGCCTGCCTATTATGTGTGTGTGTGAGTGATTTGCACTTGCCTGTCTGTTGTATCATTGTGTGTTTTGCGCGTGCCTGTCTGTTGGATGTGTGTGTCTATCTCTTGAATGTGCATGTTTTGTGTGTGTCTGTTGCATGTGTGTGTTGTGCACATGCCTGTCTGTTGTGTATGCGTGTGTGTGTTTGTGTGTTTTGCATGTGCCTGTCTGTTGGATGTGTGTGTGTGTGTGTTTTGCACGTACCTTTCTGTTGTGTGTGTGTGTGTCTGTGTGTGTTTTTCACGTGCCTGTCTATTGTGTGTGTGTTTTGTGCGTCCCTGTCTGTTGTGTTTGTGTTTGTGTGTGTTTTGCACGTGCTTGTCTGCTTTGTTTGCGTGTTTGTTTGTGTGTTTTGCACATGCCTGTCTGTTATATTGTTTGTGTGTGTGCGAGTGTGTGTTGCACGTTCCTGTTTGTAGTGTGTGTGTGTTTTGCGCGTGCCTGTTTGTTTTTTGTGTGTGTGTGTGTGTGTGTGTGTTGCACGTTCCTGTTTGTAGTGTGTGTGTGTGTGTTTTGCACATGCCTGTCTGTTGTGTGTGTGTGTTTTGCATGTACCTGTCTGTTATATTGTGTGTGTTTTGCGTGTGCCTGTCTGTTGTGTGTGTGTGTGTGTCTGTGTGTGTTTTGCATGTGGCTGTCTCTTGTATTGTGTGTGTGTTTTGCACGTGCCTGTCTGTTGGATGTGTGTGTTGTGCACATGCCTGTCTGTTGTGTTTGTGTGTGTGTGTGTGTGTGTGTGTTTGTGTGTTTTGCACATGCGTGTCTGTTGTGTGTCTGTTGTGTGTGTGTGTGTGTGTGTGTGTGTTTTGCACATGCCTGTCTGTTATATTGTGTGTGTGTGTGTGTGTGTGTGTGTGTGTGTTGCACGTTCCTGTTTGTAGTGTGTGTGTGTGTGTGTGTGTGTGTGTGTGTGTGTGTGTGTTTTGCACTTGCTTGTCTGTTTTATCTGTGTGTTCTGCACGTGTCTCTGTTGGATGTCTGTTTTGAATGTGCCTGTCTATTGTATTGCATGTTTGTTTTGTGTGTCTGTCTGTTGTATTGTTTGTGTGTTAGGCACGTGTCTGTCTGTATGTGTGTGTTTTGCACGTGTCTGTTGTTTGTTTGTGTGTTTTGCACATGCCTGTCTGTTGTGTGTGTTTTGCATATGTCGGTTTGTTGTGTGTGTGTGTGTGTGTGTGTGTGTGTGTGTGTGTGTTTTATGCGTGCCTGTCTGTTGGATGTGTGTGTTTTGTGTGTTTATCTGTTGTATTGTGTGTGTGTGTTTTGCACGTGTCTGTCTGTTGTTTGTGCGTGTGTGTGTGTGTGTGTTTTGCACGTGCCTGTTTGTAGTGCGTGTGTGTATGTGTGTGTTTTGCGGGTGCTTGTCTGTTCTGTGTGTGTGTTTTGCGCGTGCTTGTCTGTTGTCTGTTTGTGTGTGTTTTTCGAGTGCCTGCCTGTTATGTGTGTGTGTGTGTGTGTGATTTGCACGTGCCTGTCTGTTGTATGATTGTGTGTTTTGCGCGTGCCTGTTTGTTGTATTGTGTGTGTGTTTTGTGTGTGTGTGTCTGTTGGATGTGTTTGTTTTGAATGTGCCTGCCAGTTTTGTTTGTGTTTATGTTTTGCACATGTCGGTCAGATGTGTGTGTGTGTGTGTGTGTGCGTGCCTGTTTGTTGGATGTGTGTGTTTTGTGCTTGTCTGTCTGTTGCATTGTGTGTGTGTTTTGTGTGCCTGTCTTTTGTTTGTGTGTGTTTGTGTGTTTTGCACGTGCTTGTCTGTTGGATGTGTGTGTGTGTGTGTGTGTGTGTGTGTGTTTTGCACGTGCTTGTCTGTTTT
>NC_137497.1:2122500-2193620 GCF_041902795.1 Electrophorus electricus
TCTCACACATAAAGACAGCAATAAGCCACAATAAGCCATATGACATCCTGTCATATACCAGTCTTCTGTTGGATCTCAGCTGCTGTGCTTCAGGAAATACTAAAACAAACTGATACAGAAATCTCTAAAACTCTGACTGAGATGTACACACAGTTCCTGCACATTTAGATAAACATGAAGAATGAGAAGTATGAGGGGGAAAAGGAAAGAGATCAAAAGAAACATCTGGAATCCAACAGTTCCATGATTCTGAAACTGGTTGAACTGGCTTTAAAACAGCTGATGATGGGAAACATGTTATTCTATGAAGAAGACCTGAGAGAGTGTGGCATTGATGTCACTGAGGCCTCCGTGTACTCTGGGATGTGCACAGAGATCTTTAGGGAGGAATCTGTACTTCACCAGAGGAAGATCTACTGCTTTGTACATCTGAGCTTTCAGGAGTTCTTTGCTGCTCTCTATGTGTTTCACTGCTTTGGTGGTACTGAAGATCTTTCTGCATGAAAGGAACAGATCTTTTCCTGAACTTTCCTTGGATGTTTTTCTGAAAAGTGCAGTGAATACAGCCTTGAAGAGCCCAAAAGGAGAGCTGGATCTCTCTCTTCCTCCAATTCCTTCATAGCATTTCCCTGGAATCCAGTCAGAAAGTCCTACACGGCCTACTGACACCCACTCAAGCAGCCCGGAGAGTGTCAAGAAAATAATACCAAACCTCGGATGGAGTCAGAAACAAAATGTGAGCCCTGAGAGATACATCAATCTCATTCACTGCTTGATTGAAATGAAGGACACCTCTCTACATGAAAACATCCAGAAATTCCTCAAGGCCAAGTCTTCCAGAAAGTTCACACTGGCTCAGTGTTCAGCACTGGCCTTCCAGCTGCAGATGTCAGAGGAGGTGCTGGATGAACTGAACATGAAGAAATACAAAACATCTCTAAATGGGTTTTGGAGACTCCCAGCTGTGAGCAACTGCAGAAGGGCTCTGTGAGTATTTAACCACAATCACTGTATCTTAGTTAACTGAGGTTGAATCAGATTTTCTTCCACATATGAAAACCACAGTGAAAGAGCACAGATGCAGGTGTTTGATAGACAAGTGGTGGAGGAGCAGGGATGCTAGCAGGAGCAGCAGACTGCAGGGATGGGAGGGAGGGGTATAAGAAACATCTGCGAGGGGTATTAGAATCATGATGGATGGGAACAGTATGCAAGTGTGATGGGTCAGCAAAATCAGACGCTTGCGGGTATGAAACAGTAGGTTGGTTTATTTTTACTTCAGGAGTTGTGCAGTAATCCAGGGTGAAGGGAAAAAAAGCATCTACAGGGACAATCCAAGCCATAGAGAACATAACAGTCTGAGTCAGAAACCAGATCAGTCACAAAAGAACCAGGCAGACAATCCAGAAGGGGCAGGCAAAGTACAATAACGAGGAACACTAAGAAAGGGTACGGTACACAGAAAGACTCTCCACAATAACACTCGGTATGTTTTTAGAAAACTATCGGCAATACTTCACAATGATTTAGGGTCGGAAACAGTCTTATATACCCCAAGAATCAGGACAAAGGTGAGTTCAATATTCTGGTGAAACTGATCTGATCGGACGCCTCTGATTGGTTGAATCATTGACTGGGTGACGAACGGGTTGCTGGGTATTGTAGTCTGGGGATCTGGTGGTATGACAATAAGGGATTAAATATACTGGACTCACAACACCTTTACAAAGATAATGGGGAGGGGTATTAGAATCATCAGGGATGGAAACAGTATATAAGTGATTAAATATACTGGACTCACAATACCTTTACAAAGATAATGCGGAGGGGTATTAGAATCATCAGGGGTGGAAACAGTATATAAGTGATTAAATATATTGGACTCAAAACACCTTTACATAGATAATGGGGAAGGGTATTAAAATTATCAGAGGTGCAAACAGTATATAAGTGATTAAATATACTGGACTCTATATACTGGACAAAACAGTATATAAGTGGCATACAAGACATACAAAAACACTGTCCAACAATCACAGACCCAGGAGATCAGAGACCAGATGTAAAAAAAACACTACAACAATCAAAGACAAGGAAAGTAACGCAAAAAGTCTATAAAAGTTTATATAGGCAGGTGGTTAAGGGTAGACAAGTGTGTAGCATTTATATAGGGAGGTGATTAAGGGTAGACTGGTGTGTAGAGTTTATATAGGGAGGTGATTATGGGAGGATAGGTGTGTAGAGTTTATATAGGCGGGTGGTTAAGGGTAGACAAGTGTGTAGCGTTTATATAGGGAGGTGGTTAAGGGGAGACTGGTGTGTAGAGTTTATATAGGGAGGTGATTATGGGAGGATAGGTGTGTAGAGTATATAGGGAGGTGATTATGGGAGGATAGGTGTGTAGAGTTTATATAGGGAGGTGGTTAAGGGGAGACTGGTGTGTAGAGTTTATATAGGGAGGTGATTATGGGAGGATAGGTGTGTAGAGTTTATATAGGGAGGAGATTAAGGGTAGACTGGTGTGTAGAGTTTATATAGGGAGGTGATTATGGGAGGATAGGTGTGTAGAGTTTATATAGGCGGGTGGTTAAGGGTAGACAAGTGTGTAGTGTTTATATAGGGAGGTGGTTAAGGGGAGACTGGTGTGTAGAGTTTATATAGGGAGGTGATTATGGGAGGATAGGTGTGTAGAGTTTATATAGGGAGGTGATTATGGGAGGATAGGTGTGTAGAGTTTATATAGGGAGGAGATAGGGAGTAGACTTAGAGTTGCATACAAAGATAGAAGAACAACATAACAGAAAAAATGAATGTATATATCACTAGCCTAAGACCCTTTAAACACAAGAAATACTGAGAGCTAAAACTAATACATCCATATGTTGTTCATTTATTGCCTCATCAAAAAACAGGCCAACACCAGGATGTTATTACAAGATGGCGCTGGTGAGGTCGGCTGCCGTCACGACTGCTCCGTCCACACCTGGCACTTTTTTCACTATTTTTTTCGCTCTTTTCACTATCTCTGTCATCTCTAAATCCCTCCTCTCTGCATCATAACGTGCATCTCATACAGTAGAGATGCTCTTATTTCTCTTAATCTACATAACACTCACCTCAAGCCGTCTCTAACCCCGGACCCAAGATGGCCGACGGAGATCCTGAGGGAGAACAAAGGATGTGATGCGAGTAAACAGCCTCGAAGAAAGCGAGCTGGCATCAGGAACAGGCTGAGGACTTGGGCACACCGAGCTCCCTTACCTAGCATCCTGCTAGCCAACGTCCAGTCTCTGGACAACAAGCTCGACGACCTCCTGGCCAGGATAAAGTTCCAGAGGGACATTCAGGACTGCAACCTACTCTGCTTCACTGACTCATGGCTGAACCCAGCGGTACCAAGCCAAGCTATCCAGCCAGCCGAGTTCTTCTCAGTTCACCACATGGACAGGATGGTGAATTCGGGGAAGTCAAGAGGCGGTGGAGTGTGTGTGATGGTAAACAACAGCTGGTGCAACGATGTCAATGTTGTTACTCTTGCCCGCTCCTGCTCAGCCAACCTGGAGCTGCTCGCCCTCAAGTTTCGTCCCTTCTACCTTCCTCATGAGTTCAGCTCGGTCATCATCAACACTGTGTACATCCCACCTCAGGCCAACACAGACACTGCACTGTGTGAACTTCATGAGGCTCTCACACAGTTTCAGGTACAACACCGGGATGCTGCACTTATCCTGGTTGGAGATTTCAACAGCGCTAACATCAAGCGTGCAGTGCCCAACCTTTACCAGCACGTAACCTTCCCCACCAGGGGAAATAGGATACCAGACCACTGCTACACCTCATACAAGGACAGTTACAAGGCACTAGCTCATCCACCATTTGGTGAGTCGGACCACACTGCCATCTTCCTCATACCAAAATAGAAACAAAGGCTGAAACGGCAAACTCCGGTTCAGAGGGAGGTCGCGCACTAGACAGACCAATCGGTGGCCACTCTACAGGACGATCTGGATGCCGCAGACTGGAACATGTTCCGGCACAGCACGGATGATGTCAGCAAGTATACGGAGGCAGTAGTAGGGTTTATTGGGAAACTGGTGGATGATACGATCTCAAGAGCTACCATCAAGATGTTTCCCAACCAGAAGCCCTGGGTGGAGAAAACCATCCGCGAGGCTCTGAACTCTCGCACTGCTGCCTACAACATGGGGATCATCAGCGGAAACATGGATGAGTACAAGTCTGGGGCATATGGAGTGCACAGGCGGTGAGAGAGGCAAAGTGGCACTACAGGAGGAAACTAGAATCACAGTTCCAGCAGAGTGGCTCTAGATTCCTGTGGCAGCGACTACGGATAATCATGGATTACAAGAGCCCACCCTCCAGACTGATGACCAGGGACTAGACAGCATCTGCTGTAGAGTCCTCAAAGCATGTGCATACCAGCTAGCCCCGGTATTCACCGACATCTTCAACTTCTACCTGATGCTCGGTGTCGTCCCATCTGGCTTCAAGTGATCCACCATTGTCCCTGTCCCAAAGAAATCTCGACCTTCCGGCCTCAACGACTACCGCCCTGTTGCCCTCACATTGGTTGTGATGAAGTGCTTTGAAAAGCTGGTCAGAGACTTCATCACCTCTTCACTGCCAGCCTCCATGGACCCACTGCAGTTTGCATACAGCCACAATCTCTCCACTGATGATGCAATTACACATCTGCTTCAGACCATACTGACACACCTGGACAAAGGGAGGGGTAATTATGTTAAAATGCTGTTTGTTGACTGCAATTCAGCATTTAACACTATCATCCCCTCCCTACTCACTACTAAGTTGGGGGATCTAGGACTGCATCCATCCCTGTGTGACTGGATCTCCAACTTCCTAACAGACAGACCACAATCAGTACAGGTGGGCAAATGCATCTCATGCACCCTCACCCTCAGCACTGGAGCTCCTCAGGGTTGTGTCCTAAGCCCCCTGCTCTACTCACTGTACACCCACGACTGCATGGCCACTTCCAGCTCTACCATCATTGTCAAGTTCGCTGACGATACCGTTGTCATGGGCCTGATCTTGGAAAACGATGAAAGGGCCTACCTGGAGGAGAAAGTAATCTCCTCCTAAACATCAGCAAGACAAAGGTGCTGATTGTGGACTGCAGCAAGAAGCAGGAGCGGCACTACCAACCTGTGAGGATCAACGAAACCACAGTGGAGAGAGTTGACAGTTTCAGGTACCTCAGAGTTCACATCTGGCAAGACCTGTCCTGGTCCTGCCACACCAACTCCCTGGCAAAGAAGGCTCATCAGCATCTTTACCAACTCAGACACCTAAGAGACTTCAGACTGCCCTCCAAGGTGCTTCTACACCTGCACTATCGAGAGCATCCTCACGGGGAACATCACAGTCTGGTTTGGGAACAGCACCAAGCAGGACAGACAAGCACTCCAGAGGGTGGCACATTCAGCAGAGCGCATCACTCATACAGAACTTCCTGACCTGCAGACCATCTATTACAAGTGGTGCCAGACCAAGGACCCCACCCATCCCAACAATAGGCTCTTCTCTCTGTTGACGTCAGGGAAGTGCTTTCGCTCCCTGAAGACCAACACAGAGAGACTGAAGAGGAGCTTCTTCCCGCAGGCCATTCGGGCCCTGAATCAGGGCAACTGATGAACTGTGGGGACCACTCTGTGTACCACTCTGTGTACTGTGTAAAAAGACTGCAATAACTGTAAACTGTAAATTGTAAGAAAAACTGGAAATTCTACAGTGTCTATATACAAATATACACACACACACACACACACACACACACACACACACACACACACACACACATATATATATATATATATATATATATATAGTACATTGTGTATATATACATGTTATACAAATATTGTAATCCTTGCATCTCTCCTCAGCTCGAACAGAACAGTCACAAAGGCATTTCACTGCAAGTTAGACCATGTATGATTATGTACATGACAAACTTTGAAACTATTTTATCCACCTTCCCACAATAGGAAATCTTATGAGTAGCCAAGAAAGTGATCTTTATAAATGTAGTGGATTTAACAGAAAAAAAGGGGAAGGTTTGAATTTCCAGAAAATAAGACTTTTCTCTTCTACATATGCTTAGCACACATTTTCTTTAGGTGCATTAGACCCAAGATATGTTTAATTAAGCTAAAGAACACATTTATTTTAGATTTTCATTGTGTGCAATGAAGGAGCGAGAACGCCTCCCCCTAGGGATGATGACGACACAAGATGTAGTCTCGCGCCGAAGCCTTCAGTGCGGATGTGGGACGTGCATCAGATGTTACGACCACAAAACGGGGTTTACCGCACAAGAGTGTTTACTACAAGTGGGGATTATTTCTCATGTTATTTCTACATGGGATCATCAGTTCCCCAGAAATTACATTTAGAGCCTTGTGACTTGTTACATATGAAATATAAATGCTTTAATCCATATTCACCTTGTAGCGCTATTTCTGCTAAATTAGCAACAGGTATCGGGCCTACACTGGCTCTCCTTCCATAATGCAACATCAATAGACACGAAGAGGAGTGTTTGTGCTCTTATAGACATTAATCTAAGAAGTGTGAGGCCTTCTGCACTAATGCTTGTGCTTGATCAGTGTCCCATCCTTCACACATTATGACTCTTCAGATACTCTAAACCAGATCCATGTAGAAAGAGATTTCGGAAGTTATCATCAAATACTAGCAGTGCAGTCGTACACAAAAGTAGACGCTGACAAATTTTGGTTTTCACAAAGTTTACTGCCTCAGTTTATTAGATGTTTATATGGTATAGTGAAGTACAATTAAGCATTTCAGACTTCTGCAATTCACCTTGACATGCTGGATATTAGTTTCCGGGCAAGGTCTTGACTGATGTCAACCCATTCTTGCCTAATCAGTGCTTGGAGTTGATCACAGTTTCTGCGTTTGTCCACCCTCTTTTTGAGGGTTGACCACAGGCAACATTTTGAGCAAACCCATTCCCTTGGATGAGAAGAAACTCCATACATGAATAGTGTCAGGATGCCTCACTGTTGGCATGACACAGGACTCATGGTAGCGCTGCGCTTTTCTTCTCCAGACAATCATTTGTCCAGATGTCCCAAACAGTCTGAAGGGGGCTTCATCAGAGAAAATAACTTTACCCCAGTCATCTGCAGTCCAATCCCTCTACTTCCTGCAGAACTTGAGTCAATAAACGGTTGATTTAGGTGCTTCTTAAAAGCAGCAATGTCCTTACCTGTGAAGACCTTTTGTTGCAATGCAATAATAACTACACGTGTGAAAACGCCCAGTTAGCATAATAATAAACAGTTAGCTACCCAGCTAAAATAATTTGGGTTTGGTGTTTCTGTAACAGTAATGTAATAAATATAGCTAACTAACCATAAACTTGACATCGTGCGTGACTTGTTTAACACAACAATGTCATCTGAACAAGGTTAATTCAGATATGTGGCTGCGGACGTTATCTTCTAACTGTTTAGCTAGCGCTAGCTAATAATATAGTAAACCAATGTTAACTGTGTAGATAGCTCGCATAGGCTAATATTCATGAATATTAGGACAGCTACACGGTTGTCTTAAGTCTAACTAACCTAGATAAGCTACCAATATTCAGCAGAGTTCCGAGTAAACGTTACTTTCAGTTTCCTGGCTAGGATAGCTTAGCTAGGCTAGCTAGCTTTTCTTATACAGGCCAGGCGCTAACATGGCTAAGATATTTATGACGGGCTGATTAGTTAAAGTTACGTATCGTGTCTAAATATCTAACCACAGCTACAGCGGTTGTCCGGCAGCTCTACCTCCACTGTCCTCGGCCAGGGGCGGTGAGGTCAGAGGCTGTCTGAGGGGTTCCCGCTGGCTGAACACGGACACATGGGTGTCCCTGCGTCCTAGCTCGGGCTGTGGGCCGATTTTCCTGATTAGCTATTTGCACAATATTGCTCTATATTTTATCCAGCTTCCCACATTAGGAAATCTTATGAGTAGCTAAGAAAGTGATCTTTATAAATGTAGTGGATTTAACCAAAAAAAAGGGGAAGGTTTGAATTTCCAAAAAATAAGACTTCTTCATATCTGACTTTTTTTTACTTCCCCAATTGTTTGGAAGGTAATGAGAATACTGAAAACATTTTTATTTTTTAAAATGTGTCCACTACATTGGACATCTGAACACACTACCTATGAAACTGAATCATAATCACAGTAAATCAATCCCAAAGAAAATACCAAGTTGTCATAATAGTTATGAAGAAAAATACCAACAGCTGAGCTAATCTATATGTAACTCTTTTCTAGTGTATGTCTAGTGTTTGTATTTTGATATTATGGAGTTATGTTTATGAAGTACGATATTTCAAAAAGCAATTCCCTGTCTTTAAACACAGAGGAAGATCTTGCACTTTGTACACATCACATACGTTTTGCTGTTGCAACCAGACAGGCGAGACATTGATGCATGTGTTTCATCCACCATCTTTGGGAGATGGATGGCCTCATAGTGTCTCAGAGCTGCATTTGTGTGAGTTTTCCACTTTTGATGTGGGGAGTGTCATCTTCACTCTCACTGGAGATTCCTACATGACCTGAGTAATCATCTGCTCACCAAGGAGCAATTTGAATTCAAGGAACTTCAGTGGTTTCTTGTGGAAAGGATGCCACAGCGAATGCGTGCCATAATCAAAGGCAGTCTAATGAAATATTAGAGTGTGACCTTTTTTTTTTGGCCAGGCAGTGTAGTTTTCACCTACGTTTTATTAAAATAATAGAATAGTGATGTCTGTGAACATCAGAACTACTTCCCCCGCCATAACTGCAGCGTACCTCACAGATTCAGGACTGTATCTGTGCAGCTTTGTGCAGCCTAACCACACGACCTTTAGCAGTACAACATGTTCACCAGTCCACAGTACCTGACCTATTTTCAGACCCCTTGCCACATCAAAACCACATTTCAACTTTATTTTCCAGTCAGTGATAAGTATGATGCTGAATGATGATGGTCCTTCACTCTAGAACATCTGATAAAATAAGGTCAGAACACAGACTGCAGTCAACAAATTATCAAAACACTGTCTCTGTATTTTCAGTATTTTATTTTATTTTCTATGATTAGTTGAGAGTGTTTATATATAATATATATAACTGCATGGAACCATGGTAACCAAACTGTGAGGCTGTTTACATTTGAATGAATGTTATGTCCATGGTGCACCGTAACAGCACTGCAGCACATTACACAGGACTAGAAACTAAATTCACTACACAACACTATGAGAAGAGTGTAGGACAAGCAGGAAATACAGTCAATACATACACAGTACATGAAGCACAAGGACAGTGACACACTGGGCACCCTGCGTAAAGATAGTACTATAATTTATGCTTAATGGCTGCGTGTGTGGCATTTCAGCATGTCTGTCACTGAAAAATTATGTTCAGTAGTGTTCAGTATGAGATTTGTGGAGGGACAATATGGTAGATTATTAACATTAATTAATGTAAAGGGGTGGAGAGACTGTGAGAGATGAATCATTAACAAAGCAGAACACCAAGTGGACGCAGAGCTTGTGGTAGGAGGTGGTGATGGTGGGTAGAGACCCCGATAATGTTTTCAGCTGTTCTCACAATCCTCTCTAGGGACTTGCAGTCTGAGTTTGGTTCCCGTAGCAGACTGTGAGACAGCTGGTCAGTACATTCTCTATTGTCTCCATATAGAAAACAGGAGGGAGAGGATATGAAGGTGGTGTTTATTGGCCGTGTGTTTGGAGGTGTTTCTTTCTTGGGAAATCCTGTGGGCTCCATGTCTGATAATAAATCTTGATGATGATGATGTCATTGTTTCTATTAGATTTCAGCCTGTCATATCTTCTAAATACACAAACAAGCACTTCAGTAACCAATTATCATGGAGGAATAAATGACTAATCATGGCGCTGTCATTGTCCTACTGTCTCTGATTTGTGTGTGTGTGAGTATGTGTGTGTGTGTGTTTTGGTGTGTTTCACTTCTTGTTCCATAGGCAATTATAAAATAAATAAAACAAAATGCATAAATGCAATGACATGAATGAAATCCTATTCTGTACGCAAGATGTAAGTGTTTGCATGTGTATGCCTGCATGTGTGCATAAGAGTGTGTGTGTGTGTGTGTGTGTGTGTGTGTGTGTGTGTGTGCGCCTGTATTTGTTCATTGGAGTGTGTATGCCCACATATGTTCATACGAGTGTGTTTGCATGTGTGTATTTCTGAATGAGTTCATTGACGTGTGTGTGTGTTTACATGAGTCCATATGAGTGTGTTTGCATCTGTCTGTGCATGCATGCCATTGCTGGTCATTTTTTCCAACCACAAGACTGTCCACCAACATCCTCACTGCAGTAAAACCACACAAACCTGTTTGTACCAAGTTCAGTTCACTTCTTTTTTCATCATTGCTTAAGGACATCAGTCTTCAGAAGACATAACTTTAGCTGGACTATCTCTCTTTTCCACGGCTATCACAATGATAGAGAGATGGACCAGGTAATATTAGTTAGATTTCCATGTGGCTAGTTAAACTCTTCACATGTTGTCTCACTGGTGGGACCCACTGAGTGAAAATACCTTTTCTAGGTTGCTTTTCTAAACAGACATAAACAAATAGACGAGAACAGTGCATTTAGAATATATTTGTGTACATAAAACATAGATTCTAAGATTACATTATGTTAAAACACCACATCATACCATTACCAGATCATTTTTTATTCTTTGAGGTCACACCTTGTTAAAGACACTTATAGGCTGACTATTAGGATGTCAGAAAACAAGGGAGTTTTGTAGCAACTGATTCCAATAAGTGTAAGTAGTTAAGGCTTCATAGTGCTGTATAATTCATGTCACTGGAGAATAAACAAAGTGATGTTTGTGACGGACCGCTCCTCCCCCTACAGTCACGTGGTACGGCCCCCCGCGTGCAGGGGGATCCACAAATGTACTGTGTCTGTTTTTGTAACCACGCCCCCCGGGAATGCACACACGAGTATAAGGTTTAATGTTAAAGTCTTGTGTGTCTATTTAAACTCCTGTCCGTGTGCTCGCTTTGTTGGTTATTGTCACTAGCTATGTCTCTTTGTGAGTCGTAAATGTAAACAGTAGCTGTAGCACGTAACGTCTGTTTGTTTCCACAGTTTCATATTTAAGTGTATATCTCTAGTGTTAAATGTTTAATAATGTTCACCCTTGTAGTTGTATGTCAGTGCCACTTGTGTTGTCCATGTTTAATGGTAATAAATGTCTTTCATGAACGAGGAATTCTGTGTGTTTGGCCCTGCTACACTCGGGCGAGCAGCATTACAATGTTGCCTTCATAAAAAATCTCTTTTTCAAATAACTACACATATTCAATTTTTCAACTTCCTTTGTGTATGAATATTTTATTTTTTTTGCAATATGGAAGCAGATATGAGAATATGTCTCTTACATTCAATCTGGATCATTAGAAAAATGACAAAATTATGTTCTGATGTGGTTCAGTTACTAAGAATCAGTCTCTGTAACAGCAGTAGAATGGACAAAAGGTAAAGTTGCTTATTAGCTTTGTGTGCAAGGAGGTCATTTGAGTTTTCAGATCTTTGTTTGGCTTTTTTGAACAGTGAAGGTAACACCAGGGGAAAAACAAATCATTTTCACTCATTTTATTTTCAAACAGATTACAACACATCTTAAATAAGTGGTGTAAGTGAGTATGATATCACTTCCTGTTGAGCAAGGGACAGGAAACATTAGCTTAGAGGGAGAATAACTCTTTCACATTCCACATTAGTTGTGTCATTTGTTTCAATTTACATAGCAAACACACAATGATGTAAAATAATACATGCATTCAAATAATTTTACAATAAATAAAAATATAAAAAGAAATCTGGAGATAATTATATAACATGTTTAAAGAACAGCAACAAGCATGCATGTCTGTGTTTGTGGAAGCCTTCAGTACATTTAACTCACTGTATATTAACAAATACCATGTTAATATGTATGTATACATTTTGTAACAGATGAGACTGGAAAACAAGGACAATCCATATTCAGGTAAAAATTTAATAGCAAAAGGCAGCACAAAAAGACAAGGAAGAGAGTAAACCAAAATGTAGAGCAGGATGAAAACACCAGTAATGACAGTGAGCAAAATAGCACAAGTACAAAGGGCTAAACAGGGATCAGAGACAGAAAAAAACACAGGCTAAGTTCAGTAAACAAGTGAGACAACAGAGCAAGAAACAGCTTGGTAATGCTGACTACAGAGCTGACAATAGAGTAGCATAACTGGTGGTTTAAAAAGCAGATAATGGAAAACAGGCGAGTACAATACAACTTTTGAGACAACACTAGAATTCTGGTGTAACGACCCCATCACATACAACCCTTGTGAACTTGATGTCCCAGGACAATATGGGCACAACATACTCTACCAGGTTTCAATCATATATTGGTATTACACACACACACACGGAGTATTACTTCAGCGTGGGCATACACCAACAGTTTTAGTTATGAACTGGGGTGGCTTGATGACAGTAACTCCCCTGCAAGGAGTCCAGGACGACCAAGGCACAAAGGTTGGGGACACTCACTCAACCTCTCAGAGAGTCTTGTATAACCAGGAAGGTGTCCAAAAGAGGACACACTGTGAGGACAATCCCTGGGATGAGGGGCAGATCTTTCCGGGATTCGCCCGTGGTAGTCAGCAAACAGTCCCTCATCCAGGATGTCCTTAGCTGGCACCCAGCTCTGCTCCTCTGGACTGTACCCCTCCCAGGAAATAAAGCACCTCTTAGACTCCAGGATCTGGTGAAAAGACAAGAGTCCCATCAAACTTGATGGAAGGAAGAGGATCGATGCCAGGTGAAACGTCATCAAGGGGAGCTGCAATTACAAGTTTGAGCAGAGAAACATGGAATGTGTACGAGATGTGGTAATGAGAGGGTAGGTCGAGCTGGTACTAACCTCCTTAATCTGCTTCAATATCTTTAATATGACTATGGACTGAGTTTACGACAGCATCCTGTGCGTCGAAAGTCTTTCGGGGATAGCCACACAGTTTCAAGTTTCAAGTTTGGTTTATTTGTCACATACATAGTCATACACAGTACAACACGCAGTGAAATGAACGCAGTCTCCTGGCTGATATTCTGGGGCTGTCTCTCAGTGACGGTCCACCTTCTCTTTGTATTTCTGTAAAACCTGCACAAAACGCTCAGTGCATTTCCTCCCACACCTTCTCGGTGCTTCTCATCTAATCATCCACAGCAGGGACATCCATTTGAGTTGGAGTCCAGGAGAATGATAACTGAGGATACATTCAAAGGGAGTCATACTGGTGATCAAACTGCTAAGTGAATTCTGCGACATTTCTGCCCATATGAGACATTTGGACCAGTCCATAGGATGGTTGAAACAATAAATTCTTATGAACTTTCCCACCTCCCGATTCATTCTCTAACATCGGCCGTTAGACTGGGGAGGATAGCTTGATATAAGACTTATGGTCACTCCCAAGTGTTCAAAAAATGCAGACCAAAATGCAGACTGGGAGTAAAAAAACAGTCTTATATAATCCAATAATCAGGACATACAGGTGAGTTCAATATTGTGGTGACACTGATCTGATTGGACGCCTCCAATTGGTTGAGTCGTTGACTGGGTGATGAACAGGTTGCTGGGTATTGTAGTCTGTCAGGGGATTTGGCATTATGATATTCAGTGATTTGAAAAGCAGTGGGCAGACAGGAAAATGGGATGAAGCAAATTCCCTGTAAGAACTGATCTATTTCTGTGAGGATGGTGGTGTGTCCAAAAGATTCAGGCAGGACTGTGGTGAAATCAATCGCTATGTATGTCCAGGGTCATTCAGGTACTGGGAGGGGCATGAGCTTCCCTGCAGGGGGTCTTACATTGGGAGAAAATAGAGCAAGAACAGATGTATCTAAGAACATCATTGGACAGTGACCCCCACCAACACTGGTTAGACAGCAGTTGCAGTGTGCGGGTCTCCGCTGGGTGACCAGTTGTCAGAGATGAGTGTGGCCAGGTTAACAAGCCAGTGTCTCCACTCTTCCAGAACTAGTTTCATAGCTAGAAGCTCTTTCTCCCCAATGCCATAGTTGCACTCTGCCGGTATGAGTTTGTGAGAATAAAAATCCACAGGGTGCAACTTGGAATTTTCAGCTCTCTGAGAAAGCACCGTCCCTACACCAACTTCAAAGGCATCTACTTCTACAACAAAGGGGGCCAGGGGATCTAGGTGTTTTAGAACAGGTGCCCTAGTGAACCCTTTCTCAAGTTTGTTGAAGGCCTGTTCAGTCTCACGAGTCCAACGTAGTTTTACGGTATCCCCTTTAAGAAGAGCAGTAAGAAGGGTTGCCATGCAACTGATATTCCTAATGAAGCAATGATAGGAGTTGGTGAAACCTAGGAAACTGTAATCTTTTTATTGTAGTGGGTACTGGCCACTAGAAAATATCCTCAATCTTCCTATTGTCCATTGTTATACCATTATGACTGATCTCATAGCCTAGAAACAAAATGGATTGACATTGGAATTCGCATTTCTCCTCTTTAACAAATAGCTGGTTATCAATCAAACACTGTAGTACTGAACCTACGTGTTGGATGTGGGATGTGAGGTCTGGGGAATAAATAAGAATATCATCTTTATATGCGGTGACAAATTTTCATCATTTATGAATGCCTGGAACACAGAAGGCGCGACACTAAAGCCATACGGCCTAACTCTGTACACATAATGCCCCCTAGTTGTGACAAAGGCTGTCTTCCACTCATCTCCCTCCTTAATCCTAATTAAATTGTAGGCACTTCTTAAATCCAGTTTAGTAAAATAATGCGTCCCTGAGTTGTTCCAAGGCATTATGTATGAGAGGTAATGGGTAAGTGTAAGTAGCCACGCCTATGGAGCTTTACCATTAAGTGTGGTGTATCAGTATATCGGAATAAAATATACGAAACCATGATGTCTTTAGTTAAAGAACAAATCAGAACTTCAAATGAAATTATATTACCAGAATGTAATTACCAGGAGAGTGTACACTTTCTAATGTCAAGATTGTAAAAAAAATCTTAATTAAATAAAACTTTTAAAAGAAATTGCAGTTACAAAAGGTTGCTTTCCTGTGTAGTGTGTAATTTATAGATATAGTATATAATTTATTTTCTATCACTCAGACAACCCATGATGTCTTTAGTTATCAGAAAATATCAGAACCTAAATGGAAATTAAAATTACCAGAATGTAAATGTACACTTTCTAATGAGATTCTAAAAATATTAATTAATTATAACTATAATGTGAAATTGTAATTACAAAAGGTTGTTTTCCTGTGTAGTGTGTAATTTATAGATATTGTACATCAATTTTATACCACTGAGTTTTTATGCTATTTTTTCTGTCTTCTGCTTTTTGTTATACTAATATTTTTCTACTATGTAAAATAGAATTGAATTAAGTGCATCACAGATATATATCATTGTGTTAATTTTATATACCGATCACAGATTAGTCTGTGGTGAAAGCCACACCTCCTCCATATAGATCAGCAGACCTTAATCTGACACAGAGTTCCTCTTTGTCTGGGCTCTGATAAGATACAACAATGGCTTTCTGTTCAATTCTGACTCTGCTGCTCTGTGGTGTAGGTAAGTAGTGTTCATTCAGGATATTATTCAACTGTAAGAAAAACCCTGAACTGTATTATAAGCTTTGCTTGGTCGTTTCATACATGTGAGATTTCTAATCATTCTTATTTTCTAAGATTTCTGTATGATGGTTAGGCTGAAATGTTACACAGTTGGCCAGTCTTATATAAAGTTTAGATTTTAAGTCTAATGTTTTGTAGTACTAAGCTTTCTTACTAAGATTACTGTTAACCAATATTGATCTTTTTGTTATAGATGTATGGACCTTTTTTAACAGATGCAAACGATAAAGAATGGTTTGACGACAATCATGTTTCATCAGTGTTTGATCAGCAGTGTTTCATCAACAGGGATTGATCTGCAGGGTTTATTTAGCAGTGCTAAACTGTCATTGTGGGTTGCAGGTTTGTTTCCAGTGTCTCTGTACTCTCAAAACACTCAGATAGCAGAACCTGGTGTTGATGTCACTATGTGGTGCCAACACAGCCTGCATGGCTCAGGTTCCATATTCTGGATCAAACAGACGAGTAACTCTGTACCACAAAGTGTTGCATGTAAAAATCACAAATCTAAAAACTGTTACTTCTTCACTCCAAACAATCAAACTGTGATGTCTGTGAATGACAAGAATGCCTCTCTCACCATCACTGGTTGAGGACTGTATTACTGCAGTTTGCTGCTAAATGATAAAATAACCTTTAGCAACACAACATATTTACATGTCAAAGGTAATAATCTAATCTGAGGATATTTCATTACTCATGTACTGCATTTATTGAACCACCTGAGTTAACCAGGAACATTGCCATTGTTTTTAAATAACACACTGGTCAAACCACTGCAGACCTAAACATGTTTGAAACACACATTTTGTTAGGTTTTAAATATTTAAGGCATATTTATGCAAATAGCAAAGAAGAACATTGCATTTTACCATATTAGATTATTCAGCCTGTAAAAATATTGATTCATTTTGTAGACAGAAATGAAACACCTGAGAGCATCAACATAACTAAAGAAGGTTTGCCATTTCTCTTTTCCTAGTTTGCATGCTTGTCCTGTTCTTGGATTAGTAGACAGTTGGTTTTACACTCAGTCACCAGATTGTAGGATTGATGTGCATTTCCCATTGTATATCCTTGTTGTTTTCTGTGTATATCTGTGTATCAATTGAACTTAATGGGCAAAACTTGCTGACTTAAATGTAATAATGTTCTCATTTTTTCTAAGGTGACTGTGTGGGTTTATTCACTCTCACTGTGGCGTTTGGTGCAGCGATAGTGATTCTCCTCAGTTCCCTTCTTATCATCTATAACAAACAGAAGAACGGAAAAGACATGAAGGGTAAAGTATTGCCTTATAAAGCTCAGCTAATTTAGACATAACAAGGCCTACACGTTATTGTATTTTGAATTCTTAAAATTAAATTATTTCTTTTTAAAAAAGATATTTGACCCATTCATCACTATCATGTTCTGGGAAAAAAATAGACATACAGTTTATATAGAGACAGAATTTACTGAAATAGGAAAGCATTTTGTAAACACAGAACACAGAAAAAAGTAAACACAGAACAACAACCACCCTGCACATACACTCACTGACAACTTCATCGGCTGTGCCTGTCTTCTTATTGTAGCATCTCAGCCTCCCTTAAGCCCATAACTGTTCAGTTTCTGACCACTGCTAGTGGATATTATTTGGGTGGCAAATCATTCTCAACTCAGCAGTGACACTAACACACTAGAGTCATGGTAGGGTGTGCTGGTATGTGTGTATCAGACACAGCAGTGACACTAACATGGTAGAGTCATGGTAGGGTGTGCTGGTATGTGTGTATCAGACACAGTAGTGACACTAACATGGTAGATTCATGGTAGGGTGTGCTGGTATGAGTGTATCAGACACAGTAGTGACACTAACATGGTAGAGTCATGGTAGGGTGTGCTGGTATAAGTGTATCAGACAAAGCATTGACAATGTCATGGTAGAGTCATGGTAGGGAGTGCTGGTATGAGTGTATCAGACACAGTAGTGACACTAACATGGTAGAGTCATGGTAGGGTGTGCTGGTATGTGTGTATCAGACACAGTAATGACACTAACATGGTAGAGTCATGGTAGGGTGTGCTGGTATGTGTGTATCAGACACAGTAATGACACTAACATGGTAGAGTCATGGTAGGGTGTGCTGGTATGAGTGTATCAGACAAAGCATTGACAATGTCATGGTAGAGTCATGGTAGGGAGTGCTGGTATGAGTGTATCAGACACAGCAGTGACACTGACATGGTAGAGTCATGGTAGGGAGTGCTGGTATGAGTCTATCAGACACAGCAGTGACACTAACATGGTAGAGTCATGGTAGGGTGTGCTGGTATGAGTGTATCAGACACAGTAGTGACACTAACATGGTAGAGTCATGGTAGGGTGTGCTGGTATGAGTGTATCAGACACAGTAGTGACACTGACATGGTAGAGTCATGGTAGAGTGTGCTGGTATGAGTGTATCTGACACAGTAGTGACACTAACATGGTAGAGTCATGGTAGGGTGTGCTGGTATGAGTGTATCAGACACAGTAGTGACACTGACATGGTAGAGTCATGGTAGGGTGTGCTGGTATGAGTGTATCTGACACAGTAGTGACACTGACATGGTAGAGTCATGGTAGAGTGTGCTGGTATGAGTGTATCTGACACAGTAGTGACACTAACATGGTAGAGTCATGGTAGGGTGTGCTGGTATGAGTGTATCAGACACAGTAGTGACACTAACATGGTAGAGTCATGGTAGGGTGTGCTGGTATGAGTGTATCAGACACAGTAGTGACACTGACATGGTAGAGTCATGGTAGGGTGTGCTGGTATGAGTGTATCAGACACAGTAGTGACACTGACATGGTAGAGTCATAGTAGGGTGTGCTGGTATGAGTGTATCAGACACAGTAGTGACACTGACATGGTAGAGTCATGGTAGGGTGTGCTGGTATGAGTGTATCAGACACAGTAGTGACACTAACATGGTAGAGTCATGGTAGGGTGTGCTGGTATGAGTGTATCAGACAAAGCATTGACAATGTCATGGTAGAGTCATGGTAGGGTGTGCTGGTATGTCAGACACAGCAGTGCTCCTGAAATTTTTCAACATGTTCATATAAGTTCTGGGTTGAAAGTGGTCCACCACTTAAAATATCCTGACAACATTGGTTCGGTGGGCAGAAACTGACCAATGATGAAGAGCTAAAGTGTGACTGAAACAAGTGCAGTATGATGATAGTCATAAACTGTACACAAAGTTTTTTCTCAGTAAAGTTTAGTGAAGTAATAAGATTTGTCTGGAAAGAAATTTAATCCAGGTGGAATTTGCTTATTGAAAAATAAATAATTTATTTTAAATTTAATTCTGCCTGTGTTTTGTTATGGGTAGAAAGCAACTGTCATTATATTGCCCTTACAAATAATATATACTTTTGAAATAATATATATGATAAAATACCTGGAAAACTACATTTTTATGTTTCATTTTTATAGTAAAACAATTTTTCATTGTCACATATTACAACAGATGGTAACCTTGACATCCTACGCACAAAACAGGTAAGTATGGGAATGTTAATTTTATTTAATTTTAATTATTGTGCATTAGTTATTATATACCTTAATACATATCTTTCATGTGTGGACAGAAAACCTACATTATTCATGAGCATTTTTAGTCCAGGTTCTGGCAGGGAATGAAAAAAACAAAAAAGCAACCAGTATGATCTAATGGGTAAGCTGGTTTCATGAGAAGTACATAGGAAGCATAGGCTGTATATACTGTCTGTGATGTAAACGTTTAAAATATTATAAAAGCAATTTCATTAAAAGCTCCAGCCATGTTAGGATTTAAATGCAACATCAAGCTTCAGATATGTTATAAAGCCTTTGGAGAAGGCGGGGGGTGGGGGGTATTGTTTTATCACTTCTGACTATCATCCACTGCACTGTTGCAGGAGCAACAGCATGACCTGATGAACTACATTACCCACAAAACCCACACATCAGGGACACATAGAGAAGAGGTGCATACCCATGTTATAAATTATTCTACCAGACTAACAGTAGCTTAGCATGTTGATGTAACATAATATTCATTACTGAACAGTAATGTGGATGTTTATGTGTTGGTTGTGCTTTGGTAAACAACACAAACTAAAATAGAATGTCATGGAGGAGGTAAAGGTGTATTGCTCTTTAGGAATTACAAATATGTAATGCCAAAGTAAAATTTGAAATTTGTTTATTGAGCTGTAAATCCATGAGGTAGGAT
The DNA here is from genome assembly GCF_041902795.1 of Electrophorus electricus. Taxonomy (NCBI): domain Eukaryota; kingdom Metazoa; phylum Chordata; class Actinopteri; order Gymnotiformes; family Gymnotidae; genus Electrophorus; species Electrophorus electricus. Next base: position 2,142,548 of record NC_137497.1, read on the forward strand.
ATTCATGTGGACATGTTTGGATCAACAGTCCTATAAAATCAACATGTAAACTGAATTAGGTGAGTCTTAAAATAGGGTCTCTAAAATATAACATTGTTTTCATAATGATAGGCGAGACTGTACGACTATGTTCTAAAGTTTGGCAACTTTTCAAGCTGAGTATATTGTATTTCGAGTTGAGTAAACTTTTTACGAGTATAACTGTACATGTTCACACACCAGTGTTACCATACGAAGGACCACATTTGTACACAAATGATAACAAGCTTACAGCTTTCAAAACACAAACTCACTGTAGTGTTTGAAAGTTATGTGCTATGAGAAATTATATTAGGCTATTATTACATGTGAGTAAATCTGCTCAATTTCTATGAAATATGGCATGTGACAGAATACAGTCATTCATCTGTTATGCTGACTGTTGACATTTTGAAACATTTTTTAAAAATGTATTTTTCTTCTGTAAATTGATTTATTTCTGAATTAAACATGAAAAATATGGAACACTCATGGTTTTATCAATTGGCATTTGAGTGGATTGTAAAGAGCAATCAGATGAAGAAATTCCAAAAATATATTTGGTTGACAATCGAAGAAGCAAAAGCGTGTGCTTTGGGAAGCAGTTCTATACAGGTGAGGCCACCTGAAGGAGATCAGGCTTATAAGCACTGATTAATTCCCAGCTCATGACCTCTCTCTGGTGGCAGAAAGCTGGCGTTGCAAGCCACCCGTATTTTACCACTTCAGTTCAGGTGCAACGGGCAGAGTAACATGGAGTGATGACAACAGTTCACTCAGGGACATCTGGTAAATAAGACTAGAATACTGGTTATACTGTAAAGCCTTTATTTAAACCCCCCCCCCCACAAACTAACAAAAAAATGATAGTGGAATCAACCCAATGAGGCAAAGAAGCATGCAAGTGTGAGGGTCAGTGACATTTATTAAGGCCAAATCCATAATAATGTACAGGAGGACAGACCAGGGTCAAATAGCCAGACATGACACTTAACACACAACACTGGGACATCAAACAATGATCAACAAAGCTGACAGAAAACACGGGGTATGTACACACACAGTTAACAAGGGGAATATAGAAACAGCTATAACAAATCAAGGACTGGGGAAAATAAAACAAAATGTGGAACTAGGGAACACACAGCTCCAGAAAAGGGAAATTGTGACACACATTTCCTCTGTTATGTTATTGTTTAACTCAGCTAACGCTCCTCAGATACCATCTAGCATTAAAATGCTAGCAGACATCAGGCCGTCCTCATTTGAGTGCATATTTTCAAGATGTGCCCTCCGGTCGCTAGTGCCGCAATGACAGGCTAACTGTAGCTTGCATATAACCTTATCACAAGGTTGTAGAATTTTGCCACCCAGGAACCAAAATATAATGGAATGCAAATCAGTCTTTCTGCATCTAAGTTGTGAACTCTGTCTTTCGTGAAACTCTCCTTTCTGTTGTGAACTCTGTCTCCTCCAAGCAAAAACAAAAACAAATCAGGCCCATTCAACTTAGACAGAACCAGGGTTTGCTTGAGTGTTGGGCCTTAACTCTAACCACTCTACACCACAAAATATCACAAAGTACTTTTTCTCTCTCACAAAATCCATCAGGACAAGAACAAAAGACAAACAACTAAAAGATGGGAAACACATGGGAACACTGCCTGCAATAGGAAGAGAATGATCTTCTCCTTTCTTCTCTCAAAGCTTCACAAACAGAGTGGCCTGTACAAAGCTGTTATATAGGAGTGTGACCTCCTGTGGGTGATCAGGATAACAAGGCTAAACGGCATGTGGGTTGGTGCTGGCGGAAGGTTGGTGCTGCAAGCCGCCTGTTACATTTTTCTTGAAATTCTTACACTGGTAATGCAAATAAAATTATATTTCAAATTGAAGGAATGTATGCTATGTCATTCAAGCACCATAGCCTGTGACACCCTGTCACATGGTAATTCAGAGGGATTTATGGAAGTGATTCTCCCAGTCACATGGTAATCCAGAGGGATTTATGGAATTTACTCATATACTCTATACCAGACAGTGGTATACAGTGTCATGTTCTATCAGACAGTGGTATACAGTGACATGCTCTATCAGACAGTGGTATACAGTGTCATGTTCTATCAGACAGTGGTATACAGTGTTATGCTCTATCAGACAGTGGTATACAGTGACATGTTCTATCAGACAGTGGTATACAGTCTCATGCTCTATCAGACAGTGGTATACAGTGATGTTCTATCAGACAGTGGTATACAGTGTCATGTTCTATCAGACAGTGGTATAAATTTACATGTTCTATCAGACAGTGGTATACAGTGACATGCTCTATCAGACAGTGGTATACAGTGACATGTTCTATCAGACAGTGGTATACAGTGTCATGCTCTATCAGACAGTGGTATACAGTGTCATGCTCTATCAGACAGTGGTATAACATTGACATGCTCTATCAGACAGTGGTATACAGTGATGTTCTATCAGACAGTGGTATACAGTGTCATGTTCTATCAGACAGTGGTATACAGTGTCATGCTCTATCAGACAGTGGTATATGTCACAGAATGCTCCCCTCTCCTTTAGTCACGTGGTATGGGCCACCGTGTGCAGTGGGACTTAATCGTCTTGTTTGTAACCACGCCTTTGTACTTAGCACACACCTGCACATGGTTTAGTCTGGTAATGCCTGTGTGTGCTTAAACTGCTGTGGGAGTGTGCTTCATTGTCAGTTATTGATCATGTTCATGTTCGTGTTAATGTTTATGATCATGTTGTCTTTGTTAAATGCTTACATCGTTAATGTTAGTTGTATGTGTAGTCATGTTAACCATTTACGTTGTATGTGAGTGCCTTTGTCTTCTGTGTTTTTCAATAAATGTCTGTCTCCGTCCAGAGAGTCTGTACATCCCGCTCCTTGCCCTGCGGCACTCGAACCGTTACAGTATACAGTGTCATGCTCTATCAGACAGTGGTATAACATTGACATGCTCTATCAGACAGTGGTATAACATTGACATGCTCTATCAGACAGTGGTATACATTGACATGCTCTATCAGACAGTGGGATAACATTGACATGCTCTATCAGACAGTGGTATACATTGTCATGCTCTATCAGACAGTGGTATACAGTGTCATGTTCTATGCTGTGGTGTGGTGGGGATGTGGTCTGAAAGTGAGGGATCCTAACAGACTGAACAGGCTTGTCAAGAAAGTTAGCTCTGTCATAGGAGGTGGAACTGCTCTGGGCCTACAATGTAGTGTACAATATAAATAAATGCTCTTCGTCCCCAGCCTGGTTGGTTCTATGATCTCACCATCCTGAACCCCCATCCATGAGTAAGATAGTACTGTAATGACACAAATGAAACAATATTTACACATTTATTTTTTATTATTAGAATAATAATTTCAAAAGGCTTTTGATGGGGAGTATACCAGTCTACTGTAAGAACTAAAATAAATGCAGTTTACAGTCATACAGAATTCAGTTATGTAACAGACCTAAACCTTACTGAATTTCTTTTTTCAGTTTTTTTTCACAGATACAATGACCTCACAATTTAAAACAATAACAGAAAAAGACAATCCAGTGCTTTTATGGACCTGTTTTCAAAAGGGCACTAGAGGACACCAAATGTTCACTCATGAAAATTAAAACACAATGTCACAAGCTTGCTGTGAGACACTGTGCACAAGGTACAAGGTTGATTGCTTGATGATTCAGTCTACAAGACTTTATCTGAAGTGTTTTTATATATTTTTTTCTTTTCAGATGGTATTGTGGTTTTACTGTTAAGAACAGTGCTCTTAACTGACTCAACAGTTTTTACTGGGCATAATATTCTACACTATGCACCTTGTTCTGAATGAGTGCTCAGACACTATGATTCATAAATTCATAATATATAAATATTTGCTTATAACTACACTCTGACCTGAGTTTAAAATCTTTATCAGCATCCTTAGTTATTATTAGAGCTTATGTTACTGTAGTATTTATATATACTGATGTTTTTTAACTAACATTTTGAATAAATATATTGGTGCTAATTAACCATTCACACCATCCAAAAACTTTTTGCCCTTTATTCTAAATGTGCTAATAGAGAATAGTGAATAATGAATCATCTTAATAGTTTTGGCAAGTTTTACTGGCAGAACATTTCTGTGTGCCAGTTCCTATAATAATGACCCCTGTCCTCTCTTCCTTTGAGTGCAGGAACCCACTGGTTGTGTTATCTGTCAAGGAGCAGATAGACTTGTAAGTGTCAGGTGCTAGGGACAGTTATAGCTGTGTCTCATCTGCATACCAGTGAAAGCCAAAATTATATTTACTGATTAATTACACAAGTTAGGACAAGCATATGTAAATTAAACAATAAATGGACCAGAATCAGTTCTTGTGGATATAGTGTTAACAATCACTGTGTGCACGTGTAACACTTTTAACTTTCATGGTTCTCTATTTCAGTGTTCTTCAAGATTTTACTTCACTATATTGTAAAATTGTAATTCTTTATGAATGTAATGTGCGTTTATACTTTTAATTTTTTATTACGTTATAAAAAAATTGGCACCTGTTACAAGTGTTACGTGGGTTCAACTGCAACATTTTCTGAGCGTTACTGTGACACTGATATTTGAATAAAATTTCCGCAAAGACTCCTGATGTTCAAATGTAAGTTCACTTCGAGAACAATATCTTTCACTTTCTTTCTGTACCGTGTACAAGACGTCCTGCTCTGTTTTTGCTGCCTTGCTTGGTTGGTTTTGTCTCTGAAGCTGCTTAACTTGTTCTATCGTTCTCCAGGGACAGGTGTTGTGTATTTGAACTTAAACCCACTGGGACTCCTGCTACACCTCCTACTACCACACTCTCGCTCTTGGGCCATCGTGCCTGCTCCGTGACTTGAGTTAAACTTTAAATTAAAGGCGAAATCATGTCTTAACTAAGAGGATGGACCAGAAAATAACGTTAAAGAGAGCCCTACTTATTCTCGCCGTTAGCATTCACTGGGCATCTGGAGGCAAGTTCAGTGATTATCATATTTTTACATTGTAACAAATGATCATGGTTGTATTCTGCTGCGTTTTTGTCGTTGATTGGATCAAAAATATTTTAACCCATCACCAATTCATTGAAATATTACGCTTGCCCGGTTCGGAATAATACGCTATCCGCGCTTAACAAAAGCTCTGTGCGCGCCTGCATCGTGCATTACGGTAACCCGTTTGTGAAATGACGTAGGGGGATACCTCTCGCGCATTTATTGAGACTCTAAATGAAATGTGTTCAACAGATTAACTAATAAACATCTTACTAAGGCCTAATGCACAAAATACATTTGTAGGAAATTCAAAAATCTACTTATTTTCATTTAAATCCGCTACATAAAGATCACTTAGCTATACGTGATTAAGATTTCCTAATGTTTTTTACTGAGACAGTAGACAAATTACATCACCTCAGTATAGTTTATTTTAAAATTCCATAAAAACACAAATCAAATTACCAATTCACTTCATTATCTTGTTGGAAAAAACTTTCCAACATATTCACAGAATGACATTGAAGTATTTTTATTATAGGAATTTGTATTGGGATGGCAAAATCCTGTTAAATGTCTATTTGGACTATTTTGTATATCATATTTTAAGATGTATAAAACTGTTATCAGATCACTCCACTATATTCTTGATTATACATTTTCTCATGTACCCATGGTATGACTTTCAATAACCTTTACTGTAGAAACTCACATAAAATGTCTAACTGGATCACTAAATTGAAACTTTTTGAAATGTTATCAAACAAACAAATCAAACTGTTATCAAATAACTACACAATATTCTTGAAATACACTTCCTCCTGTACCCATGATACTACTTTTGGACATTTTTACTGTATGACAGTATGGCAGAGTGACTCTTTACCTCCAGGTCTGTAGTGATGTTATAACAGTATGACAGAGTGACCCTTTACTAGCAGATGTGTCAAGAGAAGATGTTTTTCACCTGCAAGACCTGGGTTTGAGACCTGTTTTTGTTACTGTCAGGGATGGGTGGAGTGGGAACAGAATTTCATCTCCATACAGCTTTGTAGATCTATTTAAACTTTAATGGGAAACCGAACAACATTCTGTTCATTCTGTTGTTTTTTCTGCATTCTCTCTGAACCAAAAGTTTGTAACTGCTCCACTCTTTAACTCATGAGCATTAGACCTCACTCCCTGTAAGTATAACCCTGACCATTTATGGTCAATTCAAGCACATATACTCTTTAATCTTTACAGGCTGTCCTAAGGCCAATCGTCGTAAAAGAAGCGCAGATGAAGGAAGTAACTGTGCAGAATCTGGTAAATATGCATCTCCTCACATACACATAATGCCTCAGGGTGTCTTGTATTGTCCTGGTCATAGGACTGGTCACTGTCCTCATCCCACTCATCCCCCAACATCCCTTACACCTTCATACCCCACCCATCTCTTGACAACCTTCACACCATCCTCAACCCACCCATTCCCTGATATTCCCAACACCATCCCCACCCCACACATTTGTCCTTTATCCCTGTCTCTACTCTGTTCCCTTGTACCCCAGCAGTAGGCTGAGAATGTTTTGGATTAAACTATATGTATGTCCATACTCACAGCATTACTGCTATGTTAACAGACATTTTATTCCAATTCCCATGGAATACTGTAAAGCTTGTCCTGATCCCCATCATTACAGCTTAAATATTTGGAATATTTGGAAACCTTAATTGCAGCATGCAAGTTTTGTTGCACTCTTAATACGTGTGTTCCTATTTGAAATGTGTTGGTGTTTTAATTACAAATGTGACGTCGGCAGGGAGGGAGAGAGATGTGAGTGCAAGTGCAGAGTGTTTTTGTTCTCCATAATGGAATAAAGAAACAAAACAGAACATGGTAATGAGACGTCTAAATACAGCAATAATAAAAAACTGCTGGTAGGCGCTGACACAGCAGAGCAGCTGGTAAATGCTTTGTTGTGAACCTGAGAGTCTCTTTGCAGCCTTCTGTGACTTCAGATAAAGTAGTAACTTTACTGATCTTTACTTTGCTGCATTTCTGTAAGTTTAATGGAATTTTTGGATTTATCTCTATTTAGTGTAGACAAGCCTCAGTATGCAGAGTCAGCAATATTCAGTAGTCAGCAGTCTTGCGACACAAGTTTTGAGCTGTGATTGCTATTTAGTCCGTAATTCACAGTATCTTGGTATATTTTGCCCCATATTGTATTATAGTGTAAAATGAATGTTTTCCTTAGCTCGTTAATGATTAACTAATGATTGTCTGGAGTGTAGCTCATTAATGCTAATTTATTCAGCAGGCAGGTACAGCTGTCAGTAAATCAGATAAAGTGCCTGCATGTTGGAGGTTTATCATTTACTTGCAAGATTAAGCACTGTTGGTAAAACAGAATTAAGAAGAATTTGAAAAGAAATAAAATGTCAGTTTAACATGATTTGATGTTTTTGTTTTTTGTCAGCCCTTTGCATTCAAAAAATGCTAATTTACGTGATTCTTTAAACTTTTACAGGTTCCCATTCTCTGCATTACTTCTACACTGCAGTCACACCAGGAATAAATTTCCCAGAGTACACTGCTGTTGGTCTGGTGGATGGTGAGCAGTTTATGTATTATGACAGTAACATCAGGAAAACGATCCCAAAGACAGCGTGGATAAAGAAGGTTGATGCTGAAGATCCAGACTACTGGAACAGAAACACACAGAATTCAAAGGGTTCTCAGGAGAGCTTCAAAGTCAACATTGGTACATTAATGGAACGCTTCAATCAGACTAAAGGTGAGGATGAACACACTCAGTACATGAATGACTAAACTCCACACAGCAGGTCCTAACATTCATTACTTGTGTAACGGTGAGGAGTGTAACACATGAGCAATACACCATGACTAGGAAAATACTTTTAATTATAAAAAGCCTTTAATATCCATTTGTATGGTTAAATGCAGATTATTATAAATGTTTAGATGTATTCCAAAAAGATCAAATATTTTGAATAGATGATTACATATTTTTACATTAACCTTTTGTGTATTAAATACCTGTGGCATTAGCAGTGTATCACTTGTGTATTTCAGGTAGTTTGGCTTTAAGCAATATAAGTGAAAAACAGTAACATAATTTAGAAAAGACTAACTAAAGCAAACCTAAATGTGTTTCAGTATTACAGATTTCCAAATATAAAAACTTAGCTAGTGCTGAAGTGCTGATCATAGAGTGGAAAAAGCCAGACAGTGAAACCCTAGACTCTGAAATGCTGCCACCTGGTGGATAATATCGAATCTGCAATTTTATGTGTAAACCTGCACACAGTCTGCAACACACAGTATAAACAGCAATCTCTCACACACAATATTTTACATTTTTGGTATTAGACTAAGAAGAGATATGGCCTAATGAGGTACTGGTATTGGTCTAATGGGGTACTGGTATGGGTCTAATGAGGTACTGGTATTGGTCTAATTAGTTACTGGTATGGGTCTAATGAGGTACTGGTATTGGTCTAATTAGTTACTGGTATGGGTCTAATGAGGTACTGGTATGGGTCTAATGAGGTACTGGTATGGGTCTAATGGGGTACTGGTATGGGTCTAATGAGGTACTGGTATTGGTCTAATGGGGTACTGGTATGGGTCTAATGAGGTACTGGTATTGGTCTAATTAGTTACTGGTATGGGTCTAATGAGGTACTGGTATGGGTCTAATGAGGTACTGGTATGGGTCTAATGAGGTACTGGTATTGGTCTAATGGGGTACTGGTATGGGTCTAATGAGGTACTGGTATTGGTCTAATTAGATACTGGTATGGGTCTAATGAGGTAGAGTGGTGTGGCATCACAGCACCAAGCAGGCAGGGCAAGACATAGAGAAAAGAAAACAATTATATATTCCAGTTTATGATTGTTTACATAAATGACAATGAGCAAATTACACAACATGTATGTATGAGTAGTGTAATCTCATGTGAAACCAGAATGTTTCATTTTCATGTTTAAATTGCTAAACTGATTAGTGAGGATTCTTTCAGACTTGCCTACTGTTGTGTTTTCTGAAATTCTCCTTTCATGCCTGAATGCTTGGCTAATTACTAGACCTTTTTTACAGTACACGCTATACTGAGAGGGTGACTGATAACATTAGTGAATCAGCTATTAAGAAACAATTCATACAATATTAATTAACTTTACATATATTACATAGTTATTTCAGTAACATATAACCTGTTGGTGTAGTTAAGAAGTATGTTGGCTGGACATAGCTAATACTGAGTGAAGTATAAGTTGTTAATACAGTCAAATATAATTATGGGAAACTCAAAGGACTGTTGAAGTGTTAATATGTAAAGTATTACAGAATCAGACAGACAAAGCTGGAGGGGCTTAATGTTCATTTAAAGCTCTTTATTAAATAAAGGAAACACAGTTATGCCAGCCTTAAGATGGGATATGCAAATGAGATGGATCAGCAGCTAATCTAATTGGCCAGTGAGCCAGTCACAGAACACCAGCTGCTTTTATTAACACTGGTGTTTTATTATAGGAGGACAGTTTGTGCTTGGCAGTTTCTGTGTGTTGGTTTGCCATTTGCGTTCCAGTTCCTACTCCGTTACCTAGGTGTCAGTTAGGGAGGACAAAGGTCAACATGTGCCTCCTCTGGGACAAAAACAATCTCAGACGTCAGGTCTGTCAGTGTCTCACGTTATTGCAGAAAGCACATTTAGTCTACCTCACTTTCAAACGTTTGAAAAGTGGAGCTGGTGTGCTAAAGGAACACAGACTGCATTCCACATGTCAGACATGCGCGAGGACTTAACGATGTGCCAGAAACACCAAACTCAGAGACACACACCAGTACACACTACTGTGAGTCAAAGTGCTTTATTTCCACAGCGCACTAATCCCACTAGACACCATCTTTTTATCTGAGAGCTGAGCGTTTATGCTCCTCCATGAATCTGTAGTAACTCTGTGATTAGTGGATGGGCTCCCAGTACCTCCCTCCACAGTACACAACCATCATTTTATAAAAATAACAAGACTTTTAAATAAATAATAATTCTGGCCAAATCTAAGAGCCAGGAGAAATCACACTGTTTAAAAACAAAATCACAAGGATGCTGTGAGCAAGAAGTTTGGGCGTACATTTTACCGTCCTCCAAACTTTGAAGGGGACATGTCCCCGTCCCCCCACTATGTTCACTGTATTTCCCTCTACTCATCCAGCATGGAGGAAACGCTGTACAGCACTCGAAACAAAGAACTCCGTCCGTTTAGTTTTCGAGATGTTTATCAGCCGTCTTGTTCTGTTTGACTTTCTCTCAGTGTTGTCTTGCCGTACTCTCACTAGTGTTTACCTACTTGGCACCGTGATGTGGCACACCTTGCTTTCAAAATCCATCACATGAACAATCCCTAAAGCCCATTTAACACCAGACACGATAACCGTTAGCAACACGTATTGATCAGCGTAGCCGCTTCCAACAGCTGCAGTAATGATCACAGCAAGCAGAAAAACACACTTGGAGTTTATTTCTCCATCTGCTGCACAGCAAACCCGCAGCTCCTCCCTGGAAACAACAGAATGAAGGATCCCTGCTGTACCATACAATGGAGGCCCCTAGTCAAAACAGAAGATAGGCAGCTTTAGTCTAAACTTTGTTCAGCAGTAGTGGGCTACACTTGTTCAGTTCCCAGTGGAATCACTCAGTGTCCTACACATCCTAAAGTAGTTTTAATGACGATCTTCATCCAGTCCCAACTCGTGAACAAGGCGGTGGAGGCTCCTTGTGTCTAAGGAGTGTGATGGTGTTGGGAAGGCAGTGTGATGTGAGTGTGGTTGAGGAGTGTGATGGTGTCGGAGGGGGAGTGTGACGTGAGTGTGGTTGAGGAGAGTGATGGTATCAGGGAGGGAGTGTGATGTGAATGTCGTTGAGGAGAGTCTTTATTCTCCAGAACACAAACACAAACCAAAGGTTCCAGCGTCAGGTGGTAAAACCAGGCAACAGAACTAAACTGAAGCAAGTTCACTGACAGTGAGGCTCGTAGTGCAGCGGTGGGAGAGATCAGCTGCTCTGTGGAGTCGCCTTCTCAGACGCTCTGGATGAGCAGCTGCTCTGGAGGAGAGACCCAAACAAGTCACAGGCGCTCATGTTTATTAATCAGAGAACAGTAATGGAAGACGCTCTAGTTACGTAGTGTAAGAAGAAGTCTAGCAGTGGTCACGGCACAGTGACCTGTACTGTTGACCTCTTCTACACTCAAATGTTGTCTATGTTAGGTTTAATTCTGAGGTAAAAGTAAAGACATTTTAAACGACCCATTATGTGAAAACAGAATGTGAACAACGACCTCCATGCCTTAGCCAAACCACACTAATCACGTCCGGTGGAAACAGCGAGTGTGTTGGGGCGACTGCGACTGTCCACGTATGCCGCACAGATGCTGGTATAAAACGGGCTCATGGCGCACACACACTGATAAACGCTCACTTCTCCTTGTCTCTGGCACACACTGATAAACGCTCACATCTCCTCGTCTCTTAGGCACACACACTGATAAATGCTCACGTCTCCTCATTGGTCTGCTCTCCTCTCATCAGTCATTTCTAGTTGATGTTACTCTACGAACCTTGTTACTGGTCTTCATTGTTGTTTGTAAACATGTATGTTTTCTACTGTTTGTAAACTCATGTTTACATAACATAGTAAATGTTTATAAATGGTGCTCTTCACTTACCAGTGAGATGTTCTAGAGTTCTCCAGCTGTTTATGCTGATTTATAAACTACTGCACAAGTAGCACAAAACATGGAAACTCTATAAGCGTATCTGATAACCCACTTTATAGGAGTGTCTGATAATCCACCTAATAGGAGTGTGATAACCCACCTTATAGGAGTATCTGATAACCCACTTTATAGTAGTGTGATAGCCCACCTTATAGGAGTGTCTCATAACCCACCTTAGTGTGATAGCCCACCTTATAGGAGTATCTGATAACCCACCTTATAGGAGTATCTGATAACCCACTTTATAGTAGTGTGATAGCCCACCTTATAGGAGTGTCTCATAACCCACCTTAGTGTGATAGCCCACCTTATAGAAGTATCTGATAACCCACCTTATAGGAGTGTCTGATAGCGCACTTTATAGGAGTGTCTGATAACCCACCTTATAGGAGTATCTGATAACCCACCTTATACCTTATAGGAGTGTCTGATAACCCACCTTATAGTAGTGTGAGAACCCACCTTATAGGAGTGTCTGATAACTCACCTTATAGGAGTCGGATAACCCACCTTATAGTTGTGTCTGATAATCTAATTATGGATACATCGACATGGGACTTCTGGGCCAGTGCTGATATCTGATATTCTACACGCACATATATGCAGAGGCCGATATACACATTTATAAAATGTAGTTGATAACTAACATTATAGACAAATCTAACATTCATTCTTTGCCTCATCACATGTGATTCTGTTCTTCTGTTCATTGATCACACTGCTGGTCGCTCTGATCAGTTTCTGCTTTGGTCATTGTGAATAATTCATGCAGATCCTTAGAAAATTTAGGTGTCCATGTGATTTCCTAGTATATTTGTTCATTTATTTATTCATTTGTTTGAAATAAAAATGTATGTAACTTACCCAAGTCCATTTTCTATAATGCCTACTGCATAGTACTGCAAAAATATCAAATTCAACGCTTTTGCCATTAAATGTCGTCATGAAGGCCTATATTTTCATAAACATTTTCATAAAGTTTTTTAAATCCATTAGAATGTCTTTCCTACACAGTAAAAAAAAGTACTAGTTCCTTGAAGATTACTCCAAGAACCTAGAGGCTCCACTAAGAACTCAGATGTTCCCTAGTGCTCTTAGAGGTACCTGTAAGAATGTTTGGGATTCCTCAAAGAACCCATTTGAATTAAAGTTCCCAGGGGATCTTTAGGCTTCTGTATTCAGATATCCAACAATGAGTAACTTCTTGAATTATTCTCAGTTATTATCTCAAGTATACTTGAGCTCTTTGCAAAGATTTTCTTTTCCAGTGTCTTTAAAATGTATGCATGCCAGTTAACCTGCATTGATTTAATTTTGTATGTATTATTTTTTGTTTGTGTTTTTGTTTCTGTGCTCCTTTATATTTTAATATTAATCCTTAACTGGGACAAGAAAGATTCTTTACATGAGCAGAAACTATTTTGAATTGTTTATAGTGGTCCCGCCTCTTGCAAAATATCAGGAAATGCCCTATTTATAGCACATATAATCTGTTTAAGCGTTTCTCAAGAAAACAAAGCTTGTAGAGCCAACAATTGTCCATTTCCTTATAAACTGGTCGAGTGCTTTTCTAATTGTGCTTTCCTTTGACACACTTGTCACATTTTTCAAGATAAACCCAACCATGACTGTATAATAGCATTTTCCTTTGGCCTGCAGGTGCCCAATGATAACAAAAATGTCTAATGTCACACCGCGAATGAGTCTGAGTTTAGAGAACAAATAAGAATAATACATTATATGAACATATACAAATTTGTATGAGTTAAATAAAACCAGAATGCAAGTTTGCATTTATACCCACGACCTTGATGTTTTTTTAAATTTAATCATACATTACAGCTGCTAGCATACAATTCATATTTCTATGCAAATTCCTGGTTTTTGTTATAGATGTTAAAGTTTTTTTTTTCTTAACTAGTATGCTGACTTGCAATTCTGAATAATTTAGGCTTGACTTTGAACATGTTGAGTTACTTTAGACTTGGCTTTGACTTGCACTAAACGACTTTGAGGTGAGGCTAAGAGAGCTATAAGCTAAATGCTAAATATAGCGGGGGGGGGCATTGCATCAGCAGTAGAATGTAGAATTTTAAACATCACAATCATTAATTATCATTAATGTTCAGATTTGCAGCTCTGTAGTTACATTGTCAAAGCAACTTTATATTATAATGAAGTTCCTTACTGGATTTCTCCTCAGCTTTGAATTATTCAGTTCAGATTAAGCTTGGTGAACCTCTGATGTTGGATTTGCTCATATCAGAGTCAGTAGAGGACAGCACAGGTGCAGCTGCTCCCTGTAGTGGACAGATCTGCACAGTGGATGGCCACTCACTGAAGTGTGAACCTGAATACACTCGGAGAGTGTCACTCATCTCTGTTGTTGAGCTGAGAGGAACAGCACCATCTGATAGTGGATTTTTTACATGATCAGGGACACCAGTAATGAAGAGGTCATTCATACTTACACAGTTGAAAGGTGTGTGTTTAGTGTTGTTTCTGTAGGTTGTATGTCATCTATAACTATTGTGTCATGATGTTTTATTATTTGGTGGATTTTGGTATTAAGGAGCATCAGAGTGATGGTGGAGTTGTGAATGGTGGTGGTTATTGAAGTGGTTACTATTGTAACTACTGAAATTTTCTTTATACTGTTTTGGTAGCATGTTGTTGTTGTTGTTAGGCTGCTATGTGCAGTGGAAGATCAATGGTTAAGGTATCTGACTTAAAAAGTAATTAAAAAGTTACCAGTTCAAGCTGCCACTGTTGGGCACCTGAGCACGGCCCTCAATTGCTCAAAGTTTTACTCAGCCATGATTCCAAGTCACTTTGAATAAAAGTGTCAGCTGAAGGTTGTAAATAAGTGGTGGTGTGTGTCTAGTTGCTTTTCGAACGAAGAATTCCCTGCTCTATCAGTTGTTTGTCTATCTGTCAGTTGTTCCTCTGGCTATCTTAAGCATCTCCTCTGTAGTGTGGTGGTTCATATGGATGTCCTTGTGAGGGCAGTGGTTTGATTCCTATACTGGGCTGGTCAAATGTGTCTTTCTCCAATCACCAAGCACTGTCTACCTTTGTGTGTTTCTTTAGTCTTTCCAGTATTGTAGCAGGTAGTGCAGTGCTCTGTAGTGCTCCCACTCTCTCAGTTCACTCCCCTTCCCTGTAGTCATTACATCTTTTGGTTGGCTTCTTCTTCTTCTCCACTTCCCTTTCCTCCTCTGCACTTGGGTCCATCTAGAATGTCCCTCCTTCCTACAGTATCCACCAAGCACACAGTCTGAAGGGGTACATCACCCCCGATCAATCTGCCCGTCCTGCTGTCCTGATACAGAGGTCTATGGTATCTCGTAATTAAAATGATTTGTTGAGCTTTTCTCAAAGCAGTTAGTAATAAGTAAGAGATGTCATTGCTTGTTTGCTGACAGGCAAATATTTCAAGCCTGATATTTCAAACATGAACAACTCAATGTGAACAACTAGCTAGGAGACCAGTTTCCAAATCATCTGATTTGGTTGGCTTTGTATATATACATATGATTTTACAGCGGTACTGATTAAATAGTGGTTCATATTTTGGTAGCCTACAGTGTCAGACTGGCTTATCTTACTAACTTGGTATATATTGTATGATCACTTCTGTGTGTACCAGAAGTCCAGTCATGTGGAGATCAGAGCTCCACAGTGGCTTTGCTGTTGGTTCTGGTGGGGGCGGGGCTTGTGGCAGCAGGGCCACAGAGGAATAAAATTCAGCAGCTGCATTTTACATTTTACATTTACAGCATTTAGCAGATGCTCTTATCCAGAGCGACTTACAAAAGTGTTTTGTCATTTACTCATGGAATATATCCAAGTACAGTATAGTAGGCTAGAATTAAACATACCAATGAACTAGAATACTGTAGAATACAGGGATGAATGCTGATAAACTAGATGTGCAAAATACATAAGGTCTATCTTAAACAATGATAAGTGCTATAAACAATAAGTGCTAGAGTTTGTTAAAAAGCATAAATAATGCCCTACAATAAGTACTAAATTAGTCAGTCAATAAGGGAGCAGTGTCAGTTGTCCTTTAAATATTCTGCAAATAGATGGGTCTTCAGTCTGCGTTTGAAGACTGCAAGGGATTCTGCTGTCCGGACAGCCAGCGGGAGTTCATTCCACCATCTTGGAGCCAGGACAGAAAATGGTCTCAATGCTTGTCATCCATGAGACCTGAAGCAAGGTATTTCAAGCTGAGCAGTACTGAGGTTCGAAGTACTCGAGGTACAGATCGGGCTTTGACCATTGACCTCATGTATGAAGGGGCTGTTCCATTTTTGGCTTTGTAGGCAAGCATCAAGATTCTAAATCTGATGCGTGCAGCTACAGGGAGCCAATGAAGGGAGCGCAGCAGTGGAGTAACTGCAATAACTGCAGAGTAGCTGCAGAAGGGAAGTGCTGTAACCAGTAACCATGACAACAGAGGAATTAATATGAATGGACTACATAACTTTCCAGATGAAAAGCAATTTTTCTTCAAATAACCTTGAGAAATCAACTTGAAATTATTGAACATAACCAGTATGAAGTTCAAATGAAAGGTGGGTAACCACAGAACAGAAGAAGAGATTGTTACCCACTAAAACTTACTTCATTCGTTCATTCATTCATTCTCCCACTACAAATAACCAATATGTCTCAGAGAAAAATTCCACAGTGAACAAGTAAAAAGAGATTTTTTGATTGGTGCTTTTAGGCATGTGGGAGCTGGTCCATTTTTGGCTTTGTAGGTGAGTGTCAGTGTTTTAAATCTGATGTGAACTACTACAGGAGCCAGTGGAGAGAACACATCAGGAGGGTGACATGGAGAACTTTAGGAGGTTGAAGACAAGCTGTGCAGCAGCATTCTGGGTGAGCTGCAAGGGGCTGATGACACAGAGGGAAAGACCTGCCAGGAGAGAGGGGCAGTAGCCCAGTATGGAAATGACAAAAGACTGACAAAGGACAGGTGCATTACACCTGTACCTGAACACCAGGGCTTCTGTGAGAGAGGTGTTTGCACCTATACCAGAACACCAGGGCTTCTGTGAGAGAGTGGTGTTTACACCTGTACCAGAACACCAAATATTTCAGAGGTTATTTACTTATTTATGTTTACATCAAAAATCCCATCATGACAAAGAGAATCAGAATGAATCTCTGAATTTGTGTGTTGACAGTTTAATAACTGCATAATCTGGAAAGTGTTAATTAATTCAGAGTCATATTTTCTAATAACTATAAATGTGAACATATCTGATGTTTACTTTGCCTGCATACGAACTCAATGAATAATTTCAGCCATCAGAAAGGAGTCACGTTCAAAGGCACTCGGTGACTCAGTCAGACACTCACACACACGCCTCCCCACACAAGCAGCAACACAGTCCATCTCGAGTTGTGAAGCACCACTCCATGCGCGCTGGGTGAATTTAATCAGTCATTTAAATCATTTTAATCATGTCATGTAGCCAGATAGTCAGACACTGTATTTCACACAGAAATGACCGACAGACAGGTTAACGAGCGGCTAGCTTACTCGGGCGGTTCGCCCATTAAATCTCACTTTTACAGTAAAGTCTTGACGTACCGAGACCGGGAATTAAAGCCAGAAGGAAAGGACGCGAAGGGGAAAATGTAAAAAGGGCGCTCGGCTTCACTTACCGCACGCTGTAAAGCAGAAGTGAGACAAGGCAACAGCACAGCAACGGGATAGCAACAGGAGAGCCAATGAAAATTCGAGAGGCAAATTGGAACAGACCAATGAGAGGACGCAAGTATTCTGGAACATACTGGAACAAAATCAGGGTCAGTAGAATGGGGGTCGACATGTAGAGACGGACAGAGCCAGAAAACGAAAGCAAAACACAATAACAAAGAACAAATACACCGACAGAAACACAACTGGGAACAGGTTACATGGCAAAAATGTGGAATAAAGAACACATGCTACACGAACAGCGAACACGACAGGGGCTTAATATAAATGGAGGCTTAGTGCAGTGAACACAGGATGAGTGAACAATAACCAGCGACAAAACTAGAGACACAAGGAATATATACACTAGTTAACAATAATATATACACTAGTTAACAATAATATATACACTAGTTAACAAGTAATATATAAACTAGTTAACAATAATATATACACTAGTTAACAATAATATATACACTAGTTAACAATAATATACACACTAGTTAACAATAATATATACACGAGTTAACAATAATATACACACTAGTTAACAATAATATATATACTAGTTAACAATAATATATACACGAGATAACAAGGAATATACACACTAGTTAACAATAATATATATACTAGTTAACAATAATATATACACGAGATAACAAGTAATATACACACTAGTTAACAATAATATATACACTAGTTAACAATAATATATACACTAGTTAACATTAATATATACACTAGTTAACAAGTAATATATACACTAGTTAACAAGTAATATATACACTAGTTAACAATAATATACAGACTAGTTAACAATAATATACACACTAGTTAAAAAGTAATATATACACTAGTTAACAAGAATATACACACTAGTTAATAATATATACACTAGTTAACAATAATATATACACTAGTTAACAATAATATACACACTAGTTAACAATAATATATACACTAGTTAACAATAATATATACACTAGTTAACAAGTAATATATACACTAGTTAACAATAATATACACACTAGTTAACAATAATATATACAGGAGCTCGAGGGCTGTTTAGCTGTGGGGATAATTAGGGTTGAGTGGTAACTGGCTGAGTGGTAGTTGTGGGTGAGGGTTTGATTATTTCTCCCTATAGTTCTGGCTGCAGGAGTGAGGGAGAGAAGAGGGTCTGTACTGTTTAAATGAAAATTAAATCATGTTTGATTATGTTAAACGCTTTAAGAAAATGAAATTTGTGCATCCAAGTACGAGAAAGCTCAACCGATTTCTATCGACTTGCGGCGAAACGGCTGCGCATTTCCCATAAGTATCATTCAACGTTCATATAACATATAACACAAAGAGAAACGTTGTAATTTGACAAAACAATAATGTTTTGAGGAATGAGGAAATAAAAATTAGGAAATGTATTATTAGATATAAATAGCGAAATGCTCCGTCTATTATAACTGGTATCTTAGCTAGCCTAGCCAGCTAACTTAGCCAGCTAGTTAGCTGACGTACTTCAAGAAAGGTAGCTAAGCTAGTTAGCCAGCTAGCTAAATTACCCAACCATTACAGCTAGATGGTTGTCACAAAATAGTGTTGTTCTTTGTAATTATAATTTGGATCTATGATGGTGTAATTCTGTCATGTTTATTAGCTAGCTAGATAGTTATTTAACGTTGTGAACATGACAGAAAACTCCTAGCTAACTGTATTAGCTATGTTAGCTAGTTAGACTGATAAATGTGTGTATGTTTGGTCCGGGGCTTGCTTTATTCAGCTACAGTCTTATTTGGTTAAGTTAGCTAGCTGGCTAACTAACAATGCCTAATGAAATCTAAAACTGTGGGTGTCTGCTTGCGTATCGTTTGCCAAGAGCTTGGTAGGCGAGCTAATTAGTCAGCTGACAACTGGCCGTTTAGCAGCTAAATGTAGGCCTGTGAGTGGCAGCAAACGTCTGAGGCATTTTAGTGAGTTGTTTCGTCCTAAAAGTATTGATGATTCATTTTGTTTTGCAACGAGAGACACTGCACTTAAATTCGAGAGGAATTTTGTTCCTTAAACTAACTAGTGACCTGTTAGATTTTATTATTGCAAATATGTAGGTACATGACAGTACGCATACAACATATTAATTAGTTAGAGCTTATTTGTATCTGGGTAAACATAGCAATGCCTCAGCCCTATGCTGATATTATGCTTATAGTTATATATTATTATTATGCTTATATTAAGATAATTGTTTCTCTTTCCATAGGTTAGTTTCTAAAAGTAAGATTAATCTTTCATATTAAGATGGACAGTGACTGCATATTAAGATGGACAGTGATTTGACTTTTTGTCAAATTTCATTTGGAAGCAGTAGACAGCTCACTTGTTTTTTCAATAAATGTACAAAATACACTCTTAATATAAAGCAGGCTCATATGAGTTGAAAGATATCACAAAAATATTTACAAGCCAGTATTGTTTAGTTGAGACTTTGTTTGCAAGATAAAAGAATATTTTTTTGAGAAATTTTATAAGTTTAAATATTTTGCTTTTGTGTCTGTATGTCCATAGGTCTATGTCAGATCCATTAAAAGTGAGTAGAAAGTTATTAAAACTGCCATTTCTGCATAACTGCGGTGGTTCTGAAGTTACTGAGATTATGTGGAAATACCAGTATACTTGAAAGCATTTGTAAATTAGCAAAATTAACAATACACATATGAAGCTGAAGTGCTTTTATCATACAGCTATGCATTGTTGTGCAGAATACAAAGAGTTAGCTGTCCACATATAAAACAGAAACAGACCAATGGATACTTTCACTCTATGCAAGACATGTTAGTCAGTCAGCTAACTTCAGTATGTATTTACAACTGGTCATATGTCATTGGATTCTATTAAAAACATGTAATGTAGGTATTTGCTGCTATTAAAAGTGTCAACACACTAAGAACATATTAATTAATAACAGCTTATTCTTAACATAATTATGACATTTTAGCCGACATCCAAGTTGCAGTCTAATCAGGACTTTATCCTGAGTATTACTGGCACTGACCTCTCTATTTTCACATGAACATCTGTATTTGACAGAGACTATAATGCACTTCTGTAAGTCGGCAAATGCTGTAAATGTACACTGATGTCCTCATTTATGTTTCTGTATGTTCAGATTACCTCACATCATCTCTAAGTAAGTTAAAGAATAAAATTTGTGGCTTAGCCTTTGTTTCCTTTTAAATACTTCATAAAACTGGCATCAGTTTTTACCATCTAAATCATAACCTTCTGTATTCAGCGAATACAGAGAGCAACTGCAGCCAGTCTAAATGTAAAATGATTTAAATTAAGTAAATGACAAACATTCCTTTGAAGTATTTTGGCTCTTGTACAATGACACCATAATGTGGGGAAATTATTTGACTCTTATTCAGTGACATTAGAAAAAAGACAAATTACAAGTATAGAAACATTGAGGGAGGGTAACTGGTTATGAAAGGGGGAAACTTGGTGACAGTATATTTAAATCTAGCTACAACATGTGTCAACAGCTAAGAATCCTCCCATCCTCAACTACTCCACAGCAAATTACATTTCATGTTTAAATACCATTTAACAGTGTTTCAGGATTTCGGCATTATTGCAGGATTACATTTAACATTTAATCATTGACATCATGTGATGTAGAGTAGATTTTAAAATCAGTTTATTCTTTTTTTAATATGACAAATGATGGATTATTAGCATAATAAATGTGGTTGCTATGGTGTTGCTAGGGTAAATGTTGAGGGATATATTTTTGTGGGGGTAATTTTTCTTGCATATAAAATGGAATCCTGAAATACTGTTGACCTGTTAAGCCATTCCCAGGGAGTTGTTATGTGAATGGCAGGATGTTACCAAATGGTTGCTATGGTGTCCCAGATGGCTGCTAGGGAATTACCAAGTGGTTGCTTTTGGGGTAGTTGGAGAAAGATGATGGGGTATTTAGATGTTGGGGTAGTTGTGGTTGAGGGCTGTTAGTCTAATGGGGTAATTGTTGTTTAGGGGTATTAAGCTGCGTGGGAAATGGTTGAGGGCAGTTTGGCTGATGGGATAGTTGTTTAAGGACTGTTCAAGTTCAAGTTCAAGTTTGGTTTATTTGTCACATACACAGTCATACACAGTACAACTCGCAGTGAAATGGTTGAGAGTTCTCTGTCCAAACTGAGAAAAAAGAAAACGGGTGCATAGAAAAATATATATTCTATATATGTACAAAATATATTATCAATGTATGTACAATATATGTATATTATGTTTACATACACAATGCACATTGTATATGGTTGTGTATGTATATGTACACAATGTACAGAATGTACAGATCTATTTGTAAAATTATATATTTACAGTTTTTACAGTTTTTATGTTACATGGTGGAATAGAATATCTATATATATACAGTTATGTTACATGGTGGTGGTGGTCCCCACAGTTTATAGGTTTCCCTGATTCAGGGCCCGAATGGCCTGTGGGAAGAAGCTCCTCTTCAGTCTCTCTGTCATGGTCTTCAGGGAGCGAAAGCGCCTCCCTGACCTCAACAGAGAGAAGAGCCTAATGTTGGGATGGGTGGGGTCCTTCACAATCCTCCTGGCCTTGGTCTGGCACCGCTTGTAGTAGATGGTCTGCAGGTCAGGAAGTTCCGTGTGAGTGATGCGCTCTGCTGAACGCACTACCCTTTGGAGTGCTTGTCTGTCCTGCTTGGTGCTGTTCCCAAACCAGACTGTGATGTTCCCCGTGAGGATGCTCTCAATAGTGCAGGTGTAGAAGTTCTGCAGTACCTGTGGTTGTAATTTGAAGTGAAGGCTAATTGGCTATGGGGTAGTGTCCAATGTCAGCCAGAGGAGGATGCTGCCCCCCCTCCTCTTTGAGTCTTGGTTCCTCTCAAGGTTTCTTCCTCTTGCTCTGGGGAGTTTTTCCTTGCCACTGTCACCCTTGTCTTAGTCACTGGGGGCTTGGACTTTGACATTTGTAAAGCTGCTTTCTGGGGTAGGTGTTGCGGGGCTGTCAGTGGGCTATTTGGCTGTTGGGGGTATTTAGATTTGAGGGGTAATAGCATCAAAGGAAACAAATGGGCAGCTCTGAAAGTTCTCTGTGAAAAGAACTGGCGGAGAAAGAGCGGAAAGCTCTTAGCATGAAGAAAGTGTGACGGAAGCACATGACAGCACCACTCTCCTCCTCTTCCTCTCCTTCATCACGCTTTCTCTCATACACCCCATGTTCTCTCCTTCCTCTCTGGAACCCTGCTGTGCTACAGCACTCAGCTACTAGTGTACACCTCTCTCTCTCTCTCTCTCTCTCTCTCTCTCTCTCTCTCTCTCTCTCTCTCTCTCTCTCTCTATCACAAACACACACACACACACTACACCTCACTCTCTCACACAAACTATACATCTCTCTCACACACACACTGTACCCCTGTCACACTCTATACCTCACTCTCACTCTGTCACATACACACACTACACTTTTCTCTCTCTCGCACACATATACTATACCTCTTTCTCACACACACTACACTTCTCTCTCTCTCACACACATATACTATACCTCTTTCTCACACACACTACACTTCTCTCTCTCACACACATATACTATACCTCTTTCACACACACACACTACTTTTCTCTCTGTCACACACACATACTATACCTCTTTCTCACACACACTACACCTCGCTCTCTCTCTCTCTTTCACACACACATACATTACACCACTTTGTCTTTATTTGACATGTACAAAAAATCAAAGCACTCAACAGCAATAAGAGTCAGCATTCAGGAAGTTGAAAAATCAGAAGATGAACTTCTGTACTACTGATACCAGCAGGGGTTACTACAAAGGAATTCCTTGACATCAACTGAAACTTTAATTCTGGGGTCTTTTATCCTTCTCCCTCTTAGTGAGTGTCATTCCTCCAATCACGGTCCTCTCTCTTATTTCCATATCTCTTAGTGAAGTATCATTCCTCCAATCACGGTCCCCTCTCTTATTTTCATATCTCTTAGTGAAGTGTCATTCCTCCAATCACGGTCCTCTCTCTTATTTCCATATCTCTTAGTGAAGTGTCATTCCTCCAATCACGGTCCTCTCTCTTATTTCCATATCTCTTAGTGAAGTGTCATTCCTCCAATCACGGTCCTCTCTCTTATCTTCATATCTCTTAGTGAAGTGTCATTCCTCCAATCACAGTCCTCTGTCTTGCCTTCTGTTTTTAATCTCACTTTCTAGAGAGCTTTGGAGAAACGTCCATTAATACCTGTTTGATCAGACCATCATTGTGTATTAACACCTGCTGTTTTGTCATCACTTTTCTCCAGTTGTTATTTATGATCCAAGTTATGGTGTGAGTGTGCGAAGGTCTACAGCATTGTTGCCCTGATATACTGTCTTAAATGAAGTCCCAGGTCAACAGATTTACTGTGTTAAATTAAGTGAGAGCAGTAAAGAGAAGGGGGAGGTATATTTTTATCCTTTTGTTCAAAAAGTGCAAATAATTGGCCGCTTAAATTTGTGTACACTTAGTGTACACTTCTCTCTCTCTCTCTCTCTCTCTCTCATATATATATATATATATATATATATATATATATATATATATATATATATATAATCTCACACACACTACACCTCACTCTCACACACACTACCACCTCTCTCTCTCTCTTTCTCTTTCTATCACACACACATACAGACGCACACACACACACACACACACACACACACACACACACACACACACACACACTTCACTCTCTCTCTCACACACATACATTATACCACTTTGTCTTTATTTGACCTGTGCAAAAAATCAAAGCACTCAACAGCAATGAGAGTCAGCATTCAGGATGTTGTCATATCTCTTAGTGAAGTGTCATTCCTCCAAACACAGTCCTCTCTCTTATTTCCATATCTCTTAGTGAAGTGTCATTCCTCCAAACACAGTCACAACAGTAGACACAACAGTAGTAAATGTAATTGATTTATTATTTATTAGCTAAATATATACAGCTGATGTGCTGTGATGTCTTAGGGTTAATATGATGAATGTGAACCTTGATGGCAAAGTTATAGGTTAGTTCATTATGTAACATAATGTAATATTGAATATAGTCTGATAATGTGCTCTCAGTGTACTAACTAGAGTAAGTGAGTTATAGGTTAGTTCATTATGTAACAATGTAATATTGAATATAGTCTGATAATGTGCTCTCAGTGTACTAACTAGAGTAAGTGAGTTATAGGTTAGTTCATTATGTAACAATGTAATATTGAATATAGTCTGGTAATGTGTTCTCAGTGTACTAACTAGAGTAAGTGAGTTATAGGTTAGTTCATTATGTAACATAATGTAATATTGAATATAGTCTGATAATGTGCTCTCAGTGTACTAACTAGAGTAAGTGAGTTATAGGTTAGTTCATTATGTAACATAATGTAATATTGAATATAGTCTGATAATGTGCTCTCAGTGTACTAACTAGAGTAAGTGAGTTATAGGTTAGTTCATTATGTAACATAATGTAATATTTAATATAGTCTGATAATGTGCTCTCAGTGTACTAACTAGAGTAAGTGAGTTATAGGTTAGTTCATTATGTAACATAATGTAATATTGAATATAGTCTGATAACGTGCTCTCAGTGTACTAACTAGAGTAAGTGAGTTCCTTTATGTTTTCTTCTTAGAGGCAGTACAGAAGTTTGGCTTTCCACTAAAGTCTGATCAACAAATAGATGTGGCTCACCCTGGTACTCATTCCTCAGTGATTGGAGCATTAGCTGTCAGTTAAAGATGTAGAATCTTATTTTTATGTTATATAAATGTTATACTGGACGTCAGCTGCTGTATTCTTCTTTTTTTGAGTAGTTTGATCATTTCAACCATTTACAGATTCTTTAGTTAAATAATTTGAAGTCCTACTCTAAGCAGCGCTGGTGACAGCAGGTTGTTCTGGTGGAGTGGACGCCATCACAAGCAGATGTTATGCTGCACTCAGAACTACCATGAAGTGAGAAACCTCACACTGTAAAGTGTCTGTTGATCAAATAAAGACCAAAAGTCTGAAACTGAAAAAAATAAGATCTCAAAGTGGTTCTAAAAGTGAAAACAGAATTCCTTTGAATTAATATATCATATTCAATCATTTAATCAAAGCTGTTGTATTCTTCAAAGTTCAAAATCAAAAGTCAGGAAATAACGAAGCTAGGCAACATTAATGAATGATATTAATGTTCGTGACGAACACCAACAACATTCAAGATGCCGATAGTGGCAGGTTGTCTCGCTGCATACGGGAGTGATTCAGAATCAGAAAATGAATCAGCCCAATACAAGTCCCGAGAAAGTAGACCCAGACGCAGTCTCACATCTTCAGCCTTTAAAATCTGTAAGAAAGACGAGTTTATCTGTTCTTAATTCAGCACCTGAGGTCGCCGTCAAGGTATGGTACATGTCGGCTAGCATGTCTGGGTAGCTAACGCTAACTAGCTTACTCGCTAACGGTAGCTCGATTAGCTAGTTAGCTAACCCAGCTAAATAACTTGCTCAGCTAGTTAACGCTACCTAGATAAATTTTATTTGACGCGAGTTTCTTCGTGTGGTTATGTTTAAAACCTTTATATAGGACTCATACACAGTGACATGAAGTGTGGTGTGCCGCCTAAAAGACAACAACGCTAGCGTAACTAAGAATATCATGAAGTAACACAATGTGTAAATAGCTTGCAAAGTAGCTAGCTAGGTGGCTATCTTAATAATTTCCTTCATTAATGTTGCCTAGCTTCGTTATTTCCTGACTTCTTAAATAACCAGCGTTCGTTGGCCATCTAGACTGTTAATTTACTATGTGTTCGTGTTGCTGTATTGCAGGAAGATGTTGAGACGGGCACACACATTGATCCCTCACTCAAAGAGCTCCTCTACAACCCTACTTACGAAACCATGTTTGCACCCGAGGTAAGGTCACGGTCAAGAGAGTTTATATGTGGTAAAGGAACCATTTCAGTGTTTTGTTTAACGTAAAGCACCGTCCTCTGTGTGTTGTAGTTTGGACCAGTTAATCCATTCAAAACGCAGCAAATAGCTGCGCCAAGGAACATGCTTTCTGGATATGCTGAGCCCGCCCATGTCAACGATTTCATGTTTGAACAACAAAGAAGGACGTTTTCCACTTTCGGTAAGGGACATGCATATTTTACATTTACTAAAGAGAATTTGTGTCTCAGAATGATTTGATCATGGTGCAGTAGCCAGTGTTGTCAGTATTCTCACCACACTAGTTATAGTGAGTATTATGCAATATTCATACTTAGTTTAAATCTTTATTTCTGAGCACGAGATGTTCACTATATTTTAATAGGGTATGCGTTAGACCATCTGTGGACAGCAGTCAAGTCTCATCGAGCAGCTACATAGGAGCAGTGGAGGAAGCAGAGAAAAAGAAAGGTACTAGACATGACCTGGTTTTTCTCTGCTCATTGGTTGCAATTGGTTGTGGGTCTGCCTGAAGCTACAACCACCCCATCCCACCTTCCCTGTTGCTGCTTGGACAGTTCTTTGCAGCTGTGCACATCTGTTCTCCACAGGGTTGACCGTGTTTGAGTCGGGCCTAAAGAAGGAGAAGAGGAAGCGGGTGAAAGGGGGAGACGCGTCAGAGATCGACAGCTTCTTGGGGCCCTGGGCCAAGTATCAGGATAAGAAGGACGTGGCCAAACCTTCAGAGGTCAGAGTTTGCCCACATGGGTTCCTTACACTCTATGTTAATCACTTGGGCTTTTTTGTTTGTTTTTGTTTTTATCTTTGCTTGCTTTGCACCTTTTGGCAGGCTGTCTAATCCAAATTTGTTAGCCGTTACTTCACAACATAAAGGCTAGGTTTAGCCTAGGCAGCGCGTTTATATATCATTTACTTCAATTGCACTTTGAGGATCCCACTCTGTCATATTCTGTTTGATAGGAGGAGTAGAAGGAGCTGGACGAAATCACAGCAAAGAGGCAGAAAAGAGGCAAGAATGAGGAAGAGGCCTTTGCTGAGGAGAAAACCATTCTACACGGTAAGACACATGGCAGCTGTTCCATCCCATTACGCTTCACAGAGTCAGATTTACTTTTGTCCACAGCATGAATTTGTTCAGCTCCCGTTACTTTCTTAAAGCTAGCAGGACTACCATAATCCCTCTCAAGTTTCTCTGATTTTCTTTTTGTTGAAATGGCTAAAAGCCTCTTTCCTCACCCTTTGATGTGTCTTCGCTCCACAGTCAAAGACGCGTATGACTACCAGGGCCGCTAGTACCTGCACGTCCCGCAGGACGTGGGCATTAACCTGCGCTCGGCGGAAATACCTGACAAATGTTACCTGCCCAAGAAGCAGCTGCACGTCTGGACCGGGCACACCAAGGTGAGGAGGCGTGTGTGTGTGTGTGTTCTTGTGCATTCACATGTGCACGCATGTTCACATGCGTGCGCATCTGCTTTTATGAGTGAGAGTAGACCGACTCTGATTGATTAATTATCTAATGCATAGTGATATCTAGTGCATAATGATGATGGAATGACAAATTAGTTTTGTGCATGTATTTGGGAGTGAGAGAGCGAAAGGGAAATGCATTACAGAGGAGGATGCGTTTGTGCTTGGTGGGAAATATCCGGAGAAATTACTTGCCTACATGGTGCCGTTTTTGAATGGAAGTGTTTTTACGAAGTGGCACATATGAACAAAATATTAATTTCAGCTATTTTGAATAGAGATTGCACTAATACTTGAGCTGGAATACATCCTGTTTTCAGTTTAGTCTCTATGAAATCATTATGTTACATTTATATTGGACTTTTCTAGCCAAGGGTGCTTTATAAACTATTTTTAAAAAAGGGAAAGGGACTTGTGAACTCCTTAGCCTGGTCTGATATTCACTCACGATGTTTTCTGGAGCACTGGAGGTCAACATACCCGTCTCTCTCCTTCTTTTCTTGCTCCTCCTTTCTTCTATCCCTTTCTTTCTTTCTTCATCTCTCCATCTGTGTGTCAGCCTCAGAGCACTTCCTTTATTTTAGCAAGTGTCAGAATGTTGATTTGAGATCAGCTCCCCCACATTCTTTTCTGTTCCCAGTGCCAATCCCAAGTCCAGAACCTTGGAGCTGTTGATGTCTGTTGGAGTCACATTGTATTGGCATCTAAACTTTGAATGTGAATACATTGTGTGATGTCAGTTATGTCTGTGTGAAATCAAAAATGTTTGCACTTAAGCTAGCAAAGTGAGCTTGCTGTTGAAATGCCCCCATTTTACATGAAATATGTACAGAAAACCGGTCAGGGTGCTACTGAAGTTAGTAGAGCACTTCAGTACCCGTGTCAAGGCCTGATGCTTCTGTTACCACTTCTCCACTGTTCGTTATGGTGTAAAAGGCATCAGTCCAGGCTCATTCTATTAATGGTGGGAAATGTGGTCAACACTGGGTGCAGTCATTCATTCCTTCAAAACATTCTCTGTTTAGTTTATCCACGCAGCCACAGAATAATCAGGACGCAGCTCTCAATTAAGGCAGCACTGAACATTACATTTGTGGGCCATGACGCCAGTGTGCGAAAGAGTAGAAGCTAACCTCGTGGCCCTTGTAAATGGCTCTTGAAAGCAGGTGGTGTTTAATTGCACATGAAGTGCACACACACAGTTGGCTCATCTCCTCTCCACTCCACCTTCCACTCGTAGGGTGTCAGCGCCATTCAGTTGTTTCCTGGGTCTGGCCACCTGCTTCTCTCCTGCTCTATGGACTGTAAGATCAAGGTAGGTTTTATCCCTCACACTCAGACTTATTGAGCATGCCTCTGGGGAAAACAAAGTGGTGTTCATTCTGATGGCTGTTTCTGAGGATGGTGGGTGGCTTGGGGGATTCACAAATCGTTTTTCTAAGCAATTACTCTTTGTAATACAGAGTGCAGATCTACAACAGAGATAATGCAGACAATAACAGTGTTAAATTCTGCAATTTTTGGTCGCATTTGTTGTTAATATTAAATTGTTGTATTTTATAAGGTGCAAAAAGTTATACCAGTATTATATATTGCCCATCTGCCTCCCTACTCTCTAAATATTGCCATCAGCCATTGAAAATCTTATAGCGGTTGCCCTCTAATACGAATAAAATAAGTTACAGATAACTGGGTTCTATACCTAAGATGAGTGATTTTTACTTTTGCAAAATAAATTGTTGCTACATGCAATATCTGATCCCTAACCATTTAAGAAACTTTTGGAAGCCTGTATAAGGAGAGCTGAATAATGGCAAAACAGACTTGTGTTTTACTGTGCTTGGCTCTTTTTAGAAGTCTTCCTGACTGGATGTCAGTTATTTTCAGATACCCTTAGACAAACATAGGTATATCATATCTATCAGTCAGTACTGCCTGCTTTACATTTACCTGACGATATTATCCAAAGCAACTTACAATTTTGACTGAGTACAATTTGAGCAATTGAAGGTTAAGGGCCTTGCTCAGGGGCCCAACAGTGGCAATTTGGCACCAATGGGGCTTGAACTGGCAACCTTCTGAGTACAAGCAAAGTATCTTAACCATTGCCCAATCAATGCTTTAACCAAAGTAGCAGCTATGGGTTTTGTGAAACAAATCCCTGGACAGTTCACTCCGTATGGGCGCCTCTGCACAGAGGATAGCAAAGCAGAGTTCAAATGTTGGGTCATCTTCATAATTTGGAGCATTTTGTTCATAGCCCACTCTGCAGTGTGATTAATTTGATCTATTTGCCCTAGCTTGCTGATTGCCTTTGCTTTCTTCAGCCGTGCTAACAATCATTTCAAATTGCTGAAAGCAGAATTTAAGAAGAGATCATGGATGTGTCCACCAGCCAACACACGCAAACCTTTACACACTGTTTCCTGGGAAGACATTTTAGCACTGCTTCCAGTTTCTGCCATTTGTCATATCTGTGTTGCATGGGATTTAAAGCTCTTTTTTCCTTTTGTAGCTTTGGGAAATCTACAGTGACAGGAGGTGCTTACGGACATTTATTGGTAAGAAGGGGTGTTTCCTGAGTAGCTGTTTCATAATCCAAAATGCTCTTGACTCCATCTTAGAATGCTGTTGTAAAAGGACATTTAAGACACAAATGTTAAGGGAAAATAACTCAGCTTTGCAATGTACCTGCAGAAAGATCTGGTGCTCCAGATGAATATAGTGATGTTATTTTGTTTTCACCTCAAGGCAGAGAATTGATGAGACTGAGCTTGAGAACATGAAAGGCTCTCAGAACACGGTGCCCTCTGATCAATGTCTCTCCCTCTTTCCCTGCTTCCCTCTGTCTTTCCCTCCTCTGTTCTCTTTATTGAGCTTTGTCAGATACCACCAGAATGTTTTTGCTTGTGTTATGGTTTCTAAGGGAGCGTGCAGGTAACGTGTACAGAATCTTCTGATGTTTTCCCAGCCTATAGACGAAGTGGAGAAAAGTCCAAACGGGCTTTTCC
The DNA here is from genome assembly GCF_041902795.1 of Electrophorus electricus. Classification (NCBI taxonomy): domain Eukaryota; kingdom Metazoa; phylum Chordata; class Actinopteri; order Gymnotiformes; family Gymnotidae; genus Electrophorus; species Electrophorus electricus. The sequence continues at coordinate 2,173,637 of NC_137497.1, forward strand.
ACTGGTCCGGTTGTGCTTGTCGAGATGCATCCATCGTGTATTATTCAACAGTGTGCGCATGGTGGAGAAAACCAGAGACAGTCCCTGACAGGCAGATGTGGAGAGGGCTGTTAAAAAGGATGGAAAGAGAGTGAAGTGTGAATGTGCATCAGAGCACAGATGCCTTAACTCTGCACACTTGTCTGCAGGATCAAAACGGATGTCATGAACATCAGCGTCAATAGCAACAGCTGAGTATGTTCTGTCGCTAATTAGAATTATGCAGATGCCCTCGTGCTAATTGGTGATTGCCAGGCCTCATTAGCATGGCTTGTCGGCCTGTTCCTTCAGCGCTAGCTTTCTTCTTGAAGTGCTGCTAGATTGTGCTGCCACGTGTGGCTGCAGTGAATGCAGATCTTGGCTCTTGGCCGTGCTTGGCCCTTTGTTTCCGCTGAGGTGAGAGGGAGGCGGTTGCCGGGCGATCGAGCCCCGCAGCATGAGCACCGGCTCACTGGAGGCGTCGTTAAGGGGTCCCTGCTACCCAAGCCAGTATCTGTGGGGCACCGCCCCGGTTACATTCGCCAGCTGTTGCAGAAACCCCTCCAAACCAGTGCTGGGTGGTCCACAGCAAGTTTTGTCTCATAACTGTCACACATGTTCCATGTACAAAGAGAAAAGAATAGAGCAGGATACTCTGTCGGTGTATCTCTCTCTTTCGCGCTCTCTCTCACATGTACTGTCACATTATACTTCTTGTTCTCATGTCATTTTCCGCTGGTGATCTCAGTCTACCTTATTATATGTGCTTGTCCGGGACACAACAGTGTCAGAACAGATGAAGGCAAATGCTAATGGCTTGCTTTCTCCATGGCCCTTCTCCTTGCTGCAGGTCACAGTAAGGCAGTGCGCGACATCTGCTTCAACAACGCTGGAACTCAATTCCTCAGCGCCGATTACGATCGCTACCTCAAGCTGTGGGACTCTGAGACAGGTGAGCACCATGCACACACCTTTTGGAGACCAACCTGTTTTCTGTGCCTCCCTAGCTTCCAAGTGTTTCTCTCACATTGAGTTGGCATGCAACTTTTCTGTAGTTGGGGTCTTTAAAGAAGAGCACTCTGCCAGTCGTGTCTCTGTACGGACGGGAGTCTCCTTCACCAGCATATACTCGTCCCTTCTCTCTGCTCCTCCACTAGGAGTAGCCACTCGTACAGGGCGCACAGGGTTGTTCTTGGGTCAGATTCTGAAACCGGATGTGGGGTAACTCGCACCGCTGTGCTTTGATCAGTGCCATCTGTGTCTGAGCTTAGGATTCACTCACTCAGGCGGCCTGCATCCTTCCCACCCCGTACTCCTCTGGGGAGAGGAGTGCACCTCCTGTGTGCTGAAAGAGGTTGAGGGGTGGTGGTTGTTGGTGTGCGCTGGCCACTCTGACAGAATTCCTTCTGCCTTCAGGTCAGTGCATCTCCAGGTTCACTAACAGGAAAGTCCCCTACTGTGTAAAGTTTAACGCAGACGAGGACAAACAAAGCCTGTTTGTTGCCGGAATGTCGGACAAGAAGATTGTGCAGGTAAGCTATATGCATGCATGGGGGGGTGTACGTGTGCACATGCCTGAGATAGACTGCCTAAGACTGTCCTTAGCGTTCATCTTGCTGTTAGTTTTTAGGTGTTAGACTGTCCACACATGCATACTCGCACCTCCCCAAACCCACACCCAAGAGAAGCCTTGGTTACCCTCAGTAAATCTGAAGACAGGACCTTATTTCACACTCTGTGCTTCCCTCAATAGAAGGAGAGAGTGTTTGTGTGTGTATGTGCAATGTGAGGAGGAGGGGTACTGAAGGATGGATAGATTCACATGAGGGAGAAGTTGAGGAGGAGAGCAAATGAGTGCAGTCTTTCAGCAGCAAACATGATGGGAGTAAATAATCAAAGCTGAAAAACTACTCACCTCTCCTTCCCTCAGCCTCCAGCTCCATCTCAGCAGTCTCTGTCACAGGCAGAGAGCAAAAGTCATCATTTGATCTGCTACCGTAGGGATACATTAGAGTGTGTGTGTGTGTGTGTGTGAGTGTGTGTCTGCTTGGTTGGCAGCACGTGTGGGTGGGTGGGTGGGCGGGTGGGTGCAGTCAGTATTTTTAGTGATATAACTTTAATTTTCATATTCATCATTTGTCAGCAGATCTTTAAAAAAAATAATGAAAAATGTGTACTCAGCCCCTTCACCCAAGTTCTTGGTAGCAGTACTTTTGCTACCACTAACAGCTGCAGTTAACAGCTTTTCTCTTTCTTCCTTGCAGATTTACTCCGGGTTATTCAGGTTAGTTGGATAATGCTTATAGAACAGCTTCCAGATTGTACGTCCAATTTTCAGTTGGTTTGAGATCCGGACTTTGGCTTGGCTGAGTGCAGCTCACTCATCTTTTGTGTTGTTCATCCACTCCTACATTGCTTTGTCCTTGAGCGTGGGATCATTTCCTGCTGAAAGCTGAAACTTCACCCAAGCTTTAGCTTTTTAGCAGACTGAAACAGGTTTTTCTGCAATACTTATCTGCATTTGCACTTTGCATTTGTCCTTGTAACTCTCTTTATAACAAGAAGCCCAGCTTCTGCTGAAGAAAAGCATCTCCACATATGATGCTGCCTCTCTCATACGTCACTGTTGGAGAAATGTTGAGGAACGGGCAGTGGTGCACACGCAGCATTTTGAAAGTGCCCAAAACCTCCATTTCTGTCTCAAGTGTTATAGACAATTGTATTTTCACTCCAGTCTCAGTCACTGAACTGTGTAGCTCCTTCAGAGTTATTGATGTTCTCTCTGTGGTTTTCCTTCACAAGTCCCCTTCTTGCTCTGATACTGTAGTGAATTCATAAAACCTACTGCCAGATTTAACAAGATGTTAATAACAAGTAGCACTGCAATAACAAGATTCCACATTCATATGTGAATTGCTGGCACATTTAACCCTTTTACCGTGATTATATGGTGCTACTGCATTTTGTCCTAATTTGCATATGGCCATAGAGATTCATAATTGAACAACCCTCTGGAAAAATATAGAACACCTGGGGTTAGTCAGTTATCTGTCTCTTGGCGAGAGTCTTTAGAGTGGACCTATTTACATGTAGATGTTGATTGGCTTTCAGCTTAGGCCTTGGTGGTAGTTTGACACTTGGGCACTAATTATTGCCACGGTAACTTTTTAAATAGGCATTAAATACCATGTATTGTGTAGTGTGTGGCACAGGGCAATTACTGTCAGATGTGATGAACGTAGCAGTTTTTGGGTTCGGCCATGTCTAAGCATGATGCAGCTCCATTTCCTCACAGTTGATCCAGTAGCACTTTGTGGTATATCCAAACACTTGAATACTATTTTGTGTGACTTTGCCCTATCTTGTGCATCCCTACAACTTTAGCCCTAATTTCCTTTAGAATACTCTTTGGTAATTATTTTCATAGCTTTTCATCAGATTTACAGTCTGACCAATGGTACTTGAATTAATTTTCTGGATGAAAAGTAAACTTGGAGCTTCCATTGTAAGTAATTTAGTCAGTCATTTTTGTCAGAAAATGTAATCTAAAACCAATATCACTTTAAATTGATTAATTTTGAAGGTCAGCCGTGTGTGTATTTGAGGTAGACAAAAATGAAACCTTTGTCCATATGTAGTTCACTCGAAACTTAGTGAAGTACACATGGTTTCATTTTTGTCCATCATACATACATGCATGCATGCATGCATACATACATGCATGCATATGTATCATACATATTGCTTTCAAAACCATTGTCTTGTCTTGGAAACTGTTGAAATTGTTGAAGGATGTCTAGTAAGTAGGTCGGAAGACAGTGCAAACTAATCTTTGCACACATCATAGATCTGTGGAGAAACATACTCTGACTACAGGTGATTTCCCAGTGGCAGAGCTAATATTCTCATCAATTTCACAAAGCATTGACTTCTGATTAAGTGAAAGCTAGCGTGTTTGCTTTCCTGTAAACAGTACTGCATCATTATCTACTTTTTATCTTTTACTGTGAGCCTCTTTATTCATCCCTTTATTGACACCGTCCACAATTGCAGCAAATGTTCCATTTATCAAAGGCTTTGTAATAAACATCAAGTGTTTGGGTCGCATTTTATAAGGCAATTTGAGATGATCATGATGATGATGATCTACAATTAGGGTTGGCTGTTCTGGCCCTTTCCTTATAGTAATGGAGCGGAACTGTATATCTGCTTTAATGTCTGGATGAGAGCTGTCTGTAGGATGCTCTCAAATGTGCAATTTCCTAGTTTCCTATGTGAAAGTCTTACATAATTGACACCATCTTAAACTGTAGCACGCTTCTTTTGGCTTCGAAAAAGGCCAGCCATGGTACATTCTTCGTGTGTGTGTGTGTGTGTGTGTGTGTGTGTGTGTGTGGGGTAGGCAGTACAGTTCTCCTGGAGAATATCTTAGTCTGATTTGTTAGTAGTGTAATGGATCAAGGAGAACATGAACTTTTCACATTTTCTTTTTTGTCCTTCTTTTTTGTGTCATTAGCTATGAGACATTAATTTGCTGTTAACTTCTGTGCGACGTTGCCTTTTGATGAATTTTCACATCAATACACTGTCTTCACTGTTTACATCTCCACTTTCTGGAGATTTAACACAATACACATTGAATTCTAAGTTCCAGATTGCAATCAGTTTATAATATTTTCTGTATTGTAAATGTATTGTTTCTGCAGAACTCCAATTATATACTGCACAGGCTGGTTTGGCTTGGCTCAGAAAAGTGTGCATTTTATTTCAAAACACAGTGTCATGTCCTTATGCAAAAAAAAACCCAACCTAAAATGATAGTTGAGTTGCATGGTGAACTGTACAAAAACTCAAACTTATTTAGCCTAAGAAACTCCCTACAATGCCTTTAGAGGGTCTATCAACAATAGCTTTACATATCAGTAGACTGTTAAATTTTATCAGTCTTTAATACTTGTCCTGAAATCATTACATACTCCACACTAACTAGGACTGGGTATCATTTGGGATTTGTTACTACAGGTACTTCCTACGGTACCTTGAAATTGATGCCAACATGAAAATGATCCTTGCAAAGTTAACTTGATCTTGTGGATTCAGCACTTAACACGAAGCAACAAAAAACTGCTTCCAAAATGTAGAAGCTCTCCTTGTTACAATCAGTAAATCCCACTAATGTGGACCTTCAAAAATGTATATGTATTTGACAAACCAGGTGTGAAGAATGCAGTGACCCCAGATGGCAACGTACTACCCATTGCTGTCACTAGAACATTCTGAATAGTTTTCAGAATATTGGGGTAGAGTTCTTCAGATTTGCCAGAGGTTCTGCAATGCTACCATTACCCACTGTAGGTCTGAAAAGTTCAGCCACAGCTTTGGCTGTTACATGCTTGAACGGTTCTCCCTCCTCACCCTACATGGTGAAAGCTGTCAATCAACCACAGGATGTTGGCTGGAGTGACAATTTTTGCATTTGGCCATGAATTTGTCAAAGTGGTTCCATACAAATATACTTTATGTATATGTTACACAATTTGGATCCTTTATATTTTTGTTACATTCTTTCAATTTCACTGCTCAGTAATATTAATATGATGGTCTATTCAGTTTGTTCCTTTGTAGAACTGAATTTTGCACACTGTCTCTTCATTTGAAGTGTGCGTGACAGTTGAGTACAAATTCCTAGTCTGATGGATTTTTTAAAATTTTTTAAGTCGCTCTACACTGACATGTGCTCCCTAGGTGGTGAGACGGATGAGGATAAGACTGGACTGCAGTATCATTGTCTTACAAGCTACATTTTTCTCAGTAGATTTTGTAGCTTCTGCCAGTATTTGGGTTTTGTAGTCTGGGCCGGACTACAAAACCCACTGTCTCTCTTTGGGGTAGGAAAGATGACAAATTTACCTTCTTTGTCAACAGAGTGGCACTGGCTAATCAGGAGTGTTTAGTTACACAGCCAGAACAGAAAGAAAAGGAGGAAAACAACAATAAAATAAGTTTGAGGCTCAAATATTTAAAAATGTAGCTCCACATCATTTGCACTCACTCTAGTTTGTGCAGGTCGAGTGGCCCGGTCTGCTTCCTCTACACCATAGTTTGGTGCTAAACATTAAATGCGCTCACGTTGCATGAACTGAAGGTGTCTATTTTTCATCAACACCTCCTCTCGTTTTTTTTAGGGACATTCCAGTGGATTTCAAGTACATTGCGGAGCCCAGTATGCATTCGATGCCTGCGGTAACGTTATCACCCAGTGGTGAGTGTGCTTTTGCTTGGGCATTGCTTCACTGGTACAATACCTCCTCTGCATGCACATGCACACACCCACTTTCCTTTCCACTTTCAGACTTCCATTAAATTCTTTGTGGCTGGCACTCCCCAAAGTGAGTAGTTGTGTGCATTTTTTGCCTTTCAAATAATATTTTTTGACTCCTTTTCTCTTTCCCCCAGTGTCTCATGCGGAGTTCTCAGATTTTGTTTTTACACATCTTGTTTCCTTCCTGGTAGTGCATAATTTATGGAAATCTTACGTACTCTCTCACTCCCATAAAGACCAACTGTAGGAAGGAAATGGAAAAGAGGCAGAAAAATGAACTCTTCCTCACCTCTCTTCCCTTATTCTTTCTTTTCTTTATATATATATATTAGAGTCTATTTTCTTTTGTTTTCAATTTCTATTTTCCTTGAAAGCGTGCATTGAAGGGCTTGGGCCCATATGCCGTTAGGGGGAGCCAGGCAGACTGGTGTAAGTTTTAACTGACTATGCAGTGGGCCTAATGTGGGGCTCATGCAGACTGAGCGGGGAGCCGGCTCCCGAAGAACGCACGATAGATGAAAAGCAGCTGTTTTGCAGCTGAAGTACGCACTCGAGTGCCAACTCGAGCGTTCACTCGAGCTGATCAAAGGGATCGCTACTTCAGTGGCAAACGCCACCTTTGATCTCGCTGACAGCCACGTGTATCAAGGCAGGTGGATGTTGCTTTTTTCTGCTCCGTCACACGTGCTTGTTCTCTTTTGAGGGGGATTTTGTGTGCTGATCTGTTTACATGCCCTTGCCTTCCTCTTCACGTGGGCAGACGTCTGAGTCGAGAGCACATCAGATACTCAGCTGGCTTTAGAAACAGCGCTGCTACCATTACAAAGTTTAGTTCACCACTGCACAGTTTTGAACTGGATATCTTTATCTGTATGTCTGCTTGCTTTCTTGTAGGCAAATGGCTAGCCTGTCAGTCCATGGATAATCAGATCCTGATAGTTGGAGCCCAGAATCGGTTCAGGCTCAACAAGAAGAAAGTGTTTAAGGGCCACATGGTTGCTGGGTATGCCTGCCGGGTAGACTTTTCTCCTGATATGAGGTAAGTGCTCTCCTCAGTCACATGACTCTCTTTCCAGTAATGGATCTACCGTAAGTCTATAGTGGACGCAGTATCATTGTGCTGTGCTGCCATAATGTGCTTGTCTCATCGCCCCCAACTGTAGTTATGTGGTGTCTGGTGATTCTGACGGGAAGCTGGTACATCTGGGACTGGAAGACCACCAAGCTGTACCACCGAATCAAGGCACATGACAAGGTGTGCATCAGCGCCCTCTGGCACCCCCACGAGACCTCCAAGGTCATCACCTGCGGCTGGGACGGACAAATCAAACTCTGGGACTAACAAGACAAGAGGGGAAAGGAAGGGGAAGAGCCGGTGGAAGAGTGAGCCTCAACAGCAGAGGGAGGAGACAGTCAGGTTGCTCCATTTAACCCCCCACCATGGTCTTTGCTCAGCTGAGCAGCTTTAGCGTCTGCTCCTTAGTAGAGAGTGGCTCAGTTCTCCAACCCTTGCTGTTTCACTGAAGTAGTTTATATTCTAGGCTTTGCTCAGTGCTGTGTGTGAATACTGAAGTTTATGGACTGGCATCCAGTCCTGATTTCTAGTGTAATCTCCCCCCTGCATATGGGCCTTTTAAATTGTCTTCTATATTTTCATTTCATTATTAAGGAGTCCTCCACTGCTAAAGCCGTGCATATCAGCACTTCAGTTCAGCGTGAGGCATCTGTTTCTGAGTGTAATAAAACATTTTGTACATCAGTCTGTTTGGTATCACTGGTGATCAGAATCAGACATGGCTGACAGCACAAGGGGTTCTCATTTGTATATTTGACGTAAGTTATCTCTATCCTCTGACTACGTTGTATGGGCTAACCAAATGAATCACCATGGCCAGTTCCTCTCCTCTAACCTGGTCTAACTGGATCTGATCAATATTATAGTTGTTTTACATGCAGCTGATATTTTAGGATGATTTTGGCCCTCATTTTCTAATCATCTGAAATGGGACAAATGTGTACAAAACATCTTTGTTTCCAAGCAGGCTGAAGTGCTATAAATAATTTTTCTAGAAGACATTTGGCAGTCTCTGCCCAAACTTCACTATGGCCTTTAAACAAGCTGATAGCAAACAGCCAACACAAAGCCAAAAGCAGATTAATAACACGGAGCTGGGAGGCACTAATCCGCCTCGTGTCATGAATCTACTGATGCTGTGACAAACTGCATTGCTTCCTTTTGATGATGAACATGCCTGATTCTCAAAGGCAAGTCAAATTTCCTTTGGACGGCAAGCGTACTTTGTGCACCCCAATCAGATAATGATTTATTGTTTGCTTATCTTTGAACAAGAGGAGTCAAGGTGAGACTGCTAATGCAAAGCCCCTATTTTGCACTCCTTTCTTATGCCACTTTCGTTCCCTGTGAGTGCAGTTCATTTACTCGTTTGTTTGGTTTAATTAAGTGCCCAGAGTTCTGGCTTCAGTGAGGAGCAGATGCCTCGTTGGAAGCTATATAACCAGGCATTTGACTTCTAAAGGGGGAGACCACTTTGTAAGTGTGAAAGGCTGGTTTCTATAGATTTTTGTTTTGTTTTTACACATAGGAGACCATAGTACTGAAAGCCGAAGCACACGAACGCGCTTAAGCAAGCACGGCTTATGTCTCCCTCGCACGCATGCACATGCAAGGGAAGTCAACTTCCTGGGTCTCATCCATAATTTATCACGTCACTGTATTCTGATGCAGCAATGTCAAACCATTTCTATGTAGTCAGCTAATATTTCGGTGAAGCTTTATGTGCTGATGGTGATGATACTAAAAAAAAAATTCTCCCCAAGGATGAGGGAGGGAACATTTGTCCAAGCAGTCTGCGTCGACAGCGCAGGGGCTCATTCTCCTGTGCTTTCTGACCAACCTTCTTAAATCGCAGGACCGCTCTGTAGTCAGCTGTGCGTCTCTTAGATTTTGACCATACCAGAGACAAAACTAGTCTGCCGTGTTCGGTTTGAGCTCTTTTCCTGCCTGTAGCTCTATTCCAACCTCATTACTTCTTTTTTTTTGAGCCTGTTCATTTGCCCGCCAGCCAAGACTCGCTCACCCTGTGCCTCCCAGAATGAAGGGTCATCGTTCTCGGACCAGATTCTTCCGATAAGAGGCGGAGGGTCAAACGCCTGACCAGTAGCCAGCAGTAGACGGGCTCTCTCCCGCGGAAGCTTTTCTAACTGCGTCGCTGACCCTCTGGAAATAATGCGACCTTTACATAAAACACTGCTGAGCGCTTAGAAGCACTTATAGCCCCCCTTTGTCCTCATCTTTTTGCCTACAAAGGATGATGCAGCTCTTCCATATGAAAACAGCACTACAGTGAACAGGCCAAACTGTCAAATCTGAACACATCTGGTTGCAGCTTTTGGCCTCAAAGTTTACTTTGGTCAGCACAGCTGCCATGCCCTTCTGAACAATGTTCCCCTTAATTCAAATTCGTGTCAGGCAAGTCGATCTCCCCGCGGAGCGTAACGTGTGTTGACCCAGTTGACCCCCAGTATATAAGTGCTGCTTGTGTTGTGTAGGTTCCTCTGAAGAAACAGGCGTGTCTTTGCGGAGACACTGTAGCTGTGGTAGAGACTGAAATGTGCACGCTCAAGCTCTCTCAGCAGGCTAAACCAATAGCGCACCACGTTTGGCTCGTCCCCGCCCACCTCAAACCCCGCCCAATGCAGGTGGACCTCAAGAAGCAGGAGGCCTACAGAATGCAGAACTCCTTCCAGGACCAGATTCTCTAGAATCTTCCATTCCGCACTCTCCATGTCTACCTTCAGCACATCCACCTGTGAGGAGAAAGCATGCAAACAAGCATTCACTTCATCAGTGATTCATCGTGGACTAACAATTGCACTGCATATGATTCTTTTGTCTGACTGTTGGCAGGAAACCAGACAAAGAACAGCTAAACTTCGACTGCTGAGATCCCTTGCCTCATTATTTCTCATGCATTCAGGACTTTCATTAAAAAGGTTCAGCCTGCTGCTGTCTGAGTGAAGATTAACTGTGAACTCCAGACGGGTGTTTCACACACACATGAATTGAGGTGCATTCCCTCTTTCTCCATCTTGTGTCCAGCTAGAACACTCCCTAGTCCAGTTCTAAGACAATGGCTCATGTTGTCTGCAATTTTAGAAGTTGTCTGAGCCAGTTAAAGTAACTTAGGTCCTCAGTCCAGATTGTTTTTTTACATTAATCTCTCTACAGAGAAATGATTGTGTAAATGATTGGTGAATCATCTTGCATTCTGAGTTCATCTGGTACGTTGCTGCTGCTTTTACACCCTGACTCAATGTTTATTAAAGCGATGGGGTCAAAGGACTTTCTCTTTTGACTGCCTGCCCATTATAATAATTAAAGCACAAGTTCTTTATTATATCCTGCATTAAAAAATTAATACATCTTCTTGAGCACTTGAATAAATTAAAGGTCCCTAGTGTTCCACCTGTTTTTGTTGTTTAAGTATAAGCAGATAAGTTTGAATATAACCCCTGAAAAGGGTTCTCTCCTCCACAGGCACCAAGTTGTGCTTTTAATTTGTCGACTAATTATCAAACCCCTGATGACCTGAATGAAATGAGGAATTCAATGTCTTTTTCTTTTTTTCTCAAACTCCAGCTTTGTCTGCACTTGTTCAGTTGGACAGGAATGGGGTGTTTCATGCTGGCTAATTAACATTTAGGGAACACTAAAGAAGCTATTTGGGAATGCAACCCTTTGGCGGGACATTAATGATCTAGCTTTAATTACACTCTCATCAACGTGCGTATATGAGGAAAAAAAAATCCATGAAGATCTGCTACTTCCTAATTTTTCCACACTTGCCATCTTCAACATGAGAAGATATATTATTATGATTATTATTATTATGATTATTATTATTATTATTATTATTAATAGTAGTAGTAGTATACACTCTTTAGAACCCATTGGAATGAATGTTATGATTTCAACATGTACTTTTTCATATAGAAACTGATTCCTCCTACTATTAATTCAGAAGCGCTTGCATAGCCAATGAAGGACCTCTGTCCAAAGCGTGGTGTTTCTCTGGAAACTGTGTACTTCACTACAATTCTGAATTGAATCTCTGCAACTTTTATGACAGTACACTACAGCTGAAGAAGATTCCAGAAAGGAACCAGAACTTTTGTACTATACATTGCAAGGTGGGGCCTCCATGGATCAAACTTGTTTTTCCAACACATCCCACAGATGCTTGGTTGGATTGAGATCTAGGAAATTTGCAGGCTGATTCATCACCTTGAAAGCTTTTTTTGAAATTTTATTTTTTTCCAGTGTGGTAAGGCACATTATCCTGCTAAAAGAGGCCATTGTCATTAGGGAATACAATTCCTATGAAGGGGTATAGTTGGTGTACAACAATGTTTATGCAGGCAGAAAATTGCCCTTGCCTCCTTCCCATAGTGACTGCTGGTGATATCTTCCCCAGTTACACAAAGCACCTGCACTCAGCCATCCACATTACATAAAAGAAAACATGATCCACTGGGCCAGGCCACTTTTCTTCAGTGTCTACATGACCCTGTTGCTGGTTCACTGCTTGTCTTTGCTTGGGCCACTTTTGGTAGGTACTAACCATTTCTGGGAACACCCCACAAGATCTGCCATTTTGAGGTGCTCTGACCCAAACTAGGCATCACAATTGTCAATGTTCTATAGTTCCTATCGGTTGCTCATTTTCCTGCTTCCAGCACATCAACATCAAGAACCTTGACAGGTGCCAAAGGGCTGGGATATATCAATGTTATTCATTTTCCCTATAAGTGGTTTTAACGTAAATGATCGGTGTATATTGAAGGTAGTCTATTGATTTTAAATGTAGTTCTATGTTCCTCTTGACAACAAGGAAGCATGCTTAGGTTACAAATGATGAACACTTTATAATGAATTTAGAAATGATTGGCTTACTAAAAAGCTAGATCTAGGCAACCTTCTTAAAATTGTTTAGTGTCACCACAGCTCAGTGGTTAAGGTACTTGACTTATAATTGGAAGGTTGCTGGTTTAAGCCCCACCACCGCCAGGTTGCTGCTGTTGGGCCCCTGAGCAAGGCCCTTATCCCTTAAAAGTACTCAGTCATAATTGTAAGTTGCTTTGGATAAAAGCATCAGCTAAATTCCATAAATAAAAGCTTAAAAGTCTGAGGTAAATTAAACTCCTAGCATGGTCGCCTGTGCTAAATCAGATTTCTCTCAATAAATTTTGTTTCCCCCAGAAGACCTTTCTTGAGATGGTTCACAGAGTGTGCACTTCTGAACTAGGAACCCTAATCCCAGCACCTGTTTTTCAGCATTCTTGATGTGATAAGTGGCTCATAGTTCTGAGCAAACAATATTGGCCATTTTCCAGGACAAAACCTCAGTTCAAAGTTTAATAGTTTTGGCTTCAGGACATGAATTTTCAGCCTCTGCTTTAAATTCAATTATGGACTTTGCGGTAATAGGGATGAAACACTAATTATGGTGGGAGAGCTCAGAAGAATGACTAAAATAAGCCAGCAACAGAAACTCTTGGTATGGAAATTAGAGGGTGAATTTGAGTCCTGTCAACACAAGGAAGATACATAGACCTACTTCTGAAAAACAAATGTAGAACTGAAATAATAAAACACATTTAACAAATATGCTTTAAAAAAAAAATATATAAACCATATAGCACTATACAGCTGCTAACATTTCATGTTATAAATGCTAAGGAGTAATGATTATATAATACTGTCACCTTAAATGAGGAACTGTTTGCCATTTAAAAGCACCAAATTATAAGCCATCATCAGAAAAGTATTGCTGTGGATGACCTCAAAGGTACTCCAGTCCTCAACAATTTATGCAGTTTCTAGGAAATTAAATTTGTGTAAATAAGATTTGGCAAAATAAGTGGCTTAAAAGTCTGAACTTTCCATCCATATATATAGCGGAGGCCCAGTGGTTCATCTCCCTAATCAGAAGTGCAAATGGATCAGCAAATGGATTTGTTTAAATGTCACTAATTGTAGTTAATTGTATAATGCCATCATGCCTTCCCACAAGAAAATAAAACTGGGGCACTTACAAACAAAAAGGTGGGAGAAATGTCCCACCTAACTAGTTTCTATTTGAATAAAGGTGAGCTTCATTTAAATGTATTATAAATTTGACTGTTTTTACTGTTTATTCATGTTTAATTTTTATATTATGTTCTTGGAGCAGTAATGACGTCTTAAACCAGGGTGCCCAACTCCACACCTGGAGAGCCAGAGTCATCCACAGTTTTAGGAATTCCCAGGTGTGTTTCTTAAGTGTGTTTGAACAGGCTCAGCGTACCTCTAATTTAAACCTTTTTGCATCATCTGTGAATTACAGTATGATATATGCAGTATATGCCTGAATCTGAAACACATTCACCTCCAACTTTATCAGAAACACCTGCCTTGCACCTCTACTCAGTGCTGGACCCTTTTGTCATTACACCCCTTTTATGAGGGTGGCCTCATGCCTGTGGTTCCTTCTGGGTCTCTTCTTTTAGGTCTGCTGCCATAGATAGATCTGCTGGAGTCCATCTTTGCACATTATAGTTCTCTAATTTACACACCCCTTTACCTGGATATGCCTAATAATCTACTCTCTCTTCCTGCCAAAGTACACCTACCCCCGATGTCATGATGTTACTGAGCCTCAACCCGTCTCAGGTGCCATAGCTACTCCCACCACCCCCTGATGTCCCCTGCTGTAGCCCACCACACCTCCACCCCACCAACTCATCAGTTGCTCTTGATGGACGTTCTCGTGCGGGATTGGTTTTGGACATGCATACACCATTGGGACCAGACTAGGGATTCTGGAAATCATTTCATTTTATTATTGTCTCTATTGTTACTATTGTGATGACCATTGTCAGCCAGAGGAGAACCCCCCCACCCCCTTTGAGTCTTGGTTCCTCTCAAGATTTGTTCCTCATCCTCCAGGGAGTTTTTCTTTGCCAGTGACACCCTTGGCTTGCTCACTGGGTGCTTGGACTCCGTCATTTGTAAAGCTGCTTTGTGACAAAATCTGTTGTAAAAAGCGCAATAAATACATTTGATTTGACTATTATAGATGCATTTTATAGGTGTACTATTACAGTCTGTAGTCTCTTGTCATGCACTATATGTCAGCCACACACTATCCCAGTCACCTGTGGTCAGTTTCTGACAGGATGTTATTTGGGTAGTGGGACATTTTCAAAGTCACTGACAGTGACACGGTGGTGGCAGGGCTGTGGGTGTTGTGCCAGTATGATTGCATCAGGCACTGTAGTTTTTCCATGTGTCAGCTTCCTCCATGGGTTTAGAGTGGTTTGCCCCCCGAAAACATCCAGGCAACAGGTCATCCTGTGGTCAGAAACAACCCAGTGAGTTTGAGGGTTACAAGCACAAACTGCACAGAAACAGAAGGGCTAACAGCATCTAATTGCACACAGTGTTTCTTAGAAATAAATGTCACTAATGAAGTGGGTAGAAAGTATATGTGGTTGCATATTTATCTTCATTTACTCTGTCTCCATGTTTAGCTAAACAGAATGGTCTATCATTATTGAACGTCTGTCTTAAAGAATATTAGCACCTTTTGACTCATCACATTTTTTCCTTGTCTAGGATTAAGACAAGCAAAAAGTCATGTGAGAAAATATCTGTTGTTTATCATCTTATATGGATAATAGAGAAATTGAACCTGTCATTCAAGTTATTCAAACAATTTTCTCCTTAAAAATATTTCATTATTCTATATATTCTTATAAGCAAAAGCTGACAAATATTTACATTCACATTTGACCTTTGATCTTTTTGTAAGAACCCTTGAGTCTACAGGAACTCCTAAGTCATCTTGCATGAGTTCCTATTTCATTGGGTGTAAATATCTAGCAACACACAAGCCAGATACCTTTCATCACCCATCAACATTAGAGAATATACAAATGGTATTAAATATTAATGACCTTAATCAATCAGATGAGACAAAAGCTGTAATAAATAATGCCACTCCTACTATTACTATATCCACTATACTATATTCACTATTAGGAGAATGATTAGGAAAATTTGAAATGAGCTAAAACGGCTGGGAAAAGGAAGTGTATTTTGCCTCCACAGTAGGTGAAACTTCCTCCACAGATCACAGGTGTAAAACTGTAAAAGCAGATTAAATCCTGAGGACACTATGTGTCTAAAATATCGATGCCAATAAATTATTTGCTCTGTTCAGTAAACATTGAAACTCTGAAGAAACCTTTTATCCCAGAAAAGATAATCTAGGAATAGGTGATAGTTGTTATTTTTTTAATGTGACTGGAATCCAGAGCATATACTTCCAAATTCATACAGAAATGTTTCAGTGACCACAGAAGCTTCAGAAACCAAAGTGTCCACAGAAGCATCCTAAACCCCACTGAAAACCTTTGAGTTGCGCTAAAGACGAGAGTCCCCAGAGATTGTCTCTATTTTTTTCCCTTTCCTTTGAATTAAGATGATAAACAAGAAACATCTTTCACAAGAGGTTTTGCTTGTTTTTACCAAGGGTGTCAATAATTCTGGAGAGCACTCTATTACTGGAATGTTTTCCACCTGGGCCACGAAGCTTAATCGATAGAGTATAAAGCATCGACTTGCTGATGCTACGCACCAGAGCGTGGTTTGTAGGCTTTTCAGTGAAGGGCCGGAATTTAATTTGCAATGATTAAACTCAGAGCGTGAGAAGGTGGGAGAGTGATATATGAGAGTGACAAAAAAGCCTGGCATCTTGGGATATGGTGCATAAATACGAAGCAATTATCATTTTGATAAAGGGATGGGGGTGGGGAGATAGTTCTTTCTGTTCAGAGCGAAGTTGAAAAAGACATTGACTGATGAGATGGGCGTTGTAATATGTCAACTGTGAGATCATTGCACGCCCCGCTGACTGTAGGCATTTGACAGCGCTGTCGCTGTGATGTAGTGCAATACAAGCGTATCACTGCACCAAGTGAGGACGTGGCACCAGTACTGAAGTTCTTGGCTCGAGCTGTGACATGACATGGTGGCCTTTGCTTTAAATACGGGTCAGCAATTCATTAAAACAACTGGGTGTGAAAAGTTCCCAATATTCATAGGGCACAGCACTAACACGACCTCATTTTACACAGACATGAACCAGTGTGCTCACGCTACAGACTCCATACATACAGCTGTAATTTGCTTTGCAGACAGCTATCAGGCTGTGCGGTATACCTGGCAGGACTGCGAAAATTTCAGGTTTTGCTAAATGATAACGTGATGATATGCAAGGATAAACCCATTCAGTGGAGAGTGTCTCGCAGCTTTCAGGACTGAATGCAGAATGAGTCAGGATAGATGCCCTGCGTCACAGCGTGTAGAGCAGGGCGTGAAGCGCACTCACTGCTTTCTTTGTTTGTCCGATCGTTTTGCAAGCATAGCAGTAATACTAATAGTAATGAATGTACGTTGAAAGGGCATATCATGTGGGCTAAACTTGTAGGCATAGTTATAAAGCAAGGGTTGAACACTTATTAAAGAGGTGCTCCCATGTATGTTCCCATTTTTAAAGCAAACATTAAAACAGTTTACTTCATTTTTATTTTCCCCTGGATTTTCTTGGTCCTTTAGAAGATGGAGGATGTATTCTAATTAGGTAACCAAAGGACAGGAGTAGTAGTAATAGGTGAAGATTATTTGAGCTTGAGGCTTTTGGGGATAACTGTAAATGTGCATCTACGGCACGTCTTAGGAGAGTAGAGTGAGCCTAGAAGCAGTCTTCAGGGGCCGGCTAGAATCTATGAAAAGTCTTTAGGAAGTGTGAGTTGCTGAGAGTGATCCCTCGGTTAATTTGGCTGTGAGCAGAGTGACTGAATGACAGGTGTTGATGAATTTGAATGAAGAGCCGGTAACCTCTATAAAGACCTCCCCCCCTTTTGTTTTAAATCACCCGGACTTTTAGAGATTGTTATTTTAAATGGTTATGTACGTACAGAGTTAATGGAGTTCTTCTTGGATGGTATCTCAGAAGCCATCTTTTTTGCAGTGATTCACTTTATGTAATCTGATTTTTAAATTTGTGGGGGTGTCACATGCATATGTGATTTTCAGTTTACTGTGATGTAACAAACTAACACTTCAACAAACCTCCCTTGTCTCACAAAGCAGCTTACTGAATTAGGGACCATAGTATCAGTGTGCATGACAGTATTTTCTGCTCCAGAGAATTTCTTCTCTTTTTGTCATATTATTTACAAAATATTTGGAGACAAACTATGGATTTTTCATTGTTTTTGTTATTTTGGTTGTTCCAGGAAAAAGTACACCCTTGGAAACTATTCACATATGTAACACATATGTCTAGCTGACCATGTCATCGCATTTCAGAATATGAAATCTAGTTCCATTTAAGAGCCATCAATGACACACATAGCTAAGGAGGCTCATCTAAAACACCAACTCTAAAGTGAGTTTCTACAGGAACGTTTAATTAGTGCTCTTTGACTATGAAGATGTCAAAGCATCCAATTTGCACATTTAAAAGCCCTGATGGCTTTGTAAAGTTAAACCTCTTGGCGGTGTTTGGCGTCAACTGTCTGTGCCCAAAGTCATTGAGGATCGCGGCCAGCTTCTTGGTGCTGCTGCGTTGCCTCTGTGCTGAGATGGCTGGGTTTGGCTCCCTCCAGTCAATGGAGAGCTGGTACAGCCACACCCCTGAGTCCTGTAGGTGTGCCGCGTCGATGCTGGGATCGAAACAATGAACCTCGTAGCCAGCAGTGGCCAGAGCCTTCTTCAGCCACAGGTCCTCTCCTCCCAGCCTGCAGAGGGAAAGCAAGAAAAAGAAGGAGGAACAGAGAGACAGAGAGACAGAGACACATTTATGCAAAGCTGTTGAACTCTTGCAGCAAGGGCAAGCTTTTTTACCAATTGTTCCAAAGAGCAAAAAGAGCAGTTTATCAGCTTTTAAAGATAAGCCCAATAACTGCACAACCAAAGCAGGGGAGAACCAAATTTCAACCTGAAATGGAAGAACCATGGCTGGACTCCAGCAGAGGATCGCACTCCGATCTGCTCTGCCTTCGGCTGAAGGAGCCCTGGAGCCAACTGGATGCACAAAAGACCCACGGGCTTCTAGTGTTTGGCTGCTCAAATATGATCTCGTGTTGGATGAGAAGTGCACTTGTGTTGTGCTGCCTCCAGTATAAATTAAACATTAGCTCGGATTGGGGAATCAGTAGAATCTAGTGATTGTTGCAGTTTTATGAGATGGGCCAGAATCCCAGCGCTTCACTGGCTCTGTTCCTACAATTCAGCTTCTTGGCTGGGATTAAGTATAAGTGTTATCTCACTCTAAAAGGGTTAACAGGCACTGCATGCTTTTTCATGCCATGCTCTAGGAATGAACAAGAATGGCGTTGACTGTTGAATACATAATGGACAGTTTGCAAGGCACTTTACTCTTGAACAGTTTGCTCAAGACAGTGGGCTTCAGGTATTCAGCCTGAGCTCTGGCTCTCCTTCTGATGTGCTTTCTCTGATCTTCATGCCTCCCTCCCTTGCTTGCTTTTAGGTTTCCCCAGTTCAACTAGGGGACATGTGACATGATCACACAGTTGGTTTATGGTGTCTTTGTGCTGTGGAGAGAGTGAGTGAGAGAGTAGTCAATGATTCATTTAGTTCCCTAGCACTTAAACACCCAAAGACACTTGGGGCTTTTTGTGTTCAGCCATATTCCTCATGAGGGAGCAGAAAAGAAAAGATCAGAGGGAAGGAACTGCAATCAGGGACCCACTTCCTTCTCTCCACACACCAAAGGGGGATGTCCAGTTTCCCTGTGGGAAAGCCACAGCATGTAGTGCAGAACCAGCTGAATGGGAAATCCCCAAGCTGCTGTATTACAATATTAGCTGTTGATCAAATGTGAACCGATCAGCTTGGTGCAGGTAAACAAATGGAACTTCAGCTGAGTGCTTGCAAGACACACAAATCCAACAACTCCACTGACCTGCATGCCATAATCTGGGCAGGTCTGAGGCCTGAAGCTATAGGAGCAGACCTTCGCAAAGACACCAGCACCACCGCCAACACCTCCGTCATCTCTGCCATAAGCACCATGAGCCACTATTCTGGCACCAAACTCATCTGTCTCTGTGCTTGTGGGCAGGCCGTGTTAGAGAGTCATCCCAGCGGTTGCACCGGCCCGGCAGTACACTCATCATGTGTTGGGCACTATTCACACTAATTACAGACCTGGCTAATCTCATCAGTGTTGTCTGCATTGTCTTTACCACAGGGAGTTGTCGACATACACCACTGTGAATAAATGAAATATCACAATAAACAGATCTATGTATTCACTATGTGTTTGTAATATTCCAAGTTATTACTGAAATTATAGCCCACAAAATCAACATCACACATGTTTGCACTGACTTTCTTTCACAGCAGACATGTCAAAGGTTAGCTGAGGTTTAGTGTTTTTTATTTTATTTATCTTTAAAGAAACCTTTATGCATTGAAAAAATATTATTAAATATGCTATATGTTTTTTTTAAAGATGTAATTTAGAAGGAAGCTTGTGCAGGCCTTCGACA
>NC_137497.1:2193720-2323720 GCF_041902795.1 Electrophorus electricus
CAGCTCCCGTTACTTTCTTAAAGCTAGCAGGACTACCATAATCCCTCTCAAGTTTCTCTGATTTTCTTTTTGTTGAAATGGCTAAAAGCCTCTTTCCTCACCCTTTGATGTGTCTTCGCTCCACAGTCAAAGACGCGTATGACTACCAGGGCCGCTAGTACCTGCACGTCCCGCAGGACGTGGGCATTAACCTGCGCTCGGCGGAAATACCTGACAAATGTTACCTGCCCAAGAAGCAGCTGCACGTCTGGACCGGGCACACCAAGGTGAGGAGGCGTGTGTGTGTGTGTGTTCTTGTGCATTCACATGTGCACGCATGTTCACATGCGTGCGCATCTGCTTTTATGAGTGAGAGTAGACCGACTCTGATTGATTAATTATCTAATGCATAGTGATATCTAGTGCATAATGATGATGGAATGACAAATTAGTTTTGTGCATGTATTTGGGAGTGAGAGAGCGAAAGGGAAATGCATTACAGAGGAGGATGCGTTTGTGCTTGGTGGGAAATATCCGGAGAAATTACTTGCCTACATGGTGCCGTTTTTGAATGGAAGTGTTTTTACGAAGTGGCACATATGAACAAAATATTAATTTCAGCTATTTTGAATAGAGATTGCACTAATACTTGAGCTGGAATACATCCTGTTTTCAGTTTAGTCTCTATGAAATCATTATGTTACATTTATATTGGACTTTTCTAGCCAAGGGTGCTTTATAAACTATTTTTAAAAAAGGGAAAGGGACTTGTGAACTCCTTAGCCTGGTCTGATATTCACTCACGATGTTTTCTGGAGCACTGGAGGTCAACATACCCGTCTCTCTCCTTCTTTTCTTGCTCCTCCTTTCTTCTATCCCTTTCTTTCTTTCTTCATCTCTCCATCTGTGTGTCAGCCTCAGAGCACTTCCTTTATTTTAGCAAGTGTCAGAATGTTGATTTGAGATCAGCTCCCCCACATTCTTTTCTGTTCCCAGTGCCAATCCCAAGTCCAGAACCTTGGAGCTGTTGATGTCTGTTGGAGTCACATTGTATTGGCATCTAAACTTTGAATGTGAATACATTGTGTGATGTCAGTTATGTCTGTGTGAAATCAAAAATGTTTGCACTTAAGCTAGCAAAGTGAGCTTGCTGTTGAAATGCCCCCATTTTACATGAAATATGTACAGAAAACCGGTCAGGGTGCTACTGAAGTTAGTAGAGCACTTCAGTACCCGTGTCAAGGCCTGATGCTTCTGTTACCACTTCTCCACTGTTCGTTATGGTGTAAAAGGCATCAGTCCAGGCTCATTCTATTAATGGTGGGAAATGTGGTCAACACTGGGTGCAGTCATTCATTCCTTCAAAACATTCTCTGTTTAGTTTATCCACGCAGCCACAGAATAATCAGGACGCAGCTCTCAATTAAGGCAGCACTGAACATTACATTTGTGGGCCATGACGCCAGTGTGCGAAAGAGTAGAAGCTAACCTCGTGGCCCTTGTAAATGGCTCTTGAAAGCAGGTGGTGTTTAATTGCACATGAAGTGCACACACACAGTTGGCTCATCTCCTCTCCACTCCACCTTCCACTCGTAGGGTGTCAGCGCCATTCAGTTGTTTCCTGGGTCTGGCCACCTGCTTCTCTCCTGCTCTATGGACTGTAAGATCAAGGTAGGTTTTATCCCTCACACTCAGACTTATTGAGCATGCCTCTGGGGAAAACAAAGTGGTGTTCATTCTGATGGCTGTTTCTGAGGATGGTGGGTGGCTTGGGGGATTCACAAATCGTTTTTCTAAGCAATTACTCTTTGTAATACAGAGTGCAGATCTACAACAGAGATAATGCAGACAATAACAGTGTTAAATTCTGCAATTTTTGGTCGCATTTGTTGTTAATATTAAATTGTTGTATTTTATAAGGTGCAAAAAGTTATACCAGTATTATATATTGCCCATCTGCCTCCCTACTCTCTAAATATTGCCATCAGCCATTGAAAATCTTATAGCGGTTGCCCTCTAATACGAATAAAATAAGTTACAGATAACTGGGTTCTATACCTAAGATGAGTGATTTTTACTTTTGCAAAATAAATTGTTGCTACATGCAATATCTGATCCCTAACCATTTAAGAAACTTTTGGAAGCCTGTATAAGGAGAGCTGAATAATGGCAAAACAGACTTGTGTTTTACTGTGCTTGGCTCTTTTTAGAAGTCTTCCTGACTGGATGTCAGTTATTTTCAGATACCCTTAGACAAACATAGGTATATCATATCTATCAGTCAGTACTGCCTGCTTTACATTTACCTGACGATATTATCCAAAGCAACTTACAATTTTGACTGAGTACAATTTGAGCAATTGAAGGTTAAGGGCCTTGCTCAGGGGCCCAACAGTGGCAATTTGGCACCAATGGGGCTTGAACTGGCAACCTTCTGAGTACAAGCAAAGTATCTTAACCATTGCCCAATCAATGCTTTAACCAAAGTAGCAGCTATGGGTTTTGTGAAACAAATCCCTGGACAGTTCACTCCGTATGGGCGCCTCTGCACAGAGGATAGCAAAGCAGAGTTCAAATGTTGGGTCATCTTCATAATTTGGAGCATTTTGTTCATAGCCCACTCTGCAGTGTGATTAATTTGATCTATTTGCCCTAGCTTGCTGATTGCCTTTGCTTTCTTCAGCCGTGCTAACAATCATTTCAAATTGCTGAAAGCAGAATTTAAGAAGAGATCATGGATGTGTCCACCAGCCAACACACGCAAACCTTTACACACTGTTTCCTGGGAAGACATTTTAGCACTGCTTCCAGTTTCTGCCATTTGTCATATCTGTGTTGCATGGGATTTAAAGCTCTTTTTTCCTTTTGTAGCTTTGGGAAATCTACAGTGACAGGAGGTGCTTACGGACATTTATTGGTAAGAAGGGGTGTTTCCTGAGTAGCTGTTTCATAATCCAAAATGCTCTTGACTCCATCTTAGAATGCTGTTGTAAAAGGACATTTAAGACACAAATGTTAAGGGAAAATAACTCAGCTTTGCAATGTACCTGCAGAAAGATCTGGTGCTCCAGATGAATATAGTGATGTTATTTTGTTTTCACCTCAAGGCAGAGAATTGATGAGACTGAGCTTGAGAACATGAAAGGCTCTCAGAACACGGTGCCCTCTGATCAATGTCTCTCCCTCTTTCCCTGCTTCCCTCTGTCTTTCCCTCCTCTGTTCTCTTTATTGAGCTTTGTCAGATACCACCAGAATGTTTTTGCTTGTGTTATGGTTTCTAAGGGAGCGTGCAGGTAACGTGTACAGAATCTTCTGATGTTTTCCCAGCCTATAGACGAAGTGGAGAAAAGTCCAAACGGGCTTTTCCACTGGTCCGGTTGTGCTTGTCGAGATGCATCCATCGTGTATTATTCAACAGTGTGCGCATGGTGGAGAAAACCAGAGACAGTCCCTGACAGGCAGATGTGGAGAGGGCTGTTAAAAAGGATGGAAAGAGAGTGAAGTGTGAATGTGCATCAGAGCACAGATGCCTTAACTCTGCACACTTGTCTGCAGGATCAAAACGGATGTCATGAACATCAGCGTCAATAGCAACAGCTGAGTATGTTCTGTCGCTAATTAGAATTATGCAGATGCCCTCGTGCTAATTGGTGATTGCCAGGCCTCATTAGCATGGCTTGTCGGCCTGTTCCTTCAGCGCTAGCTTTCTTCTTGAAGTGCTGCTAGATTGTGCTGCCACGTGTGGCTGCAGTGAATGCAGATCTTGGCTCTTGGCCGTGCTTGGCCCTTTGTTTCCGCTGAGGTGAGAGGGAGGCGGTTGCCGGGCGATCGAGCCCCGCAGCATGAGCACCGGCTCACTGGAGGCGTCGTTAAGGGGTCCCTGCTACCCAAGCCAGTATCTGTGGGGCACCGCCCCGGTTACATTCGCCAGCTGTTGCAGAAACCCCTCCAAACCAGTGCTGGGTGGTCCACAGCAAGTTTTGTCTCATAACTGTCACACATGTTCCATGTACAAAGAGAAAAGAATAGAGCAGGATACTCTGTCGGTGTATCTCTCTCTTTCGCGCTCTCTCTCACATGTACTGTCACATTATACTTCTTGTTCTCATGTCATTTTCCGCTGGTGATCTCAGTCTACCTTATTATATGTGCTTGTCCGGGACACAACAGTGTCAGAACAGATGAAGGCAAATGCTAATGGCTTGCTTTCTCCATGGCCCTTCTCCTTGCTGCAGGTCACAGTAAGGCAGTGCGCGACATCTGCTTCAACAACGCTGGAACTCAATTCCTCAGCGCCGATTACGATCGCTACCTCAAGCTGTGGGACTCTGAGACAGGTGAGCACCATGCACACACCTTTTGGAGACCAACCTGTTTTCTGTGCCTCCCTAGCTTCCAAGTGTTTCTCTCACATTGAGTTGGCATGCAACTTTTCTGTAGTTGGGGTCTTTAAAGAAGAGCACTCTGCCAGTCGTGTCTCTGTACGGACGGGAGTCTCCTTCACCAGCATATACTCGTCCCTTCTCTCTGCTCCTCCACTAGGAGTAGCCACTCGTACAGGGCGCACAGGGTTGTTCTTGGGTCAGATTCTGAAACCGGATGTGGGGTAACTCGCACCGCTGTGCTTTGATCAGTGCCATCTGTGTCTGAGCTTAGGATTCACTCACTCAGGCGGCCTGCATCCTTCCCACCCCGTACTCCTCTGGGGAGAGGAGTGCACCTCCTGTGTGCTGAAAGAGGTTGAGGGGTGGTGGTTGTTGGTGTGCGCTGGCCACTCTGACAGAATTCCTTCTGCCTTCAGGTCAGTGCATCTCCAGGTTCACTAACAGGAAAGTCCCCTACTGTGTAAAGTTTAACGCAGACGAGGACAAACAAAGCCTGTTTGTTGCCGGAATGTCGGACAAGAAGATTGTGCAGGTAAGCTATATGCATGCATGGGGGGGTGTACGTGTGCACATGCCTGAGATAGACTGCCTAAGACTGTCCTTAGCGTTCATCTTGCTGTTAGTTTTTAGGTGTTAGACTGTCCACACATGCATACTCGCACCTCCCCAAACCCACACCCAAGAGAAGCCTTGGTTACCCTCAGTAAATCTGAAGACAGGACCTTATTTCACACTCTGTGCTTCCCTCAATAGAAGGAGAGAGTGTTTGTGTGTGTATGTGCAATGTGAGGAGGAGGGGTACTGAAGGATGGATAGATTCACATGAGGGAGAAGTTGAGGAGGAGAGCAAATGAGTGCAGTCTTTCAGCAGCAAACATGATGGGAGTAAATAATCAAAGCTGAAAAACTACTCACCTCTCCTTCCCTCAGCCTCCAGCTCCATCTCAGCAGTCTCTGTCACAGGCAGAGAGCAAAAGTCATCATTTGATCTGCTACCGTAGGGATACATTAGAGTGTGTGTGTGTGTGTGTGTGAGTGTGTGTCTGCTTGGTTGGCAGCACGTGTGGGTGGGTGGGTGGGCGGGTGGGTGCAGTCAGTATTTTTAGTGATATAACTTTAATTTTCATATTCATCATTTGTCAGCAGATCTTTAAAAAAAATAATGAAAAATGTGTACTCAGCCCCTTCACCCAAGTTCTTGGTAGCAGTACTTTTGCTACCACTAACAGCTGCAGTTAACAGCTTTTCTCTTTCTTCCTTGCAGATTTACTCCGGGTTATTCAGGTTAGTTGGATAATGCTTATAGAACAGCTTCCAGATTGTACGTCCAATTTTCAGTTGGTTTGAGATCCGGACTTTGGCTTGGCTGAGTGCAGCTCACTCATCTTTTGTGTTGTTCATCCACTCCTACATTGCTTTGTCCTTGAGCGTGGGATCATTTCCTGCTGAAAGCTGAAACTTCACCCAAGCTTTAGCTTTTTAGCAGACTGAAACAGGTTTTTCTGCAATACTTATCTGCATTTGCACTTTGCATTTGTCCTTGTAACTCTCTTTATAACAAGAAGCCCAGCTTCTGCTGAAGAAAAGCATCTCCACATATGATGCTGCCTCTCTCATACGTCACTGTTGGAGAAATGTTGAGGAACGGGCAGTGGTGCACACGCAGCATTTTGAAAGTGCCCAAAACCTCCATTTCTGTCTCAAGTGTTATAGACAATTGTATTTTCACTCCAGTCTCAGTCACTGAACTGTGTAGCTCCTTCAGAGTTATTGATGTTCTCTCTGTGGTTTTCCTTCACAAGTCCCCTTCTTGCTCTGATACTGTAGTGAATTCATAAAACCTACTGCCAGATTTAACAAGATGTTAATAACAAGTAGCACTGCAATAACAAGATTCCACATTCATATGTGAATTGCTGGCACATTTAACCCTTTTACCGTGATTATATGGTGCTACTGCATTTTGTCCTAATTTGCATATGGCCATAGAGATTCATAATTGAACAACCCTCTGGAAAAATATAGAACACCTGGGGTTAGTCAGTTATCTGTCTCTTGGCGAGAGTCTTTAGAGTGGACCTATTTACATGTAGATGTTGATTGGCTTTCAGCTTAGGCCTTGGTGGTAGTTTGACACTTGGGCACTAATTATTGCCACGGTAACTTTTTAAATAGGCATTAAATACCATGTATTGTGTAGTGTGTGGCACAGGGCAATTACTGTCAGATGTGATGAACGTAGCAGTTTTTGGGTTCGGCCATGTCTAAGCATGATGCAGCTCCATTTCCTCACAGTTGATCCAGTAGCACTTTGTGGTATATCCAAACACTTGAATACTATTTTGTGTGACTTTGCCCTATCTTGTGCATCCCTACAACTTTAGCCCTAATTTCCTTTAGAATACTCTTTGGTAATTATTTTCATAGCTTTTCATCAGATTTACAGTCTGACCAATGGTACTTGAATTAATTTTCTGGATGAAAAGTAAACTTGGAGCTTCCATTGTAAGTAATTTAGTCAGTCATTTTTGTCAGAAAATGTAATCTAAAACCAATATCACTTTAAATTGATTAATTTTGAAGGTCAGCCGTGTGTGTATTTGAGGTAGACAAAAATGAAACCTTTGTCCATATGTAGTTCACTCGAAACTTAGTGAAGTACACATGGTTTCATTTTTGTCCATCATACATACATGCATGCATGCATGCATACATACATGCATGCATATGTATCATACATATTGCTTTCAAAACCATTGTCTTGTCTTGGAAACTGTTGAAATTGTTGAAGGATGTCTAGTAAGTAGGTCGGAAGACAGTGCAAACTAATCTTTGCACACATCATAGATCTGTGGAGAAACATACTCTGACTACAGGTGATTTCCCAGTGGCAGAGCTAATATTCTCATCAATTTCACAAAGCATTGACTTCTGATTAAGTGAAAGCTAGCGTGTTTGCTTTCCTGTAAACAGTACTGCATCATTATCTACTTTTTATCTTTTACTGTGAGCCTCTTTATTCATCCCTTTATTGACACCGTCCACAATTGCAGCAAATGTTCCATTTATCAAAGGCTTTGTAATAAACATCAAGTGTTTGGGTCGCATTTTATAAGGCAATTTGAGATGATCATGATGATGATGATCTACAATTAGGGTTGGCTGTTCTGGCCCTTTCCTTATAGTAATGGAGCGGAACTGTATATCTGCTTTAATGTCTGGATGAGAGCTGTCTGTAGGATGCTCTCAAATGTGCAATTTCCTAGTTTCCTATGTGAAAGTCTTACATAATTGACACCATCTTAAACTGTAGCACGCTTCTTTTGGCTTCGAAAAAGGCCAGCCATGGTACATTCTTCGTGTGTGTGTGTGTGTGTGTGTGTGTGTGTGTGTGTGGGGTAGGCAGTACAGTTCTCCTGGAGAATATCTTAGTCTGATTTGTTAGTAGTGTAATGGATCAAGGAGAACATGAACTTTTCACATTTTCTTTTTTGTCCTTCTTTTTTGTGTCATTAGCTATGAGACATTAATTTGCTGTTAACTTCTGTGCGACGTTGCCTTTTGATGAATTTTCACATCAATACACTGTCTTCACTGTTTACATCTCCACTTTCTGGAGATTTAACACAATACACATTGAATTCTAAGTTCCAGATTGCAATCAGTTTATAATATTTTCTGTATTGTAAATGTATTGTTTCTGCAGAACTCCAATTATATACTGCACAGGCTGGTTTGGCTTGGCTCAGAAAAGTGTGCATTTTATTTCAAAACACAGTGTCATGTCCTTATGCAAAAAAAAACCCAACCTAAAATGATAGTTGAGTTGCATGGTGAACTGTACAAAAACTCAAACTTATTTAGCCTAAGAAACTCCCTACAATGCCTTTAGAGGGTCTATCAACAATAGCTTTACATATCAGTAGACTGTTAAATTTTATCAGTCTTTAATACTTGTCCTGAAATCATTACATACTCCACACTAACTAGGACTGGGTATCATTTGGGATTTGTTACTACAGGTACTTCCTACGGTACCTTGAAATTGATGCCAACATGAAAATGATCCTTGCAAAGTTAACTTGATCTTGTGGATTCAGCACTTAACACGAAGCAACAAAAAACTGCTTCCAAAATGTAGAAGCTCTCCTTGTTACAATCAGTAAATCCCACTAATGTGGACCTTCAAAAATGTATATGTATTTGACAAACCAGGTGTGAAGAATGCAGTGACCCCAGATGGCAACGTACTACCCATTGCTGTCACTAGAACATTCTGAATAGTTTTCAGAATATTGGGGTAGAGTTCTTCAGATTTGCCAGAGGTTCTGCAATGCTACCATTACCCACTGTAGGTCTGAAAAGTTCAGCCACAGCTTTGGCTGTTACATGCTTGAACGGTTCTCCCTCCTCACCCTACATGGTGAAAGCTGTCAATCAACCACAGGATGTTGGCTGGAGTGACAATTTTTGCATTTGGCCATGAATTTGTCAAAGTGGTTCCATACAAATATACTTTATGTATATGTTACACAATTTGGATCCTTTATATTTTTGTTACATTCTTTCAATTTCACTGCTCAGTAATATTAATATGATGGTCTATTCAGTTTGTTCCTTTGTAGAACTGAATTTTGCACACTGTCTCTTCATTTGAAGTGTGCGTGACAGTTGAGTACAAATTCCTAGTCTGATGGATTTTTTAAAATTTTTTAAGTCGCTCTACACTGACATGTGCTCCCTAGGTGGTGAGACGGATGAGGATAAGACTGGACTGCAGTATCATTGTCTTACAAGCTACATTTTTCTCAGTAGATTTTGTAGCTTCTGCCAGTATTTGGGTTTTGTAGTCTGGGCCGGACTACAAAACCCACTGTCTCTCTTTGGGGTAGGAAAGATGACAAATTTACCTTCTTTGTCAACAGAGTGGCACTGGCTAATCAGGAGTGTTTAGTTACACAGCCAGAACAGAAAGAAAAGGAGGAAAACAACAATAAAATAAGTTTGAGGCTCAAATATTTAAAAATGTAGCTCCACATCATTTGCACTCACTCTAGTTTGTGCAGGTCGAGTGGCCCGGTCTGCTTCCTCTACACCATAGTTTGGTGCTAAACATTAAATGCGCTCACGTTGCATGAACTGAAGGTGTCTATTTTTCATCAACACCTCCTCTCGTTTTTTTTAGGGACATTCCAGTGGATTTCAAGTACATTGCGGAGCCCAGTATGCATTCGATGCCTGCGGTAACGTTATCACCCAGTGGTGAGTGTGCTTTTGCTTGGGCATTGCTTCACTGGTACAATACCTCCTCTGCATGCACATGCACACACCCACTTTCCTTTCCACTTTCAGACTTCCATTAAATTCTTTGTGGCTGGCACTCCCCAAAGTGAGTAGTTGTGTGCATTTTTTGCCTTTCAAATAATATTTTTTGACTCCTTTTCTCTTTCCCCCAGTGTCTCATGCGGAGTTCTCAGATTTTGTTTTTACACATCTTGTTTCCTTCCTGGTAGTGCATAATTTATGGAAATCTTACGTACTCTCTCACTCCCATAAAGACCAACTGTAGGAAGGAAATGGAAAAGAGGCAGAAAAATGAACTCTTCCTCACCTCTCTTCCCTTATTCTTTCTTTTCTTTATATATATATATTAGAGTCTATTTTCTTTTGTTTTCAATTTCTATTTTCCTTGAAAGCGTGCATTGAAGGGCTTGGGCCCATATGCCGTTAGGGGGAGCCAGGCAGACTGGTGTAAGTTTTAACTGACTATGCAGTGGGCCTAATGTGGGGCTCATGCAGACTGAGCGGGGAGCCGGCTCCCGAAGAACGCACGATAGATGAAAAGCAGCTGTTTTGCAGCTGAAGTACGCACTCGAGTGCCAACTCGAGCGTTCACTCGAGCTGATCAAAGGGATCGCTACTTCAGTGGCAAACGCCACCTTTGATCTCGCTGACAGCCACGTGTATCAAGGCAGGTGGATGTTGCTTTTTTCTGCTCCGTCACACGTGCTTGTTCTCTTTTGAGGGGGATTTTGTGTGCTGATCTGTTTACATGCCCTTGCCTTCCTCTTCACGTGGGCAGACGTCTGAGTCGAGAGCACATCAGATACTCAGCTGGCTTTAGAAACAGCGCTGCTACCATTACAAAGTTTAGTTCACCACTGCACAGTTTTGAACTGGATATCTTTATCTGTATGTCTGCTTGCTTTCTTGTAGGCAAATGGCTAGCCTGTCAGTCCATGGATAATCAGATCCTGATAGTTGGAGCCCAGAATCGGTTCAGGCTCAACAAGAAGAAAGTGTTTAAGGGCCACATGGTTGCTGGGTATGCCTGCCGGGTAGACTTTTCTCCTGATATGAGGTAAGTGCTCTCCTCAGTCACATGACTCTCTTTCCAGTAATGGATCTACCGTAAGTCTATAGTGGACGCAGTATCATTGTGCTGTGCTGCCATAATGTGCTTGTCTCATCGCCCCCAACTGTAGTTATGTGGTGTCTGGTGATTCTGACGGGAAGCTGGTACATCTGGGACTGGAAGACCACCAAGCTGTACCACCGAATCAAGGCACATGACAAGGTGTGCATCAGCGCCCTCTGGCACCCCCACGAGACCTCCAAGGTCATCACCTGCGGCTGGGACGGACAAATCAAACTCTGGGACTAACAAGACAAGAGGGGAAAGGAAGGGGAAGAGCCGGTGGAAGAGTGAGCCTCAACAGCAGAGGGAGGAGACAGTCAGGTTGCTCCATTTAACCCCCCACCATGGTCTTTGCTCAGCTGAGCAGCTTTAGCGTCTGCTCCTTAGTAGAGAGTGGCTCAGTTCTCCAACCCTTGCTGTTTCACTGAAGTAGTTTATATTCTAGGCTTTGCTCAGTGCTGTGTGTGAATACTGAAGTTTATGGACTGGCATCCAGTCCTGATTTCTAGTGTAATCTCCCCCCTGCATATGGGCCTTTTAAATTGTCTTCTATATTTTCATTTCATTATTAAGGAGTCCTCCACTGCTAAAGCCGTGCATATCAGCACTTCAGTTCAGCGTGAGGCATCTGTTTCTGAGTGTAATAAAACATTTTGTACATCAGTCTGTTTGGTATCACTGGTGATCAGAATCAGACATGGCTGACAGCACAAGGGGTTCTCATTTGTATATTTGACGTAAGTTATCTCTATCCTCTGACTACGTTGTATGGGCTAACCAAATGAATCACCATGGCCAGTTCCTCTCCTCTAACCTGGTCTAACTGGATCTGATCAATATTATAGTTGTTTTACATGCAGCTGATATTTTAGGATGATTTTGGCCCTCATTTTCTAATCATCTGAAATGGGACAAATGTGTACAAAACATCTTTGTTTCCAAGCAGGCTGAAGTGCTATAAATAATTTTTCTAGAAGACATTTGGCAGTCTCTGCCCAAACTTCACTATGGCCTTTAAACAAGCTGATAGCAAACAGCCAACACAAAGCCAAAAGCAGATTAATAACACGGAGCTGGGAGGCACTAATCCGCCTCGTGTCATGAATCTACTGATGCTGTGACAAACTGCATTGCTTCCTTTTGATGATGAACATGCCTGATTCTCAAAGGCAAGTCAAATTTCCTTTGGACGGCAAGCGTACTTTGTGCACCCCAATCAGATAATGATTTATTGTTTGCTTATCTTTGAACAAGAGGAGTCAAGGTGAGACTGCTAATGCAAAGCCCCTATTTTGCACTCCTTTCTTATGCCACTTTCGTTCCCTGTGAGTGCAGTTCATTTACTCGTTTGTTTGGTTTAATTAAGTGCCCAGAGTTCTGGCTTCAGTGAGGAGCAGATGCCTCGTTGGAAGCTATATAACCAGGCATTTGACTTCTAAAGGGGGAGACCACTTTGTAAGTGTGAAAGGCTGGTTTCTATAGATTTTTGTTTTGTTTTTACACATAGGAGACCATAGTACTGAAAGCCGAAGCACACGAACGCGCTTAAGCAAGCACGGCTTATGTCTCCCTCGCACGCATGCACATGCAAGGGAAGTCAACTTCCTGGGTCTCATCCATAATTTATCACGTCACTGTATTCTGATGCAGCAATGTCAAACCATTTCTATGTAGTCAGCTAATATTTCGGTGAAGCTTTATGTGCTGATGGTGATGATACTAAAAAAAAAATTCTCCCCAAGGATGAGGGAGGGAACATTTGTCCAAGCAGTCTGCGTCGACAGCGCAGGGGCTCATTCTCCTGTGCTTTCTGACCAACCTTCTTAAATCGCAGGACCGCTCTGTAGTCAGCTGTGCGTCTCTTAGATTTTGACCATACCAGAGACAAAACTAGTCTGCCGTGTTCGGTTTGAGCTCTTTTCCTGCCTGTAGCTCTATTCCAACCTCATTACTTCTTTTTTTTTGAGCCTGTTCATTTGCCCGCCAGCCAAGACTCGCTCACCCTGTGCCTCCCAGAATGAAGGGTCATCGTTCTCGGACCAGATTCTTCCGATAAGAGGCGGAGGGTCAAACGCCTGACCAGTAGCCAGCAGTAGACGGGCTCTCTCCCGCGGAAGCTTTTCTAACTGCGTCGCTGACCCTCTGGAAATAATGCGACCTTTACATAAAACACTGCTGAGCGCTTAGAAGCACTTATAGCCCCCCTTTGTCCTCATCTTTTTGCCTACAAAGGATGATGCAGCTCTTCCATATGAAAACAGCACTACAGTGAACAGGCCAAACTGTCAAATCTGAACACATCTGGTTGCAGCTTTTGGCCTCAAAGTTTACTTTGGTCAGCACAGCTGCCATGCCCTTCTGAACAATGTTCCCCTTAATTCAAATTCGTGTCAGGCAAGTCGATCTCCCCGCGGAGCGTAACGTGTGTTGACCCAGTTGACCCCCAGTATATAAGTGCTGCTTGTGTTGTGTAGGTTCCTCTGAAGAAACAGGCGTGTCTTTGCGGAGACACTGTAGCTGTGGTAGAGACTGAAATGTGCACGCTCAAGCTCTCTCAGCAGGCTAAACCAATAGCGCACCACGTTTGGCTCGTCCCCGCCCACCTCAAACCCCGCCCAATGCAGGTGGACCTCAAGAAGCAGGAGGCCTACAGAATGCAGAACTCCTTCCAGGACCAGATTCTCTAGAATCTTCCATTCCGCACTCTCCATGTCTACCTTCAGCACATCCACCTGTGAGGAGAAAGCATGCAAACAAGCATTCACTTCATCAGTGATTCATCGTGGACTAACAATTGCACTGCATATGATTCTTTTGTCTGACTGTTGGCAGGAAACCAGACAAAGAACAGCTAAACTTCGACTGCTGAGATCCCTTGCCTCATTATTTCTCATGCATTCAGGACTTTCATTAAAAAGGTTCAGCCTGCTGCTGTCTGAGTGAAGATTAACTGTGAACTCCAGACGGGTGTTTCACACACACATGAATTGAGGTGCATTCCCTCTTTCTCCATCTTGTGTCCAGCTAGAACACTCCCTAGTCCAGTTCTAAGACAATGGCTCATGTTGTCTGCAATTTTAGAAGTTGTCTGAGCCAGTTAAAGTAACTTAGGTCCTCAGTCCAGATTGTTTTTTTACATTAATCTCTCTACAGAGAAATGATTGTGTAAATGATTGGTGAATCATCTTGCATTCTGAGTTCATCTGGTACGTTGCTGCTGCTTTTACACCCTGACTCAATGTTTATTAAAGCGATGGGGTCAAAGGACTTTCTCTTTTGACTGCCTGCCCATTATAATAATTAAAGCACAAGTTCTTTATTATATCCTGCATTAAAAAATTAATACATCTTCTTGAGCACTTGAATAAATTAAAGGTCCCTAGTGTTCCACCTGTTTTTGTTGTTTAAGTATAAGCAGATAAGTTTGAATATAACCCCTGAAAAGGGTTCTCTCCTCCACAGGCACCAAGTTGTGCTTTTAATTTGTCGACTAATTATCAAACCCCTGATGACCTGAATGAAATGAGGAATTCAATGTCTTTTTCTTTTTTTCTCAAACTCCAGCTTTGTCTGCACTTGTTCAGTTGGACAGGAATGGGGTGTTTCATGCTGGCTAATTAACATTTAGGGAACACTAAAGAAGCTATTTGGGAATGCAACCCTTTGGCGGGACATTAATGATCTAGCTTTAATTACACTCTCATCAACGTGCGTATATGAGGAAAAAAAAATCCATGAAGATCTGCTACTTCCTAATTTTTCCACACTTGCCATCTTCAACATGAGAAGATATATTATTATGATTATTATTATTATGATTATTATTATTATTATTATTATTAATAGTAGTAGTAGTATACACTCTTTAGAACCCATTGGAATGAATGTTATGATTTCAACATGTACTTTTTCATATAGAAACTGATTCCTCCTACTATTAATTCAGAAGCGCTTGCATAGCCAATGAAGGACCTCTGTCCAAAGCGTGGTGTTTCTCTGGAAACTGTGTACTTCACTACAATTCTGAATTGAATCTCTGCAACTTTTATGACAGTACACTACAGCTGAAGAAGATTCCAGAAAGGAACCAGAACTTTTGTACTATACATTGCAAGGTGGGGCCTCCATGGATCAAACTTGTTTTTCCAACACATCCCACAGATGCTTGGTTGGATTGAGATCTAGGAAATTTGCAGGCTGATTCATCACCTTGAAAGCTTTTTTTGAAATTTTATTTTTTTCCAGTGTGGTAAGGCACATTATCCTGCTAAAAGAGGCCATTGTCATTAGGGAATACAATTCCTATGAAGGGGTATAGTTGGTGTACAACAATGTTTATGCAGGCAGAAAATTGCCCTTGCCTCCTTCCCATAGTGACTGCTGGTGATATCTTCCCCAGTTACACAAAGCACCTGCACTCAGCCATCCACATTACATAAAAGAAAACATGATCCACTGGGCCAGGCCACTTTTCTTCAGTGTCTACATGACCCTGTTGCTGGTTCACTGCTTGTCTTTGCTTGGGCCACTTTTGGTAGGTACTAACCATTTCTGGGAACACCCCACAAGATCTGCCATTTTGAGGTGCTCTGACCCAAACTAGGCATCACAATTGTCAATGTTCTATAGTTCCTATCGGTTGCTCATTTTCCTGCTTCCAGCACATCAACATCAAGAACCTTGACAGGTGCCAAAGGGCTGGGATATATCAATGTTATTCATTTTCCCTATAAGTGGTTTTAACGTAAATGATCGGTGTATATTGAAGGTAGTCTATTGATTTTAAATGTAGTTCTATGTTCCTCTTGACAACAAGGAAGCATGCTTAGGTTACAAATGATGAACACTTTATAATGAATTTAGAAATGATTGGCTTACTAAAAAGCTAGATCTAGGCAACCTTCTTAAAATTGTTTAGTGTCACCACAGCTCAGTGGTTAAGGTACTTGACTTATAATTGGAAGGTTGCTGGTTTAAGCCCCACCACCGCCAGGTTGCTGCTGTTGGGCCCCTGAGCAAGGCCCTTATCCCTTAAAAGTACTCAGTCATAATTGTAAGTTGCTTTGGATAAAAGCATCAGCTAAATTCCATAAATAAAAGCTTAAAAGTCTGAGGTAAATTAAACTCCTAGCATGGTCGCCTGTGCTAAATCAGATTTCTCTCAATAAATTTTGTTTCCCCCAGAAGACCTTTCTTGAGATGGTTCACAGAGTGTGCACTTCTGAACTAGGAACCCTAATCCCAGCACCTGTTTTTCAGCATTCTTGATGTGATAAGTGGCTCATAGTTCTGAGCAAACAATATTGGCCATTTTCCAGGACAAAACCTCAGTTCAAAGTTTAATAGTTTTGGCTTCAGGACATGAATTTTCAGCCTCTGCTTTAAATTCAATTATGGACTTTGCGGTAATAGGGATGAAACACTAATTATGGTGGGAGAGCTCAGAAGAATGACTAAAATAAGCCAGCAACAGAAACTCTTGGTATGGAAATTAGAGGGTGAATTTGAGTCCTGTCAACACAAGGAAGATACATAGACCTACTTCTGAAAAACAAATGTAGAACTGAAATAATAAAACACATTTAACAAATATGCTTTAAAAAAAAAATATATAAACCATATAGCACTATACAGCTGCTAACATTTCATGTTATAAATGCTAAGGAGTAATGATTATATAATACTGTCACCTTAAATGAGGAACTGTTTGCCATTTAAAAGCACCAAATTATAAGCCATCATCAGAAAAGTATTGCTGTGGATGACCTCAAAGGTACTCCAGTCCTCAACAATTTATGCAGTTTCTAGGAAATTAAATTTGTGTAAATAAGATTTGGCAAAATAAGTGGCTTAAAAGTCTGAACTTTCCATCCATATATATAGCGGAGGCCCAGTGGTTCATCTCCCTAATCAGAAGTGCAAATGGATCAGCAAATGGATTTGTTTAAATGTCACTAATTGTAGTTAATTGTATAATGCCATCATGCCTTCCCACAAGAAAATAAAACTGGGGCACTTACAAACAAAAAGGTGGGAGAAATGTCCCACCTAACTAGTTTCTATTTGAATAAAGGTGAGCTTCATTTAAATGTATTATAAATTTGACTGTTTTTACTGTTTATTCATGTTTAATTTTTATATTATGTTCTTGGAGCAGTAATGACGTCTTAAACCAGGGTGCCCAACTCCACACCTGGAGAGCCAGAGTCATCCACAGTTTTAGGAATTCCCAGGTGTGTTTCTTAAGTGTGTTTGAACAGGCTCAGCGTACCTCTAATTTAAACCTTTTTGCATCATCTGTGAATTACAGTATGATATATGCAGTATATGCCTGAATCTGAAACACATTCACCTCCAACTTTATCAGAAACACCTGCCTTGCACCTCTACTCAGTGCTGGACCCTTTTGTCATTACACCCCTTTTATGAGGGTGGCCTCATGCCTGTGGTTCCTTCTGGGTCTCTTCTTTTAGGTCTGCTGCCATAGATAGATCTGCTGGAGTCCATCTTTGCACATTATAGTTCTCTAATTTACACACCCCTTTACCTGGATATGCCTAATAATCTACTCTCTCTTCCTGCCAAAGTACACCTACCCCCGATGTCATGATGTTACTGAGCCTCAACCCGTCTCAGGTGCCATAGCTACTCCCACCACCCCCTGATGTCCCCTGCTGTAGCCCACCACACCTCCACCCCACCAACTCATCAGTTGCTCTTGATGGACGTTCTCGTGCGGGATTGGTTTTGGACATGCATACACCATTGGGACCAGAC
The DNA here is from genome assembly GCF_041902795.1 of Electrophorus electricus. Taxonomy (NCBI): domain Eukaryota; kingdom Metazoa; phylum Chordata; class Actinopteri; order Gymnotiformes; family Gymnotidae; genus Electrophorus; species Electrophorus electricus. The sequence continues at coordinate 2,211,280 of NC_137497.1, forward strand.
TAGGGATTCTGGAAATCATTTCATTTTATTATTGTCTCTATTGTTACTATTGTGATGACCATTGTCAGCCAGAGGAGAACCCCCCCACCCCCTTTGAGTCTTGGTTCCTCTCAAGATTTGTTCCTCATCCTCCAGGGAGTTTTTCTTTGCCAGTGACACCCTTGGCTTGCTCACTGGGTGCTTGGACTCCGTCATTTGTAAAGCTGCTTTGTGACAAAATCTGTTGTAAAAAGCGCAATAAATACATTTGATTTGACTATTATAGATGCATTTTATAGGTGTACTATTACAGTCTGTAGTCTCTTGTCATGCACTATATGTCAGCCACACACTATCCCAGTCACCTGTGGTCAGTTTCTGACAGGATGTTATTTGGGTAGTGGGACATTTTCAAAGTCACTGACAGTGACACGGTGGTGGCAGGGCTGTGGGTGTTGTGCCAGTATGATTGCATCAGGCACTGTAGTTTTTCCATGTGTCAGCTTCCTCCATGGGTTTAGAGTGGTTTGCCCCCCGAAAACATCCAGGCAACAGGTCATCCTGTGGTCAGAAACAACCCAGTGAGTTTGAGGGTTACAAGCACAAACTGCACAGAAACAGAAGGGCTAACAGCATCTAATTGCACACAGTGTTTCTTAGAAATAAATGTCACTAATGAAGTGGGTAGAAAGTATATGTGGTTGCATATTTATCTTCATTTACTCTGTCTCCATGTTTAGCTAAACAGAATGGTCTATCATTATTGAACGTCTGTCTTAAAGAATATTAGCACCTTTTGACTCATCACATTTTTTCCTTGTCTAGGATTAAGACAAGCAAAAAGTCATGTGAGAAAATATCTGTTGTTTATCATCTTATATGGATAATAGAGAAATTGAACCTGTCATTCAAGTTATTCAAACAATTTTCTCCTTAAAAATATTTCATTATTCTATATATTCTTATAAGCAAAAGCTGACAAATATTTACATTCACATTTGACCTTTGATCTTTTTGTAAGAACCCTTGAGTCTACAGGAACTCCTAAGTCATCTTGCATGAGTTCCTATTTCATTGGGTGTAAATATCTAGCAACACACAAGCCAGATACCTTTCATCACCCATCAACATTAGAGAATATACAAATGGTATTAAATATTAATGACCTTAATCAATCAGATGAGACAAAAGCTGTAATAAATAATGCCACTCCTACTATTACTATATCCACTATACTATATTCACTATTAGGAGAATGATTAGGAAAATTTGAAATGAGCTAAAACGGCTGGGAAAAGGAAGTGTATTTTGCCTCCACAGTAGGTGAAACTTCCTCCACAGATCACAGGTGTAAAACTGTAAAAGCAGATTAAATCCTGAGGACACTATGTGTCTAAAATATCGATGCCAATAAATTATTTGCTCTGTTCAGTAAACATTGAAACTCTGAAGAAACCTTTTATCCCAGAAAAGATAATCTAGGAATAGGTGATAGTTGTTATTTTTTTAATGTGACTGGAATCCAGAGCATATACTTCCAAATTCATACAGAAATGTTTCAGTGACCACAGAAGCTTCAGAAACCAAAGTGTCCACAGAAGCATCCTAAACCCCACTGAAAACCTTTGAGTTGCGCTAAAGACGAGAGTCCCCAGAGATTGTCTCTATTTTTTTCCCTTTCCTTTGAATTAAGATGATAAACAAGAAACATCTTTCACAAGAGGTTTTGCTTGTTTTTACCAAGGGTGTCAATAATTCTGGAGAGCACTCTATTACTGGAATGTTTTCCACCTGGGCCACGAAGCTTAATCGATAGAGTATAAAGCATCGACTTGCTGATGCTACGCACCAGAGCGTGGTTTGTAGGCTTTTCAGTGAAGGGCCGGAATTTAATTTGCAATGATTAAACTCAGAGCGTGAGAAGGTGGGAGAGTGATATATGAGAGTGACAAAAAAGCCTGGCATCTTGGGATATGGTGCATAAATACGAAGCAATTATCATTTTGATAAAGGGATGGGGGTGGGGAGATAGTTCTTTCTGTTCAGAGCGAAGTTGAAAAAGACATTGACTGATGAGATGGGCGTTGTAATATGTCAACTGTGAGATCATTGCACGCCCCGCTGACTGTAGGCATTTGACAGCGCTGTCGCTGTGATGTAGTGCAATACAAGCGTATCACTGCACCAAGTGAGGACGTGGCACCAGTACTGAAGTTCTTGGCTCGAGCTGTGACATGACATGGTGGCCTTTGCTTTAAATACGGGTCAGCAATTCATTAAAACAACTGGGTGTGAAAAGTTCCCAATATTCATAGGGCACAGCACTAACACGACCTCATTTTACACAGACATGAACCAGTGTGCTCACGCTACAGACTCCATACATACAGCTGTAATTTGCTTTGCAGACAGCTATCAGGCTGTGCGGTATACCTGGCAGGACTGCGAAAATTTCAGGTTTTGCTAAATGATAACGTGATGATATGCAAGGATAAACCCATTCAGTGGAGAGTGTCTCGCAGCTTTCAGGACTGAATGCAGAATGAGTCAGGATAGATGCCCTGCGTCACAGCGTGTAGAGCAGGGCGTGAAGCGCACTCACTGCTTTCTTTGTTTGTCCGATCGTTTTGCAAGCATAGCAGTAATACTAATAGTAATGAATGTACGTTGAAAGGGCATATCATGTGGGCTAAACTTGTAGGCATAGTTATAAAGCAAGGGTTGAACACTTATTAAAGAGGTGCTCCCATGTATGTTCCCATTTTTAAAGCAAACATTAAAACAGTTTACTTCATTTTTATTTTCCCCTGGATTTTCTTGGTCCTTTAGAAGATGGAGGATGTATTCTAATTAGGTAACCAAAGGACAGGAGTAGTAGTAATAGGTGAAGATTATTTGAGCTTGAGGCTTTTGGGGATAACTGTAAATGTGCATCTACGGCACGTCTTAGGAGAGTAGAGTGAGCCTAGAAGCAGTCTTCAGGGGCCGGCTAGAATCTATGAAAAGTCTTTAGGAAGTGTGAGTTGCTGAGAGTGATCCCTCGGTTAATTTGGCTGTGAGCAGAGTGACTGAATGACAGGTGTTGATGAATTTGAATGAAGAGCCGGTAACCTCTATAAAGACCTCCCCCCCTTTTGTTTTAAATCACCCGGACTTTTAGAGATTGTTATTTTAAATGGTTATGTACGTACAGAGTTAATGGAGTTCTTCTTGGATGGTATCTCAGAAGCCATCTTTTTTGCAGTGATTCACTTTATGTAATCTGATTTTTAAATTTGTGGGGGTGTCACATGCATATGTGATTTTCAGTTTACTGTGATGTAACAAACTAACACTTCAACAAACCTCCCTTGTCTCACAAAGCAGCTTACTGAATTAGGGACCATAGTATCAGTGTGCATGACAGTATTTTCTGCTCCAGAGAATTTCTTCTCTTTTTGTCATATTATTTACAAAATATTTGGAGACAAACTATGGATTTTTCATTGTTTTTGTTATTTTGGTTGTTCCAGGAAAAAGTACACCCTTGGAAACTATTCACATATGTAACACATATGTCTAGCTGACCATGTCATCGCATTTCAGAATATGAAATCTAGTTCCATTTAAGAGCCATCAATGACACACATAGCTAAGGAGGCTCATCTAAAACACCAACTCTAAAGTGAGTTTCTACAGGAACGTTTAATTAGTGCTCTTTGACTATGAAGATGTCAAAGCATCCAATTTGCACATTTAAAAGCCCTGATGGCTTTGTAAAGTTAAACCTCTTGGCGGTGTTTGGCGTCAACTGTCTGTGCCCAAAGTCATTGAGGATCGCGGCCAGCTTCTTGGTGCTGCTGCGTTGCCTCTGTGCTGAGATGGCTGGGTTTGGCTCCCTCCAGTCAATGGAGAGCTGGTACAGCCACACCCCTGAGTCCTGTAGGTGTGCCGCGTCGATGCTGGGATCGAAACAATGAACCTCGTAGCCAGCAGTGGCCAGAGCCTTCTTCAGCCACAGGTCCTCTCCTCCCAGCCTGCAGAGGGAAAGCAAGAAAAAGAAGGAGGAACAGAGAGACAGAGAGACAGAGACACATTTATGCAAAGCTGTTGAACTCTTGCAGCAAGGGCAAGCTTTTTTACCAATTGTTCCAAAGAGCAAAAAGAGCAGTTTATCAGCTTTTAAAGATAAGCCCAATAACTGCACAACCAAAGCAGGGGAGAACCAAATTTCAACCTGAAATGGAAGAACCATGGCTGGACTCCAGCAGAGGATCGCACTCCGATCTGCTCTGCCTTCGGCTGAAGGAGCCCTGGAGCCAACTGGATGCACAAAAGACCCACGGGCTTCTAGTGTTTGGCTGCTCAAATATGATCTCGTGTTGGATGAGAAGTGCACTTGTGTTGTGCTGCCTCCAGTATAAATTAAACATTAGCTCGGATTGGGGAATCAGTAGAATCTAGTGATTGTTGCAGTTTTATGAGATGGGCCAGAATCCCAGCGCTTCACTGGCTCTGTTCCTACAATTCAGCTTCTTGGCTGGGATTAAGTATAAGTGTTATCTCACTCTAAAAGGGTTAACAGGCACTGCATGCTTTTTCATGCCATGCTCTAGGAATGAACAAGAATGGCGTTGACTGTTGAATACATAATGGACAGTTTGCAAGGCACTTTACTCTTGAACAGTTTGCTCAAGACAGTGGGCTTCAGGTATTCAGCCTGAGCTCTGGCTCTCCTTCTGATGTGCTTTCTCTGATCTTCATGCCTCCCTCCCTTGCTTGCTTTTAGGTTTCCCCAGTTCAACTAGGGGACATGTGACATGATCACACAGTTGGTTTATGGTGTCTTTGTGCTGTGGAGAGAGTGAGTGAGAGAGTAGTCAATGATTCATTTAGTTCCCTAGCACTTAAACACCCAAAGACACTTGGGGCTTTTTGTGTTCAGCCATATTCCTCATGAGGGAGCAGAAAAGAAAAGATCAGAGGGAAGGAACTGCAATCAGGGACCCACTTCCTTCTCTCCACACACCAAAGGGGGATGTCCAGTTTCCCTGTGGGAAAGCCACAGCATGTAGTGCAGAACCAGCTGAATGGGAAATCCCCAAGCTGCTGTATTACAATATTAGCTGTTGATCAAATGTGAACCGATCAGCTTGGTGCAGGTAAACAAATGGAACTTCAGCTGAGTGCTTGCAAGACACACAAATCCAACAACTCCACTGACCTGCATGCCATAATCTGGGCAGGTCTGAGGCCTGAAGCTATAGGAGCAGACCTTCGCAAAGACACCAGCACCACCGCCAACACCTCCGTCATCTCTGCCATAAGCACCATGAGCCACTATTCTGGCACCAAACTCATCTGTCTCTGTGCTTGTGGGCAGGCCGTGTTAGAGAGTCATCCCAGCGGTTGCACCGGCCCGGCAGTACACTCATCATGTGTTGGGCACTATTCACACTAATTACAGACCTGGCTAATCTCATCAGTGTTGTCTGCATTGTCTTTACCACAGGGAGTTGTCGACATACACCACTGTGAATAAATGAAATATCACAATAAACAGATCTATGTATTCACTATGTGTTTGTAATATTCCAAGTTATTACTGAAATTATAGCCCACAAAATCAACATCACACATGTTTGCACTGACTTTCTTTCACAGCAGACATGTCAAAGGTTAGCTGAGGTTTAGTGTTTTTTATTTTATTTATCTTTAAAGAAACCTTTATGCATTGAAAAAATATTATTAAATATGCTATATGTTTTTTTTAAAGATGTAATTTAGAAGGAAGCTTGTGCAGGCCTTCGACACTTAGATTGTTTACTCCCCACTTTCACGGTTGGTCGGTTCCCTAAAGGGGGGGATACGCCCCTGCCAGACTAGGACTGTCTCACTCACTTTCCCCGCTCGCAATCACCTGTCTTCTGACAGGAGACACCTGCGTCTCATTTACCTGTATGCGTATTTGTACACCCACAGGTTCGGAGGGACAGTGCTGCACATTAGTAGTCAAACCACACGAGTCTGCTGTGGACGAAAAACCAGATCCTGCAGTGGGCACCGTCCTGCTATCGGAGGTGCTTCCCAAACAAGGCAGTACCCCTCCAGGCTACTTCAATAGAAAGCCCTGAAGCTGATGGGTAGGTGCCTATTCCTTTAGAGTACCAGGACCTGGAGCAGGTCTTCAGCTCCAGCAAAGCCACTCGGCTTCTACCGCATCGAGACTGGGTCTGCGCTGTAACACTCAAGGAGGGAGCGGTGCCCCCTCGGTGCAGGATCTACCCCCTCTCTCAGGAGGAGCAGCAGGCTATGGGACAGTATATCAAAGAGACGCTGCAACAAGGGTATGTCTGACCCTCGACCTCTCTGGCATCAGCAGGGGTCTTCTTTGTAAAGAAGAGGGATGGGGGCCTGAGACCTTGTGTGGACTACCGAGGACTCAACAAGCTGCTGGTGCAGTACCCATATCCCCTTCCCCCAGTACTAGCAGCACTTGAACAACTGAGAGGAGCCAGGTATTTCACAAAACTGGATTTACGCAGCGTATACAACCTAATCCGGATCAAGGACAAAGACGAATGGAAAACAGCCTTCAGCACCTCCAAGGGCCACTATGAGTATTTAGTTCTGCCGTGTGGTCTGGCAACGGCCCTGTCGATTTTCCAGGCCTACATTAATGAGGTTTTTAGGGAGTTTTTGGGAATATCCGTCATCGCCTCTAGCGACGACATTTTGATCTATTCCCCCTCCCGGAACCAACATGTGCGTGACGTGCGGGCCGTGCTACAGACCTTGTTAGTGAACCAACTGTATTGCAAGGCTGAGAAATGCAAATTCCACTGCAAGGAGGTCGACTTCTTAGCGTACGCTATTCAACAAGGGAGTGTGAGTATGCAACCAGGCAAGATGAAGGCGTGGCCAAGGCCGCTTACACCAAAAGCACTACAATGCTTTCTGGGCTTCGCCAACTTTTATAGGAGGTTTATTAAATCCTTAGTTCACTGGCAAGGCCCCTCACAGACCAGCTGCGGGGACCTGTGCGAAGGATCAAGTGGACTCAGGAGGTCCACAAGGCTTTCGAGTAGCTCAGGAACACTTTCACAACCTCTCCCGTCTTGCAACAACGACCCTGAGAGACCTTTCGTGATAAAGGTAGACGCCTCCAACATGGGAGTGGGTGCAATACTTTCCCAACACACGGGAGAGAGAGGTGGCCTGTGGCCCATCGCTTACTTCTCTGCTGAGCTCAGTTTCCAAGAGAGGAACTACAGGGTTGGGCACCGTGAGCTTCTGGCTATGAAGCTCGCTTTTGAGGAATGGAGGCACTGGCTTGAGGGAGCAATACACCCATTCACAGTTTATACTGACCAGAAGAACCTAGAATACCTCGAGACCACCAAGAGACTAAATGTCAGGCAGGCCATGTGGTCAATCTTCTTCTCCCAGTTTCAGTTCAAGGTCACCTACAGGCCGGGAGAGAAGAACACCGGAGGGATGGTGCTGCACATTATTAGTCAAACCACACAAGCCTACTGGAGAGACGTTACTCTGCTCCTGAAAAGCCACTAGACTCGGTATCGCTGCTTTGAGAGAATGGATAATAAAGATCCTGTTACTGGAACTTCACCTCTCGCTTCATCTCTGCCGCCGACGTCACACCCACAAAGCCTCGATTTAAATACCCCAGCATTAGGAGCTTGTGTTGTCTTTTCTGCTGATCTAGCAATCAAAACACTACTGACAGAACGTGACATTACAATATGCAGACATCAGTGTATTTAACTGGAAATGCCGAAACAGATTTTATTGTGTTATTCAACATTTATTAATAACTGGCAGTGGTGACTGAAATAGTTATACAGGAACACTGTAGCTATGTGTTTTTTCTTGGTCAAAGCAGGGCCACTTTCTTAAAACATGCTGGAAACATTGCCATCTTGTGAAAAAATGTGCTTTGATCTTAAATGCTTCTTGGGTTTCCAGACAGGAAGTTGTTTTTTTATCAGGACACGCTGGTCCATAAACTTCATGATCAGAAGCATTATTCATTCTATTGATCTGTCTGAATGCTAAGAGAGCTTGGATCAAGAGGTCTATAATTCCAAGCAAATTCACTTATGTACACATGCTAATGCAGTTTGATTTTATTACTTCAAGAGTCAAATATGTGGCTTATTAACTTACAGCTGTGCATATATTGAGAGAGAGAAAGAACATGCAACGTATAAAGTCATAACATCCCCCTGTTATGCCATTACTCAGTGTGGAACCAAAGCAGTTTACACACAAAAACACTCTCAGAAGGGGGTTAATGTTCACACTACACAGAACTTGCTGATTCTGCAAGTTGAAGAATACAGCGAGTCCTCAGTCAAAAAAACGGATCGAGACGTGACCTTCACCACAGGAGCAATAGGACAAACTGTGTGTGTGTGTTGCTGTATGTCTGTGTGTCGGTGGGATGCATGACAACGTGAATGACCGAAGGGTGTAAATTATGAGGGGATATTTTTCCATGAAATGAATAAGACTGCAAAGACTTCCTCTTTTTCAGGCCCATTTTAGTTTGTTTTTTAAAATATTTTTACATTTTTATTTATGAAGTTTTATTTGGGTGCAATCCAAGTCTTCTGGCATATGAGTTGAATTCTATAAGATATTTATTAATTTCATCTTAAGGGGTTTGACTGGTCCCTTTACAAAATGTAATGTTTTTATGTCACTTTCTATCAAGAAGTTGAAACAAAATCTGTCTTAGATGACCTGCAAAATACATTTCCCCATCAACCAGGTTTCACATTATCTCATTAGTGGTAGGTCTCTGCTGTATTTGAACAGTAGGAAAGAGGGTTCCTTTGAGAAAAATCTTATCTATGTGCACATGTATGAATGCATGCACTGTGTGTGGGTGAGCACATGCATGCATGTGTACATTGTGTAGTCCAGCATACAGACTGTAGTGAGCATTCATTTAAAAATTTGCCGTGTGATCACATGCAGTCTAAAGCGCTCATTCCTTACCTTTTCACCTGAAATCTTCTTGGCTCCATATCTCGCCCATAAATTTTGGAAGCCGAAAAAGGATCCGTGCCTTACCCGAGTGAGCCCACCTGCCCTAGCTGTATTATACACACATATAAATACATACATACATCTTACTCTCTCTTGTTATCTGTGGAACGAAATCTGCAGCAATAGTTTCATTAATTTGAAAATGAACATTGCAGTTGAAAAACTAAATTGAAACTGAAACTTCAAGTTTTGATTTTGAACTTTGAAAAATACAACAATTTTATTCAAACTAAAAATAAGTGCAGGAAACGTTTCTGTTTAAACACAGCTTTGATTAAATGATTGAATATGATTTATTAATTCAAAATAATTCTGTTTTCACTTTTATAAGCACTTTGAGATCTTAATCTAGTTAGTTCACTGAGAGCACATTATCAGACTATATTCAATATTACATTATGTTACATAACGAACTAACCTATAACTCACTTACTCTAGTTAGTACTGAGAGCACATTATAAGATTATATTCAATAGTACATTATGTTACATAATGAACTAACCTATAACTCACTTACTCTAGTTAGTACACTGAGAGCACATTATCAGACTATATTCAGTATTACATTATGTTACATAATGAACTAACCTATAACTCACTTACTCTAGTTAGTACACTGAGAGCACATTATCAGACTATATTCAATATTACATTATGTTACATAATGAACTAACCTATAACTTTGCCATCAAGGTTCACATTCATCATATTAACCCTAAGACATCACAGCACGTCAGCTGCATATATTTAGCTAATATATAATAACAAATAATAAATCAATTACACAACACACAACACATACTAACACAACAACTCACTGCTCTTCATACAACACAGACTAACACAACACACACAGCTCTTCACACAACACAGACTAACACAACAACACACAGCTCTTCACACAACACAGACTAACACAACAACTCACTGCTCTTCACACAACACAGACTAACACACACAGCTCTTCACACAACACAGACTAACACAACACACACAGCTCTTCACACAACACAGACTAACACAACACACACAGCTCTTCACACAACACAGACTAACACAACACACACAGCTCTTCATATAACACAGACTAACACAACAACACACAGCTCTTCACACAACACAAATTAACATAACAACACACAGCTCTTCACACAACACAGACTAACACAACACACACAGCTCTTCACATAACAGACTAACACAACGCACACAGCTCTTCATACAATGCAGACTAACACAACACAACACAGCTCTTCACACAACACAGAGTAACACAACACACACAGCTCTTCACACAACACAGACTAACACAACATACACAGCTCTTCACACAACACAGACTAACACAACGGTGAATATTAATAGACTGTGAATATTACAGCAGGACACGTCCTCAAAGAGACATGTAGACTGTGACTATTACAGCAGGACATGTCCTCAAAGACAGTGCCCACAAAGAGGCTTTTATTGTAAAACACATTTAAAGAAGGCAAGAGGTGAAGAAACATCTCTGGTTATTCTAGGAAATATGACCTGCCACCTAAAGCTCCTGGTGCCCCAACTCCAAACCCTACACACAGTAACCTCACAACATTCTGAACATTTACTTTAACTAAATGCAGTTCCATTGTTCCTGCACATGTGCAATGGCACAATTCATTATCTAATTAAGCATAACACTTAAATACCCAATTAAGCATAACATCTGACTTTCTGATCTATTCATGATCAGATAATTATGAAGTGAGAGCTTAGATACATCTTATAAATGATTACTAATATATTAATTCATGGTGAATAACACTAACTCATTAGTTCATGATTAGTTCATTAAGATCCAGCTAGACAGTAACCATGATAAATAATTACTAATATAATAATTCATGATGAATAACACTAACACATTAGTTCATGATTAGTTCATTAAGATCCAGCTAGACAGTAACCATGATAAATGATTACTAATATATTAATTCATGGTGAATAACACTAACTCATTAGTCCATGATTAGTTCATTAAGATTCAGCTAGACATTAACCATGCAGCACACAGCCTGTTCACTGGGCTGCCATCTAGCAGGAGGGTCCGCAGCACACACGCAGAACAAACCAGCTGATAAACAGTTTCTGTCCTCTGGCTATCAGACTCTTAAACAGGATGTGAAACAATTAGTCCTTCCCAGTATCAGTTCACTGTGGCACTTTATCACTACTACTATTAATATATTTTAGCACACTACTACTTGAACATTTCTACATAGTCACTATTAATATACAGTGTGTAGTTTATCTACAGATTACCCTTGGCTAATATATTCAATAGTCACATTGTTTATTTTGTCGACTCCTGAAGTCACATTGTTTATTTTGTCTACTCTGCTGTTGTATATTCTGTTTATTCTGTTTATATTTAGTATATTATTGTCATCTCATCATTAGTTACATGTATAAATGTTAATACTGCTGCAGAGGAGTCACCCGAGCCTAACCACAAACACTTCCGTGCATTAATGTCCTGTATGTTTATACAAATGACAAACTTGACTTGACTTATGGAATCATTAATTGTGCTCATGTAGAAAAAAATGCTGTTTTGAGACTGTGAAGTTATTGTCAAGCTTGTGGGTCAAATGATGAATTTTAACCTTTACAGAAGAGGATTTGGGTCAAATGATGATAAATTGAGATTTGATGGACTGAAATACATAAGAGTCACCTGAACGTTTCTCTCAGTAGGTGGTCTTGTACCAGTGAAGCCCCTTCTAATCTCTCATGTTGGACATGTAGTCATGGAGACTGTCCTCTCCTTTGCTTTCCCAAGCACTTTCACTTTCATAATGCACCTGCTTCAGCTCATGATGGGATAGCCAATTAGCACATGTCTTGAATCCATTATCATAGAGCAATGAGACCACTAGGTGGCGGACTGACATTGGATTTGGTTGACTTCATTAAATGCATGTTTACTATATACACATTTTTGATGAGGAGAAATGCAGTGTGTCTGAACTGCAGGTTTACAGTGATGAGAGGGAATGCAGTGTGTCTGAACAGCAGGTTTACAGTGATGAGAGGGAATGCAGTGTGTCTGAACAGCAGGTTTACAGTGATGAGGAGGAAGGCAGTGTGTCTGAACAGCAGGTTTACAGTGATGAGAGGGAATGCAGTGTGTCTGAACAGCAGGTTTACAGTGATGAGAGGGAATGCAGTGTGTCTGAACAGCAGGTTTACAGTGATGAGGGGGAATGCAGTGTGTCTGAACAGCAGGTTTACAGTGATGAGAGGGAATGCAGTGTGTCTGAACAGCAGGTTTACAGTGATGAGGGGGAATGCAGTGTGTCTGAGCAAAAGTGGAATTTCCTGATGCAAGAACTTTTTATCTTTCCCGCTGGACATGTTATGCCAATATCAGACTGTTCAGAAAGCTTAAATAATCAATAATGTGAGATTTGTTGATTTAATCTCTTCCGTAAATGTAAATAAACATTCTAAAGTATTAAAAGAGATCACAGCAACAGAAATACTGGCATCAGATACTGCTGACATTATAGTAATGACACACCTAATATTATCAGAGGAATTTCTGTTTAGAATAAAACTGACCTGGTCCTTATGGATCAATGACACAATTACTCCGTCTAATCTGTTTGCCAAAATCTTGGACAGTATTCTAGCATCAAGCGGTATTAAGGAGATTGGCCTATAATCACCAGAGTCTTTATCTTTGTTTAATATTAATGTAATAAGGGACTGAGACTCTCTGCTCTTCTTAATTAAAATCACACGTATAAATAGTTTGTTTACAATTTTTTTAATTTGGAAGATTCAACTTCTAAAAATTGTAACATTAGAAATTTAAAAAGATGAGTGGTTAGAACAGGGGACATTGGGTTGGTTCGTAATTTTCAGGATCTGTTTGCTTTTCTTAGATCAGTGTCACTGACAGGTTTTCTTCCGGTGGGTGACGGGGTGTCTGGGGTGTGCAGCAACATGGGCGCTGCATCGTGTGCTCACCATGGCTGGCACACCCCTGCCCTGGATGTGTCATGGTTAATGGTTGATGGTTAATGGTCATCATGGTCATGGTTAATGGTTAATGGTTAATGGTCATGGTTAATGGTTAATGGATATCATGGTCATGGTTAATGGTTAATGGTCATGGTTAATAGTTAATGGTTAATGGTTATCATGGTCATGGTTAATGGTCATCATGGTCATGGTTAATGGTTAATGGGTAATGGTTATCATGGTCATGGTTAATGGTTAATGGTTAATGGTTATCATGGTCATGGTTAATGGTTAATGACTATCATGGTCATAGTTAATGGTTAAGGGTTAATGGTTAATGGTTAATGGTAAATGGTAAATGGTTATTATGGTCATGGTTAATGGTTAATGATTATTGGTTATCATGGTCATGGTTAATCGTTAATGATTAATGGTTATCATGGTCATGGTTAATGGTTAATGGTTAATGGTCATCATGGTCATGGTTAATGGTTAATGGTTATCATGGTCATGGTTAATGGTTAAGGGTTAGGGGTAATGGTAAATGGTTATCATGGTCATGGTTAATGGTTAATGGTTATCATGGTCGTGGTTAATCGTTAATGATTAATGGTTGTCATGGTCATGGTTAATGGTTAATGGTTATCATGGCCATGGTTAATGGTTCATGGTTCATGGTTAATGGTCATGGTTAATGGTTAATGTTTAATGGTTAATGGTTCATGGTTATCATGGTCATGGTTAATGGTTAATGGTTAATGGTTATCATGGTCATGGTTAATGGTTAATGGTTAATGGTTATCATGGCCCTGGTTAATCGTTAATGATTAATGGTTGTCATGGTTCATGGTTAATGGTTAATGGTCATGGTTATCATGGTCATGGTTAATCGTTAATGGTTAATGGTTATCATGGTCATGGTTAATGGTTAATGGTTATCATGGTCATGGTTAATGGTTAATGGTTAATGGTTAATGGTTAATGGTTATCATGGTCATGGTTAAGGACAACAACCAACCTCTGGATGTTACAGCCAGGACTCGGTTTGTGGGTGGGCTGCCCCACTCTGGGACAATGCTGAGTGATGTGTAAGTGTGTAAGTTACTGAATGTGTGTGTTTAGGGCTGTTCATGTGATGTGAGTGATGTGTAACACTCTTCCTACATGTGTGTGTGTAGGGTTTGCCATGTGATGTGAGTGATGTGTAAGTTACTGAATGTGTGTGTTTAGGGTTGTTCATGTGATGTGAGTGATGTGTCACACTGTTACAGAATGTGTGGGTGTAGGGTTGGTTATGTGATGTGAGTGATGTGTAACACTGTTACTGAATGTGTGTGTGTGTGTGTGTGTGTGTGTGTGTGTGTGTAACCCTGTTACTGAATGTGTGTGTGTGTAAGGTTGGTCATGTGATGTGTAACATTGCTACTGAATGTGTGCGTGTAGGGTTGATCATGTGATGTGAGTGATGCGTTACACTGTTACTGAATGTTTGTGTATGTGTGTAGGGTTGGGCATGAGCTGTGAGTTATGTGTAACATTGTTACTGAATGTGTGTGTGTAGGGTTGGTCATGAGCTGTGAATAATGCGTAACACTGTTACTGAATGTGTGTGTGTGTGTGTGTGTGTAGGGTTGGTCATGTGATATGAGGGGGTGTGACACTGTTACTGCATGTGTGTGTGTGTGTGTAGGGTTGGTCATGTGATATGAGTGATGTGTCACACTGTTACTGAATGAGTGTGTGTAGGGTTGGTCATGTGATGTGAGTAATGTGTCACACTGTTACTGAATGTGTGTGTGTAGGGTTGGGCATGAGCTGTGAGTAATGTATAACCCTGTTACTGAATGTGTGTGTGTAGGGTTGGTCATGTGATGTGAAACACTGTTAGTGAATGTGTGTGTGTGTGTGTGTGTAGGGTTGGGCATGAGCTGTGAGTGATGTGTAACATTGTTACTGAGTGTGTGTGTGTAGGGTTGGTCATGTGATATGAGTGAGGTGTCACACTGTTACTGAATGTGTGTGTGTAGGGTTGATCATGTGATGTGAGTGATGTGTTACACTGTTACTGAATGTGTGTGTGTACGGTTGTTCATGTGATGTGACTGATGTCACCCTGTTACTGAATGTGTGTGTAGGGTTGGTCATATGATGTGAGTGATGTGTAACATTGTTACTGAGTGTGTGTGTAGGGTTGGTCATGTGATGTGAGTGATGTGTAACACTGTTACTGAATGTGTGTGTAGGGTTGGTCATGTGATGTGTAACACTGTATGACTCCACACAATCGCAGGTCTCTCATGTTTTACATCTTGTTTCTTATAGACTTCATCTTGTTTTCTCAGCCATAATCATTTCTCAGTTCTTTGCATCTGAAATGGTATCATTGAGTTTTAAATCAATACTTGGAGCAAAATTACACTTTTATCTAGTTGGTCCTTTAACATAAATCCACTGATCACTTTTTTTTCTTTAAGTGTGTTGTTTTTACTTGCTAATATTTGTTAAGAAATAACATCTATTTTACATGTATAATTTCCATAGACACCCCCAAATGATCAAACACTTAAAATGCCTCAATCATCATTAATCAACGTATTCATTTTGAGTCTGTTGTTGCAATACATTGTGTTCAAACTGAGACTTTTACTTATTAGCAGTAATGCTGTTAACATTTACTTATTCAAATTATCAAAAATATAAAATCAGACTGTAATCAGCAGTTTCAAATGGGAAAATTAGAGATAAACAGACCATAGATGTATTTAAAAGATTATATTTTGGTAACAATGCATCAAGTATCAAAATACAGTAATACATTTAAACAAAAGAAGTGCCATAAAATATGATTTCTTCTTGTATGTAAAAATAAGCATCATTACATTATATGTCTGAGATTAAAAAAATAAACAAATTAATAAAACACATGGCCGGTTTTTACCCATAAGGCACTGCAAGGAAAGAGGTTGGCGAAAAAGAATGAAAAATAAAATTTGTCATTTTTAAAGATAAACATTAAGCAAATCCTGGCAGAAAATTTTGCACTGACGACATTTTATCTCCCTGAACTTGAAGGCTACAGCCACCAGGCTTGGCAAAGAGACCCATCAGTGGACCTCAAGCTCCAAACTGCATATTATACCAACAGTACTCATCTGTGTACTCCTTCTCCTTCTCTCCTCTCCTTTCATTAATCCCTCCATCCTACCATTGGAACCATTTATTTTGATACTGGTCCTTGAAACTTTAATAAAAAATGTTGATAATTGGCAACGAAAATGTAAAGATGCTACAGGCAAAACTGCCTGTTTTTCCCATGACTTGACACAAAAGTATTTACATATGCATTAAATTACATCACAGGATCTCAGTAATATTTACATAAACATTTTTATATTGCATTTTTACATAAACATCTTTCCATCACATTTACAGTACTGGGCAGATGGTCTTATAGTGACTGATACATATTCATCAGTATGACATTACGTGTGCTCTCTGAGGATCAGACCATGATTCTGAAGATGCATCTTACTGTACCTGCTCTACCAGGTGAGTTCAGGAGTGCTAATGTGATAAAACTCTGATCACGTATGATCGAATATACACTGATCTCTGACCTGGTCTGGGCTTCAGGTGCTACAGCAATGAGATATTTGAACAGTGATACTGAGGGTGAAGTGTTTGTTGATTTATTGAGGGTCGTATGTAGAGGGATTGAGCTTCAGGCAGACAAGGCCAAACTAAAAAAACACATCAGCCACACTAGAAATAAAATATTATTATTAGTCGGCTACATTTATTTAGCACCTTTCGCAAACTCAAGGACACTTTACAGACAGAAATCAGCTTTTACACTCAAATCACACACAGACTGATGAGAAGCATCAGCGAATTTACAGTGTTCTCTCTATCAGAAACCACAGCCCCCTGGGGGAGTGCACCAGTGCAGGGGAAGGGGAGGAGGTTAAGACCAGGACAGACCACCAACCATAGCTGAACATACACACACTGTAACGATTGGCCACCCTCCTGACATCCCTGTTTCCATAGTTTCCCTGTCGTGTCTGTTATCCTTTACTTCCTTGTTCTGATGCTTGGTTTTGTTTTCTCCACCCCTCGTCTGTTCCTCAGTTCCAGTCCTTGTTTTGGTTTTCCCTGTTCTTATGTTCACCTGTGTCTGGTTAGTACTTAATTGTTTTGGTTATTTAAGAAATGTGTTTTGTCTCCCATGTTGTTGGTTATTGCGGTAAGTTTGGTTTGTTCCGTTTGCTCATGCTATCTCTGTCAGCGCCCTTGCTCTTTCGTTTGTCTAGTTCATTTATCACTATGCCTCAGTGTTTTCCTGTGTCTGTTTATTTTGGCTCTATTGTGTTCCCTCATTTATTATTTGATAAATAACCTCCTGCATCTACATTCCGCCTCTCGCCTCGTCCCTGCTAATATGCAACACACACATGTGCACACACAACTGTCAAACATGCATACACAACTCACATTGATACAGGACAGTTTTAGAGGATCCAGTCAACCTAACCCCCATGTTTTTGGGAGGAACCCAGAAGAAACCTATGCAGTCACAGGGAGAACATGGAAACTCCACCCAGATAGAGACTCAAAGGCTGAGAGGCAAACATGCCAAACACCAAGCCCTGCACAAAAGAACACAAACCAAATTAAGTACAATAACCCTCCCTAACTAACAAAAATGAATAAACACAAGTAAAGAATGGAGCAAATAAAAAAGGCATCAAACTCCCTATTTCCCGACAAAAATTCACACAGGACTACTATAATACTCTATACACAGAATGTACAATAGAAAACATGCCCAGAAAAGCAATAAGTCAGAATGATTTAACCAGCAGAGGACCAAAAACACAACAATCAGCAAACAACGCTCACTAAACAAACAAACCTAGCCACAGCAACAGCGGAGATGAATCTCTGTCTGCCGCTTTTTCCCGAGCTTCCCCTTATGCGTGGGGTAGAATGAAACAGACAGTCAAGACACAACACAGCAGTACAGCACAGTTCCAGCACAGGACAGAAGACTTGATCAGGAGGAGGAGCCACAGGCTCTAACATAAAGAAATACAAACAACCCTACACCTTAAAATACAGACACTTGAATTTTTCTTACTCATAACTGTTTTGGTATCAGTAAGCAGGCATCACACAAAGTGCCGTAAAACATCAATGGCTGAATCTAGGAGTGTACATCTGAGAATGCACCTCAAAGATTCCAATGAAAGTCACATGCTTTAGTGGGGATATGCGTCGATAAACAGCACCTCAATTAAGACCAAGACCTCAAACTATTACACTCAGTTCACACTGTTTGCATGATCCCGGCATTTATAGTCAAACTAATACTGAACCACAGATGTGCATGAAAAGATACTGACACTACACATACCCTCCTCCCCAATATAAAGTAATTCTAGACAACATTAAAATCACAATAACTACACTTACCTTCCACAGTAACTGTTTATGTTTGAATAATCTCTTCATTCTTAGTGTCTCTGATGATGTAAACTCCACTATCAGATGGTGCGGTTCCTCTCAGCTCAACAGCAGAGATGAGCGACGCTCTCTGAGTGTATTCAGGTTCACACTTCAGTGAGTGTCCATCCACTGTGCAGATTTGTCCACTAGGGGGAGCAGCTGCACCTGTGCTGTTATAAATAACCTCCAATGACTCTGATGTGGGCAAATCCAGCACCAGATTTTCAGTGGGCTTGAGCCAAACTGAACAACTCAATGCTGAAAAGAAAAACCATCATGAACTTTAAAGGGCTTCAAATGTAATACATACTATTAAAACTAAATCATTAAAGGTTCATTAGCAAAGACTGAGAGAACAAACTCTTACCCGCTATCCATAGACCCATATCACAGATGTCTACACCATCACATTCACAGGTGTACCAGGTCCTCTTAGTGTAATCAACATCAGTGATGGTGAGGGAGAGATCTCCTTTCAGGTACTGATCATGTGACATGTGAAATCCCTCCTTTGACTGGCAGGATGTCTGGTTACACTGAGCCAGAATGTCAAGTTGTTTATGGGACACAGTCCATGTGACCAGACCAGAACATGTCTGAGTGCAGGGGAGAGTAGATCACCATGACGATTCACCTTTAGTGAGCTGAGAGATGATGCAGAATGAAGAACTGGAGAAGAGGAGAAGACGGAGGATGCAGAATTCTGTGTTACACAGCACACACTCAACACACTCAACACATTCAACACACTCAACAGCACACACTCAACACACTCAACACATTCAACAGCACACACTCAACACATTCAACACATTCAACACACTCAACAGCACACACTCAACACACTCAACACATTCAACACACTCAACAGCAAACAGTCAACACACTCAACACATTCAACACACTCAACAGCAAACACTCAACACACTCAACACATTCAACAGCACACACTCAACACACTCAACACACTCAACAGCACACACTCAACACACTCAACAGCACACACTCAACACACTCAACACATTCAACAGCAAACACTCAACACACTCAACACATTCAACAGCACACACTCAACACATTCAACACATTCAACACACTCAACAGCACACACTCAACACACTCAACACATTCAACACACTCAACAGCAAACACTCAACACACTCAACACATTCAACTCACTCAACAGCAAACACTCAACACACTCAACACATTCAACAGCACACATTCAACAGCACACATTCAACTTTGTTCAGCTACTAGATCTGAACCAGTCTTAACATTTGCATCAAATTAACACTACCTGTTAAAACATTTTATACATTTAATATCACTACAGGCCACTGTAAGTGAGAAAAGCTCATGATTTATGAGACAAGATCATTGCACAAGAACCAGTTCATACTTTCTGGCTGCATAAGTTATTGCTATACCAAAACACCTACTATGAAATACTGAACCAAATTCCCAACTAACACCTAACAACCTAAGTCACTAATATCTTTGTGTTTGTCACTAACACCAAAACATGAATTGTGCTGCATTACATGAAACATGACTGAAAAAACTGCAGATACAGAGACAGAGAGAGAGAGAGAGAGTGGAGAATACAAGGAGAAACTGTGTCCCTCTTCAACTTTATATTTGATTTGACTATGAAAAAAATCAGAATTTAGTATACGCTAGATAGAAATTTAAACTTTGAATAATAGGTTACAATTTGCAACCCTGGTTACTTATGCAGTGGTGCCAGCAGAAAATATTTAGTGGAGGACAGGTGGGACCAGTGAACATCTTGTGGTGGTGCACTAAATTGTGTTACAGTCAGAGGGTTAGGGTTGTGGTAGTACATTAAATGGTGTACCAGGTCCTCTTAGTGTAATCAGCATCAGTGATGGTGAGGGAGAAATCTCCCTTCAGCTGCTGATCATGTGACATGTGAAATCCCTCCTCTGACTGGCAGGATGTCTGGTTACACTGAACCAGAATGTCAAGTTGTTTATGATACACAGTCTATGTGACCAGACCAGAACATGTCTGAGTGCAGGGGAGAGTAACATTTTAAGAGACTTGTCATATTCTGATTTGTATATTGACTATTGTTCTTTAATAAAGCAAATGTAATTTGTATCAGATTTGATACAATTGGTATTCGATTGATAAAGTAATCCAAAATTGAAGTATTTGGCAGAATACTCAATTACTAAAATAACCTATAGCTACAGATTAATTGATTCTTCTACATATTGCTATGTATGGTTTATTAGGCACAAAAAACAGTTCCAGGTTTTATAACATGTTTGTCAGATACATTTAAGGCTGGTAGCAGTGCAGCCAATGACTGACAGTTTCTGGGTTTCCCTGTCCCAGTACACCTGATCCAAGTCATCAGCACATCAGCTCATTATCAAGTCTTCTGTTAGCTGGATCAGGTGTGAAACTGTGCAGGGCACTGGGCCTCCAGAACCACCAGATGTAGAAACCAGCAGATGTAAACTACTTTGATATCTAGGCTAATTTCATACTTCTCATGTGTGTTAGTGTTGCCAGAAATATCTAAATGAACGCTGGGAATTAGGGAATTTAACTGGGTGATACAACATAATGGCAGGACGTTGATGTTTTGGATCCTGGACTAATCCTCCTATAGTAAATGAAGACTACTGTGCTGCTGAGGTGTTCTGGGGTTTAGTCATGTTTTTACTGTGGGTTAGTGGTTTAGTCCTGTTTCTACTACAGGACTAAAGGCTAAGGGCAGGCTATTGAAACACAGGGCTATAGGCTTGAGATAAAGTGTGAAACTCCTTTTTTTTTTTTACAGGGTGCGGCATAATGTTTACTCAAACATGGCATAGTGCACATGAATGGTGTAATGACCAGTGGGGTTATTTCCACTGGTCATTACACAAAGGAGATTGAAAGTGGATTACTGTTATCTTCTGAACCCCAGTTCTGAGTACCCACTGCCCTGCAACCAGCCTTTTGCCTGACAAACATGGTAATAAACCTGAACTAGTTTTTCTAGTGGCTGATACTGTACATGGCAATATGCAGAATCAATTAGTCTACAGGTCTGTAATGCACCTATAAAACAGGAGCACCTACTAAAGTAGACAATGGCAGTAGGTGCAAGGTAGGAGTTCTTAATAAAGTGACCAATTAGTGTAGCAATATTCTAATGTCCTCGCAGTCAAAGGATCCATTAATATTAGGGAAGAAAATGTATGTAGGACTTTGATAACAATGACAACAACAACAACAATAATATTGTTTCTTTTACCGCCAAGTGTAACACCTGGAGGCTTGGCAGGATGCAAAGACGAGCCGAGTAAAACACAACAACGTTTATTGAAAGACACAACAAAGACAATGTAGCCCTTAGGCTAACGTGAGGTCAAACACCAACAACATCCACACTTAAACAAGACACTCAGCATAACGACATAAAACGAAGAACAGGTGTGATACACAGGGAGTGCGTGGCCATACAAACGAACGAACACACACACACACACACACACACACACACACAAATGGCTGGGAGGAGGGGCCATGCCGTGACACCAAGAAAATGTTTCCACCTCAACTAAGCTTTAATTCCCCATATAAACGTCATTGTATGTTGTTTCCATGAGCTTTGAGTGACAACAGTTGTATTGTTGGTTTTGCAACCTAATTAAGTAGATACATTTAACCTGTCAATAAATAAACTTTCAAAAATAAATAAATAAATTATAGATCTAATCTGTCAATAACCACCAACAACCCACCATCGCTCTGGTAATCTGCCTCTTTGTTTGATCTATTTGTCCTCAGGCTTTCAGTAACAAGCTGCAACTTTGGATCAAAGCACAAACTTTTGAAACGATCAAAATATTCTGAATAATTACAGGCCTTCATTTGATGACGTTTTCATCAGCGTTTTTGCATCTACTAACACATTAGACAGTAGCTACGTTCGTCTGCCCTACCTTCACGATGAATATTCTCCAAAGGCACAGTAACCACCTACATTGGGTTATTAGTGCCCTCTAGTGTCCAGTTATGCAAACTGCCTCCAGGTGCAAACAAACCATATACAATACAACTGGTTTAATGGCCTCGTGTCCTCGCAGATTAGACAGCCACACAAACCCCCAATAGCAGGGCAGACTTTGGGTTATGGAACAACATAAAAATATTTAAAAAGCTCTCTTACTGTGGCTAAGAACTGTACACATAGGGGTCATAGGGGTCAAAACAAGCTTCAAGATGTACAACATACATATGAAATATAATTGGAGACATTGTCATCTAGAAAGCAGAACTAAAGCCACAGACGCAGCACATTTCATCAGGACCTTCACTGAGAATGACCTCAACAGCATTAAACAACGTGGCAAAGGAAACAAAGTAATACAGCAGGACTTTGATTGTACCAACAGGTTGTTAAATATCATGGGATGAGAAGGCCATCTACAGTGAACATGTGAAGAGAACATGTAGAACATTTCACCAACAATTATCTCATATCTGACTGGGTTCCACTATTCCACACTGAATATCAAATATAAAAGAAATATTTCAGTAACTATACACTTATTAATTATCATGGACAGTCCTCTGGCACAGCGTAAATACACTTAAGAACAGTGAGAAAAAAATAAATGCATTTATTACATTTCAAACATATAAACGATAAATTAATTCTCACTTGGCAATGCAGGTATTCAACAATCTCTAGAATGAGAAGAAAATCTTACAGTCTTCCATCAGTGCATATATATGGAATGTAACGAATTTTCAGTGCAAAAATACACCTGCCTGTAACTCTTTTACCAGTGATCTCAGTAGGTTTGCCAGATCTTATTTACAATATACTGTACTTGGAAACAGATGTAAGACAACAATGGTAAAACATTCAGTGACTGGAAGTTCATCGTAATGAGTTGCTGGCTGGTCACATGACCCAAAATTTGTCCTGGTTGCGTTCTTCTCCTTTAGTCTTCAGTGTATCTGATGGGGTTTCTGTGTAAATCTCTTCTGGTTTTTGTCTGCCCCCCTTTGCATTTTTCTGCCTGGTTTCTGATTGATCTCTTTCATAAACAGCCTCCCACACAAACATGTACCACACACACTGACATACAAATTCCCTCCTGAAGTAGGAGGGAGGTGTGTGTGTGTGTGTGTGTGTGTGTGTGTGTGTGTGTGTGTGGGTGTGGGTGTGGGTGTGTGTGTGTGTGGGTGTGGGTGTGTGTGTGTGTGGGTGGGTGTGTGGGGGCTCTCGCTCCCCCTCCCGCTTGTGCTCTCTCTCTCTAACGGCTCCCTCACACTCCTCTGTGTATCAGATAAAAGTCTACTGCAGCTCCCTGGGAAAACTAAATATATTACTATACTTGTGATTCCCAACATTTCCACTTGCTGCATACATACATGTCAGTTCTGGAGCAAGTATAAGTATGATGCATCATATGTCTAATGCCACACAATCAGCATTCATGTTCACTAATCACTTCATAAGCATTATGTCATAACAGCCTCTAGCTCTCCATTAGGTCTTAATATTTTATACAATGGTTCTTTTTTCACAGCATATCAAACGTCCCTTTTTCTAATTTCATGATGCCCCTCAAAAACCATCCAGAAGCTTCCATCTTTTCTCTTTCCCACAGTTTTTCTGAAATATGGTATACCTGAGCCACCCTTCCATCATGATAACACACCATAACCTTTACTGTACTACCAGTGTCAGGGTGAACACATGCTGTATCCTCGACTCTCCTTCTCACTTCTCCCGACTAAAATCACGTAATACAACAGCCTCCAAATTAGGATCAGCTTTAATCTTTTTATCAGTTGATCCTCTCTGTGTGTTACCCTCCTTCAACCAGGCAACCACCAGCCAGATGCCTTTTCTTTCTCACGTGTCTACAATTTCTTTTCTTTTGGAAACACAAATATTGAACAATTTTCCCTGTAAACAGTCATATGTTTTCAACAACCAGTTATTCTCAGTTATTCTTTAGTCTATCCCAACCCGGCATGTGCCAGGACCTGTTTCTCTCTGAAGACTCTTGGGATTGAGCACGACCTCCTCACTCCAGTTTAACACAGCAAGGCTCCGCCCAGGAGGTATCGTTGGGTGCCAGCAAGCCTTTCCGTGCGACACATCTAGAGGCGACCTCGTCCGAGGAGGAAACTCCCTTCACTAGGACACACAGTCCCACACCAGTGCCAACCCCAGAGATGGGCAGAGTAGCTGGTGCGCCTCCTGAAACAGATGCGCGGAAGTCACCACCCCCCATATCGGCGAGGGATGGACTCCAGCCCAGCTGACGACTGGGGGACAGCCTGGGGCTCCTGCCGGCTTACCTGGACTCCTTAATAATCCCTTGTGTATTTTTGTACTTGTATCTGTCACCGTGTCTGTCCCCATCATGCTGTCTGTACCAGTCACTTTGTCCATCTTGGTGTCTGTGCTTGTGCCTGTCAGTGTGTCCTTCCCCCCTCTGTCCTGCTCTCGCTTGCCCATGTCGGGTCGCTCTGTCCTCTGGCCTCACCGTTTGGCGTCGGTTTCGGGGCCGTAGCCCGATAGGCTGGTGCGCGGGGAGTCGCGTCGTTGGCAATGCAGGTATTCAACCATCTCTAGAATGAGAAGAAAATCTTACAGTCTTCCATCAGTGCATATAAATGGAATGTAATGAATTTTCAGTGCAAAAATACACCTGCCTGTAAATCTTTTACCAGTGATCTCAG
Organism: Electrophorus electricus; assembly: GCF_041902795.1. NCBI lineage: Eukaryota > Metazoa > Chordata > Actinopteri > Gymnotiformes > Gymnotidae > Electrophorus > Electrophorus electricus. The sequence goes on from NC_137497.1 coordinate 2,236,561, forward strand.
TAGCTTTGCCAGATCTTAATTACAATATACTGTATTTGGAAACAGATGTAAGACAACAATGGTAAAACATTCATTGACTGGAAGTTCATCGTAAGGAGTTGCTGGCTGGTCACATGACCCAAAAAGTTGGGGTTTTTGTTTTGTTTTTTTAATAAACACCCCGCTGTGACACAGCTCACAGGTGATTGTACCAATCCTCCCAAAAAAGCAAGACTTACAGTGCGTGTGTGTGTGTGTGTATGTGTGAAAGCTGAGAGATAATCACCTTTTCTAAATTTATTTCTACTCCATAAAAAAACTTTTTTTTTTTTCTTTTTTTTTTATGGGGGTGGGCTCTGTCAGGGTACAGCGCCTCCTCCTGAACGTCTCCTCGTGTGTGTTCGTCAGCGTGGCCACGCCCCCCTGTGCTCCACACCTGCCCCCCGTGGTTTCATTAGTCTGTGTGTATTGAAGTCTAGCGTGGCCGTGTTACTGCTGTCAGTGTGTGGATATGCGAGCCTGCGAGCTACGGTGAGTGTTACGTGTAAAAATAAACGTGTGTTTGTGTTTAATGCGACTCGTCTCCGCATCCTGCTTAGCCTCCTCGTTACATATTCCCTCAGTTCTAATTTGTTTTGTTGAATTTAGATGTTTACTAAGATATTCACTTAGCCAAAACTTATATGAGTAAATTAAATATTCACTGTTCCAAAACTCTGTTAACCGTCACTCCCACTGGTTAAATTTCCTATCCTGTAATATTTCAACTCTACCCTTTTGCTAATGTTTTAACATGTATGCTCCTTACTGCAGTGACTGGCACCGTCAGAGTTTTATATTCCACTTGGCCCTTTGGTTTTATGTATAGTATATCATTTAATTTACTGGTATTGTTACTGTAACAGTCAATTTATTTTGCGTGCACGCAGTACCTAATCAAGTATTATTTGGGATCATGAGGCAACCCGTCTACATACCCAGTTACCTCCTTGGTAATTTAGTAGCTTCCCCTTTTCTGAACTTTCGTAATAAGCTTTAACGTGAGGCGTTCAAGGTTATTCGACGGTGTACGTCGTATCAGTGCACACTATGCTGTTATCGGGGTGCTACTAACTTGTTGTGGCCACATTTAGACAAAGACACCTGGAACAAACGCAACAGTTACATTTCTCTGTTTCACACACTCATTTCTCTTTATTCACTGTGCATTTGTCTTTACTTCATAATTTATTAAGCCATTTTTTCTTCACCATTTCCCTTAACAGTAAGATTATGTGCAACTATTTTCATTTCCTCACTACTTTTATAGCAGGTTTTTGTGAATGTTCACTTTTTACCTGCTGACTTTTTTACTCCTTTTTTGTCATTTTATGCATTTCATCAGTCTGTTCTCACTCCCTTAATTCTCAGTCTGCACCCTAAAGACCCACAAGGCTCCACTACAAAACTGTCACGGAACGTGCAGTGGGGGGACTTTCATTTGTGGCCACGCGCCTGCGCACACCTGCACGTCGTCTCGTCTGTGTATCTAAACTCACGTCAGGGTGCGCCGCGTTAATGTTTTTTTGTCATTGTGAAAGTGTATGCGTGTTCATCGTGTTGGTCTAAAGTCGATCGTTTGTAATACGTGAGTGCCGCTGTCGTTTATGTTGATGTTCGTTCCAGTCGGTGGAGTCTGTGCGTCCTGCGGCCCTCGGGCCACCTCGCGTTACAAAAACTCTTTGGACAAGGTCTGTACCACCTATGCAGAATTCTTCAAACAGGTTATCTGCTGACCTTTAACGGTGCGTGTGTGGATTCAGACCCTGGTCACAGACACAATGCAGCTTTGGGTCGTAGGTCATCTGGTGCTGATAACCCTCCTGCCGACTGTATGGATCCATTTGTCAATTGACCCAATTGATCCCTGTAGTGCAGGCCACCAATTAATGTTTCTTAATTTTTCCAAGTTTCCAACTGTTTATTCGATACACACTAAATAGAAAATAAAGATGCATACTCTGGAATTAATTGAATTAATTGCTGGTCCTGTCTTTATTCTGATCTTAGTGTTACAAATGAGGCCTAGTCTGGAATATGTCTAACAATCACACAACACACATTTTTATACAGTTTCAGAAGTGATTATGTAATCACCTACCTTCTTTACATACTAGTGTTTGAAATCTCCACCACTATGTTCAGACATGCATTATTCAATATATGCAAATTGAAACTTGTCACAATTAGTCCCTCCCAGCTTCTGCGTTTCGTGTTTTCCTTGTCTTATGTAGTTTAATTCCATGTCATAGTTTTGTTTTCTCCATGCCTCATTTGATTTTCCACACCTGTCCCTTGTTTTTACCTTGTTAGGTTCATGTATTTAAACCACGTCGGAGGGCCTGTGTCTTTGGCTGTTCATTGTGTTTGTTTGGTAGAATGTGTTTAATTGAATGTTTGTGTTTGGATTTGTCAGAAAGCCTGTCTGTTTTTCAAAGCCTGCATTTGTTAGCCCGTGTGTCATTTCTTAGTTTCTGTTGTACTCTGCTTCCCCTGTTTGCCTTCATGTACTTGTGTTTTTGGTTCATCATGTATCCTCATACTCTCTATATTGGCTTTATGACCTTGGACTACCCTAAGGACTCTGAATCTGGATTTGCCCTTATTAAATCTCACACTTCTCTATACGTGTTTGCCTCTTTACTGCTCACTGTTACAATCCCGTTGGAAGATTTTCTTTTTTTTTTCTTTTTTTTTTTTTTAAACAAAGATGATCTTAACTCACACCACCAAACACCTGCCAGATGTTGCAGGTCAGCCCTTGTGCCCTTGTGGTAAGATAACAAACCGTGCTTAACCACAGAACTCTCAAAGAAGCTTTCAAGTCTTAAAAACGGAGATCTTTTCCAGCACTAAGGAAGTTATTTCTCACTGGAACAGTTCAGAGTGATCTGCCTTAGACTACCACAGAAGCCTTGAAACCACTTGCATCAGAGCCTCTGTACTGCACGTAAAGACTCAAAAAGGCCTCTTGACCTTCAGCTACCCCAAAACATTATCCAGTTCTGCTACCATTCTCTCCAAATATAAGTTGTTATTAAAAAACAGTGAACTCATTCAAACCACCTGGTGCTCACTGCAGTAATATTGTTTCTTTCAGTCTATCTCGTGATGTCTGGGCCTTAGTCCAAGACCTAACACAGGGGGCTTCCAAGGCCTTATATTGATGCCTGCAGGAGCCTTTTCTCTACATAATCCAGTTTCTTTTAGACTTCATGTTCTTACAGTATAATTTAATTTTATTACCTCACTCTCCTGGGATCTTGTGACAGTGGAATTCTTTACACTGTGCTGCATCACTGTTATGCCACACACCTAACCAGGAGAGCTCTTGGACTAGTTGTGTCAGGACTAACCAGGGGTTGAGTTCTTGGGCTCGTTGTGTCAGGACTAACCAGGAGAGCTCTTGGACTAATGTGTCAGGACTAACCAGGGGGTTTAAGCTCTTGTTCTTGTGAACTGGGACTAACCAGTGGGATTATCTCTTGGACTAGTGAGCCAGAGACAGATACAGCGATCTTTATTGAGAGGGCACATGCAATAAAAAAGCATTCTCCTCCACACAGCAAGTCTTACAGATCCAGAGTAAAACACCTCCATGTGAAAAATGCAACTGAGTAAATTTTTTCACAATTATAATTCTAAAATTTGATACAAATAAAAAGAAAAAAACATGAGCTATCTCTAGCAAAACTAGAACAGAAAAATATAGTAACAGGATCTACTATGGCGATAGCAGGTAAAGGTGTGGAGGACACCTCACTAGGTGTTTCATTCCTACAGCAGGTGCTCTGGACCTCTGACAATGATGGAAGCTGTTCAAGCTCTGATAGCAAAAGTTGATCAGGACAGAGTTTTGTTGTCAATCACTTTTTATTAATCAACAACAAGACTTGTGGGGCATGATGAGATATTAGACTAGTAGCCTACAAGTTAGAATATCCCAAACAGAAGAAGAAAACCTGCTTATACTGCAGTTGTCAAGACTATTACTTTATCACTTACTATATGTGAGAGAGAGAGAGAGAGAGAGAGAGAGACAGAGAGACACAGACACAGACTGAGAGACTGGGCCTTTACGCTGGATAACATCCTGGGTGATTAAGTGTAACTAGCCCGTCGAGGGACAGAGTGTTACAAATACTACACCATCTCAGATTGAGGAGATATTCCCGTTTGTACCGAGAGGACTGTTGTTTTTTGTGCTCAATAGAGTGAAGTAGTCGTTGTGTTTGAATCAGGCCTGCTACGTATTTTATTTTGGGGTTTCTGGTTTAATATAATTATGTGCGATTTTTTAGGTTTAAGAAAGAAACAATCTAAGAATAGGTTTGTTATATCCGGTTTTTCCTCTTCTCTATTCTATTGGTGTAACGCGAGGTGGCCCGAGTGCCGCAGGGCGAGGGGCAGGACGCACAGACTCCACCGACTGGGACGTACATTTATTAACATAAACGACAGCCGCACTCACTTATTACAAACGATACACATGAACATGAAACGATTGACATTTAAACAAACACGATGAACACGCATACGCTTTAACAATGACGAAAAAACATTAACACGCTACATCAACAATAACCAACACCTTGCACTCTCTGCCACGGGTTTATATACATTTAGACAGACAAGGTGCAGGTGTGGTTACAAACAAAACAGCCCCCCCACTGTACGTGGCGGGCCCAACCACGTGACTCGGGGGGAGAAGCGCGTTCCGTGACAACTGGTATATAATGTTTTTGTGCTAAAATGTAATGTTGAATAATAATTGTCATATGCAAATTTATGACATCCGAGTAGTCATTAATTACACTCTGTAGTGAGGCTGGGAGTCATCTCAATGGAATCTGGTTGTGTTCTGCTATAAAGGACCCCTAGATAGTTCACTCGGAGATAGCTCACTTAATATTTTAATATACTTATCATATGATCAGGAACCTGTTTGGTTCCTTCTTCTAATGGAAGAGCACTGCAGTGATCCCGCTGTTATTTATTCTTACTGTTGTCTTGTATCTTTATCTCCTCTGCAGGGCATTTAAAGCAACGCTAATACACATTTACTGCTATTCTACTACTAGACTGTGTTCTATGTGTTCTGTGTTTAATATACAAAATAATCTTCTTATTTAGGACTCTTTTATATTTGTCTTATAATGTAGAGTATTATGTATTAATGTTATATGGAGGTATCTAATGTGATTATATCTAATGTGATTTGAATAAGCAGTTTGCTTCTCTGAAAAATTACACACCAAATGTAAAAAACTAATTATTAGTTGTGCTGTTGCATGAATTTAAAGTGATTATTCATAGTATATTTTTGTTAATAATGCAAAGTGGTGTTATTGCTGTTATTATTATTATATAATGTACTTTTCTGATGTACCAAATACAGGCAAACAAATTATTTTTCCACAATACTTGAAATAAACACACACACACACACACACACACACACACACTCATTTCCAACATTCGGCCATTAAGAAGCTTCTTTATTTGTCATGTGCACAACATGCCATGGACGTCCACACACTTACATGCTTATTGTGAGTCTGATTATCTGTCTAAATTACAATCATCTGTAAGTTAGATCTACAAAGCGGTATGTGAAGTTCCGAAGTGTTTCATCGTACCGACATAGTGGAGATTTACTCTCAGCGCAGCCGCAAAACAAGTCCGTGTAGGAGGGACTGACTCCATTGGCTGTATAGACTGCATGTCTATGATTGGCTGCAGAAAAATGACGGACAGGTAACTTTGGCTGCTGATTGGCTTAATAAAAATGACTGACATAAGAAATCGGTTGTGTAATTGGCTTCAGTTGAAAATGATTGACATGTGCTCCGCCCTCTACTTTCCCGCTGGAGTTCCTGTAGTCTCTCCCTTTTTCTCCCTTTTCCCACTTTTCTCGCCATTAGTTGGGCGGATTGGAGATACGCGCGGTAAGTTCATTCTGTTTGATAAAATGCGATGTCGGTGCAGTTTAAACAACGTGTTTTGTAAGCAAATTATGTGTTTAAATTGTAGGTTCACCCAAAAGTGGATTAAATGTAAAGATTAAAGTCCTGGGGAAGTTAACGCTACGCATCTAAAATAACGGGACACTAAACTGGCTAACAACTAAAATGACGGACACCAGGCACGATTGCGCAGTTATATTTAAAATAATTTAACGGGGTCAGATATATGTGGTCAGTTATTGTAAATCTGGATTTTAAGTCGTAGTTAGTCAGTGATCTTTCCAAATCGTCCCAGTTAAAACTCCTCTGGTCTAAACGTAAAGTCGCTGCTGTGATGTGTTTTTTACAGTTAGTTTCTGTTCAGTTTCAGCCATTTTGTAGTGTTGTCCACATTCTCAGTGAACAGTTCAGATTCCCTGTATAGTTCATTAGCTGTAGTGTTACCTGTAGTTAGGATGGGACGGTCGACACGGACGTTTCTACGCTTGTTTCGAGTTCCTGAAGCGCAGCGGTTTGAAACGCTGATCCGAAGTGTGGTTCAAAACGGCCATGTCACGTGACCACAGGTGAACTAAGCTTGTGTTTCTACAGGTGTTATACAGTACCTGCTGCTCCTGGCTTTGACTGACAGTGTCTGAAACAACCCTGATCACAGATCTGTCTCAGTCACACACTCTATGGATGCTTATAAGTCAAGAAAACACACCCCAACTTTGAGGGGTTTTGTGAGAATAGAGAATTGAGAGACCGAGAGATTTAGTGTTGTCTAGATAGAAGGTTATTGAGAGGACATATTGACTAATAGGCTAGTGAGAGACATCCAGTGAGCAGTAGTTATAGATACAGTGACATTAATATATAGAAAGTATGTAGAGAGAGATCCTCTGGTTTACTGACAGGAGTGATGTGCTGTATATCCACACATTTATATAATGGTAAAAACACCTGTGTATGCCAGCAACAAGTGTTCACTGTGAATGAATCTTTTCCAAGACTGAGGAGGTAATTTGGGAAGAAAACAAGCCGACTCAGACCCAAAACAGCAGAACAACTAACATTTTAAAATATAAATATTATAATAAATGAGATGTTCCTTTATTTTACTTTATTGAACTTCATTATCCATAATCATAATTATCTATATTCACAACACTTCCTTCTGCCATAGATGAAATATGGTCCACACAGAAAGTTAATTAAATAGATACCAAGAATTTTAAAAGCCTTACAGAACACAACAGAAAACAAGCATCCTTTGTTGTGGTTGTATGGTAATTTCTCTGAAATATTTATTGATCATATGTATCGATAGCCTGGCATAACCGACCAGAATAATATCTAGGCAGAGTAGGTTACTCTTTGTTTTTTACAGAAAAAAATTATCAAGATGTTGGCAGAAGTGGCCACTGTGGAGATCATGTCAGATTGTATCTGTTCAACAGGCCCAGACGTGATGGACGAATTATGATGAATATTATTTAATTTTGTTTTTCTTTATATTATATTTGTTCAGTATTGTGTCATTGGCTAAAGATATTAGTGGATTATGCAGTTAAACTCTGTGTCATTGGTTAAAGATGTCGGTTGTACGGTTGCGTGCGTTTAGACGTCATTTCTTGCAGTGCTGAGTGTTACCCACACAGTAAAACTCTGTGTTAAACCCAGAGACTCTGTGTTACTGATAAAATGTAAGTCAGGCATCTTCTTTTTATGGTGGTGTTTTGTTAGGAAAAGGCAGTGTTAGTTGATGTTTAGAGTTATCATTAAAGAGCAGACACGTTACTCCATGAGCTCTCTGTGTAGGTTTAGTTTCATATTTTAGCATTTACCACATCTCTCCTCTGGTAATACTTTGTTTCATATCAGCTGGGAGATGTACTTCCTTTGTGTATCAGTCCTTGAGTTTAGGAGGTTTAATCAGTAGTTTAAATGTTAGTTGTGTCACTGCATTTCTTGGTTTATCAAGTCACTGAGTCAGTTCTAGAGATTTGCCGCTAGATGGCACCCAAGCACCAGTTACTGTATATTCAGCTCACTATAGACATTACAATCGACTGTAAAAGGCTTTTCTGTGTATTGTGCAGGTTGTCATTTACAAGCAACATTGACATTTAAAGTAATATCTGTATGTGCTTGATCTCTTAGCATTATTATCCTATTCTCTACTTCAGTTCTGTAACATCAAAGCCCATAACTGTTATTACACCTTTGAACTCAGTATGGCTTTAAGTGTTCTGGCCAACAGACCAGGTTGAGCACAGTTATAAAGCCAACCAGTGCCATTCATCCCAGTCCCCTACAGTAGTCTTTACTACACTTTTGAGACCTTGAAACTATTTTCAACACAACTGCTTCGAACATCTCAATGTTTCACAAAGCCTCACTTTTCCCACCATCACCTATAGTGTACTGTAAATGTAGTGAACTACTGATGTATACTGATTAAGGACAAAGATACCACCACCTATAGTGTACTGTAAATGTAGTGAACTGATGTACACTGATTAAGGACAAAGATACCACCACCTATAGTGTACTGTAAATGTAGTGAACAACTGATGTACACTGATTAAGGGCATATAACAGACATGTTGTCAGGTTCAGTATCACTATTTTGGCTGAACCCAAAAGTAACAGTGACAGAATGTTAATGCAACAAGAAACAGAATAAACAAATCTTGTGCTGAAGAAATAAGCATTACAGAATTTCACTCTGTAGTTTTTGATTGACATAATGGGAACATGGACATAGCTATAGAGTTGTGTATTATTAAAGTCACAGCATAACACAACTGAAACTATAAATCATCACTATAGTGTCTTACTTCAATGCAGCTGCACCACTTTGTTCCAGATAGTTTCCATGATGAAATGTCACAATGATCTATTTCACAGACTAGCATTGATAGATTCTGTCTGTCATCTCACTAATGTGTACCCTGTGTAGTGTTCTATATAGACCCGTCTGTGTGGGGGAATGTGAGTGAGTAGAACATTACATTTATGGCATTTACCTGACACTTTTACAATTCTGACTGAGTACAACTCAAGCAATTGAGGATTAAGGGTCTTGCTGAGGGACCCAACAGTGGCAACTTGGCAGTGGTGGGGCTTGAACCACCAACCTTGCAATTACAAGTCAAGTACCTTAACCACTGAGCTTGGTGCACAAGCTCATGCACAGATTAACACACCGTATGCATCACTAGTATAAATACATGTGTTCTCGATAGATTAATGTGCCGTATGCAGTGAAAAGCTTTGAATCAAGTAAATTTAAATTGAGAATTCAGTGTAAATATAATGAAATTACACTTGAATTTATTTGTCATTGGGTGTGTTACATACTGGTTAAGCTGGTTGCTAAATGGTGTTATTTGGTGCTTTGGCAGTTGACGGCCAGTGTGCACATATTTGGGCCATTACGCGTCAGAATAACGCGCCAACATAATATGCACATATATACGGTCTGTTACGGTATCTGAGTGCTCAGAGTATCACTCCAACAGAATATGCACATATATACGGTCTGTTACGGTATTTGAGTGCTCAGAGCATCACTCCAACATAATGTGCACATATATACGGTCTGTTACGGTATCTGAGTGCTCAGAGTATCACTCCAACATAATATGCACATATATACGGTGTGTTACGGTATCTGAGTGCTCAGAGTATCACTCCAACATAATGTGCACATATATACGGTGTGTTATGGTATCTGAGTGCTCAGAGTATCACTCCAACATAATGTGACCATATATACGGTCTGTTACGGTATCTGAGTGCTCAGAGTATCACTCCAACATAATGTGACCATATATACGGTCTGTTACGGTATCTGAGTGCTTAGAGTATCACTCCAACATAATGTGCACATATATACGGTCTGTTACGGTATCTGAGTGCTCAGAGTATCACTCCAACATAATGTGCACATATATACGGTGTGTTATGGTATCTGAGTGCTCAGAGTATCACTCCAACATAATGTGACCATATATACGGTCTGTTACGGTATCTGAGTGCTCAGAGTATCACTCCAGGGCCTGAGGGAACTTTGACGCATATATGAGAGCTTTATGTTCTCATCCACATGTATGTTTCATACAACTTTTTTATGTGTCTGTATTTTTATATGTTCTTATTCTTCCACTTTGTATCTATTTTATGTAGTCTGTTTCACATGGCAACAGACAGTCCTACAATATTTCACTACATGTAGTACTGTGTGTAACTTTTGTGACGAGTGAGACGAACAGACTCCCTCCACTTTGTGAAACATTTACTGACATTAAACATTTAAGACAAGGGCGGCACTCACACGTTACATTAACAGGGAACAAAAACACTCTTAACCACAACACTGGCTGCACAAACATGGATACGAACATGCCGCTAACAATGACCAACACTGAGACGCGCACTGGCGGGTTAAAGAGACGGACAAACTCAACGCTGAACCCGGGGAGGTGCGCGTCATCACGGGGGCGTGGCCCCTGCACCACGTGACTTACGGGGGCGGGGCAGTCCGTGAGAACAAATATCACAGACACAGTGAAGGTCTCCACAGGGCTTTGGGAATTAAGAACCAGCACTGAAAACCTTTACAAAATCGCTCACCAAATGGGAACTGTATAATATTCATTCATTAATACATTTGAAAGCATCCAGACTTCAGTTCCCACTGTGTGGAAACATTACATCTCCTGTGGGAAGCATTCTGGGAAAGTTGATTACTTATTATGGGGATTTGCTATTTAATTTCTTTAAAATAGAAAAACATACAAGTGATGGTGCACAGCTTTTTGTGTGTTTAAAGGGAATTTTAAATATATTCAGTATAACATTATTTATGTATTTAGTGGAATATGTAACTGAATCCAGTAGTGTGTTCAGTGTTCTGCTGTCAGCACTATTTCAGTTGTCCACCTGCCTTGTTAATATCAGTGTGTACTTCATTTTTAATATGTTGTCAATTTTGTCAGGAATTTATTCACTGTTGATTCATTCTGTGTATGAACTGTTGACAGGAAGCAGAGAGCAGCATCTCCAGTGTCCAGTGGTGTATGTGTGATTCTCCATAATGGGGAATTATAACTCCAGCAGTAGAGGAGGAACCTCTGATCCAAAGTGAGGAGCTTTCCATCAGCACTTAATCTGAGAAAACAGGAAGAGGGAATATTCAGGATAAATGGGATGTAGTGAAGGATGTAATTACTCAAAAGTTTCCTCATCTTCATCAGGGTAAAGAGAGCAGAGTCTCCAGCACCCAGCTGTGTGTCTCTGAAGAGTGATGTGTCCATGGGTCATCTTCCTAGCTTCAACAGTGGACCTGTGCCGTCTGACCCAAAGTGAGTGAAATAATCTGAGTGTGTAATGTGACATTATTGTAGGTTTGGAAGGGTGGAGGGTGCTGTTCTGTCAGTAATGTAAGGTCTACTCCATGTTTACAATTCTAAGCTCATTTGTAAGGTGTGTTACTGATGATCACTGAGTGATGATGACAGTCAACAATTCCAGTTATACAGCTCCTCCTTTTAATGACAACATGTATGACATAGTGGGGAAAATAAGAGTTAAGCTCTCTGAGAATGAGTTCTCATTAAGTGATATGTGTACTTTTTAAATACCTTAATAACTAATAGGGAAACAGACCACAGTGAGGTTTTATTTTTAGAACCTGGTTCAAAGTGACCAGTCCTTCAGGTTCGATCTCCTCCAAGTTCCCCCCAGCCCTCTGTCCTCTGTAGCCGGATCAATCCGGGGAAGTCGAGACACTGACACCAAGGTAGTGAATCAAGAGAGTTCCACTTTATTGAGGAAAGCACAGAGTATATATGTGTCCTGTATCTACTATCTAAATCTGCAGGATGACGGGGGGAAAAGCGAGGCATGATCTAAGGGCCTACGTAGAAAGGAAAGAGACAAGGTTAGTAAAGATGTTCTATGCATGAACGAGCCACGAGCTGTTCCCGTGCCAGCCATGAGCTACTCCTGTGCTTAGAGAGAGAGAGAGAGAGAGAAAGGGAGTGATAAAGGAGACAAGAAGGGGGAGCGGATGACCTCGGGTGACCAGCTCACGGTCAAGCTGCCATGTCATGGCTGATGGGCAGAGACCTTGCATTAGGTGCCTGAAGACAGAAAGGCTCCAGTGTCTAACATTCCTAAGAGTTATTAAACACTCAGCTGGGGTTGTATAATTTGTACTCTACAGTACACACCTGTAACTTTTGAACACACACACAAGGAAGAGGATCCAATTGCAAGTGGTTTTAATAGTGAAATCAAACCGATCCATGGGGGTCAGACAGGTGTTCGCGGTCAGGTTGTTCCGAGGTCAATAACACGGGGCAGAGTCTGGGGGGTGTCCAGGTGCCAGGAGGGAGACGAGGTGTGAAAAACGGGCAGAAGTCGGGAAACCAGGAAGACAAACAAGATTCTAGAACACTCGGCACGCACCGAGTAGGAATTGTTCATGACGTGAACACAGGGGAGGGATGCTGATAAAGGGGCCGTAATGAGGAGAATGAGGATCAGGTGTGTGCTAGAACTCTGGTGAATCAGATCAGGGGTGTGTGCAAGTACGCATGGCAGTGCAGGGCTAAGTGTGGTTACTGGGGTTCATAACAGCAGAGGAGGGTGAGGTGTTACTAAACACTCAGCTGGGGTTGTGTAACCTGCACTCTACTGTACACACCAGAGGAGCCTCATGAGATTTTATTGGCATGGAGACCTGCATAAACTTTACAACAGTTCTGTTAGTAAAGTACCTATAAATGTACAGATGCAAAACTGATTTACAAAGATACATCATCTAGAGATGAGATGTAGTGAGTCGTACAGGTAGTCTCTCTCTGTCTGATCTCTTGGTGTCTGATGTGTGTTTGGTTTGTAGTACAGGTAGTCTCTCTGTCTGATCTCTTAGTGTTTGGTGTGTAGTGCAGGTAGTCTCTCTCTGTCTGCTCACCGAGTGTCTGATGTCGGGTGTGTAATACAGGTAGTCTCTGTCTGATATGTTAGTGTCTGGTGTGTGTGTGGTGTGTAGTACAGGTAGTCTCTCTCTGTCTGATCTCTTAGTGTCTGGTGTGTGTGTGGTGTGTAGTACAGGTAGTCTCTCTCTGTCTGATCTCTTAGTGTCTGGTGTGTGTGTGGTGTGTAGTACAGGTAGTCTCTCTCTGTCTGATCTCTTAGTGTCTGGTGTGTGTGTGGTGTGTAGTACAGGTAGTCTCTCTCTGTCTGCTCACTGACTATAAGACAATAAACATCATCCCAATAAGAGAGACACTGACTGTAAGGCAACTGAAGGAATAGCATTGCTTTAGTCTTGTAAACACCTACTGATAATACCTCTATATCACCACTAAATGTCATCTTATACCTACCCAGAGTTACATGTCTAATACTGTTAATACTTCTACATCACCACTAAATGTCATCTTACACCTACCCAGAGTTACATGTCTAATACTGTTAATACCTCTATATCACCACTAAATGTCATCTTATACCACCCAGAGTTACATGTCTAATACTGTTAATACCTCTATATCACCACTAAATGTCATCTTATACCACCCAGAGTTACATGTCTAATACTGTTAATACCTCTATATCACCACTAATTGTCATCTTATACCTACCCAGAGTTACATGTCTCCTCACCTTGAGGAATCTTCATCTATCTCAGTGGGTGCCAGTGGAGAGGTTTCTGCAGATTCATGTGTCTGTATTTTGTCTGGCTGAGAACAGAACATGTTTCTTTGGAAATGTGCTTGTGAATGGATAGCTATCAGGGAACGCTCTCCTCCCACAGGTCACGTGGTTTGGCCCGCCGTGTGCAGTGGGAGGGTCTTGTTTATCGTGTTTGTAACCACGCCTGCACACACCTGCACCTGGTTTGGACTCGTTATGTCTGTGTATTTAAACCCAGACTGGTGTGTGCAGGATTATCAGTCATTGTTCATGGTTTGCCTTTGTTCATGGTCATGTTGTTGAAGTACTTGTTCACCACGTTAATGTTAAACGTGTTCATGTCTGTTTTCACTATGTTTGTGTTCATCGAGTACGTTAAATGTGAGTGCCGTAGTCTTCCGTCTTTATCAATAAATGTCTGTCTACGTCGACGGAGTCTGTGCGTCCTGCGACATTCGGATCGTTACAATAACATAACGCAGACTGGCTTCTCTGGGCTGTCTGTCCCTGGACTACTTTCCTAAGAGAGGATAAAAATGGATGTATTTTCTGATCAAATTCTAATACTAAATCATACTGTAACGTTGCTGCTGGCCCGAGTGCTGATGGGCGTGGAGCAGGACGCACAGACTCCCTCGACAGAGTGAAACATTTATTAACATAAAACACGAACAACAACGGTGGCACTCACACAACATTAGTGACAGACATAACAGTACATTTAATTAGACACGGGTTACACAACATTGAACAATGGATATACACACGTTTAAACAGACTTCAGCAAATAATGACCAACACAATGCAAACACTAGCAGAGGTTTAAATAGACACATGACAGTAACCCGTGCAGGTGCGTGCAATCAAAAATTGCTTGGCTGCAATTGACGGTGAACCCCCCCCCCTGCACGGAGCAGGCCGTACCACGTGACTCGTGGGGGGGAACGTCCCGTGACGTACACATTACTTGATCAGTCCATAAATATAAAATTATATATTCTAATTTTTCCTGGAAGAGCTTGAAGCAGTGTGAAAAGTCTAACACTGTATACAACCAACCAGGGTGCCTGGATGTGTTTTAATGTTCCTTGTATGTGTGTAAAATGAGTTAAACTCACATGCAGGGAAGATAACATGCACTGTTATCCTGAACTACCCTCAGAAACCAGCAGTGCATCTGTTAAGCTATCAAGAGGTTTGGTATTTCACCAGGTTGATTGTTCCTGCAAACCTGCCAAATAGCATTAATCTCATACGACAGTGTAAGTTCTAGTTAAATTATTTAACCAGTCTCATAAAATGGTTGAAATTTTATGTAACATTAAATTTAATCATCAGCATTAGCTGTTGACATTTAATAACAGTAAAGATCCAGTTACTTATTACTTATTACTCCAGGTGAGACAGTGCAGTAGATGTAGTGCTACTAGACTCTGACTGACCCCAGGTGAGACAGTGCTGTAGATGTAGTGCTACTAGAGTCTGACTATCCCCAGGTGGGGCAGTGCTGTAGATGTAGTGCTACTAGGTTCTGTCTATAATCATTTTGGATTTTTAGTGAATGCTGTTTAGCAGCAGTTTTGGGGTTTCTAGTGACATGCTCACTTTTGCCCTTAAATATGTCCCTCTAAAGAGTTTGAGGTAATTAGTAAACTGTACTCTTATCTGTATGTGTGTGTGTATATATAGTCTCCTCATTGACGTCATGTATGTATGTGTATAGTGACTCATCTCTGATGTGTGTGTGTGTGTGTGTGTGTGTGGTCTCATTACATGTCTGTATATATAGAGTTTCATTACTGATTGTGTGTATAGTATCATTAATTTGCATGTTTGCATATGTATAGTATTGTTACTCATCTATCTATCTATCTATCTAGCTACATTTCAGACTCTTGCTAATGTTTTCTATAGTCTTTAACATCGTTCCATCATTTCTGACTTTCTTCTTGTTTTGCTTGTTCTAACAGTGTTTGTTTTTGCCATATGACGCCGTGTGTCTTATGACCCGTTTTTCCTGTCATTAGGAATGTCCTTATAATGTCAGTTACATCCTACTAACCTCTAGCCCCGCCCACCTCTAGCCACGCCCACCTCTGACTCCTGAGTGTTACTGTACAGTGTAAATCTCACGGTGCATCTCCCACTCTACTGTGTATCAGTCTGTTCCTCATTAATGCCCAGTTCTCCATCACTATCCAAGTTCATTTATTTCAGCACACAAGTCTGTTAATGTTTTCATTAGTACTTTATTATACAGTAGTATCATTACTGACATTATGACTGTATGTGTCTACAGAAGAACTCATCTTGTTCTACATCCACACAAAGACAAGGAAGAGTCCATACTGCAGGACTCTCGCACACCAGTGGATGATGTCCTACACAGAGACTTACACACACACAAAACCAGCATGAAGAACAAGTATGAGAGTTTATTTGAGGGAACCAAATCACAAGAGAATAAAACCCTCCTGAACAGGGTTTACACACAACTCTACATCTTAGAGAGAGAGAGTGAAGGAGTAAATGAAGAACATGAGGTTTTACAGATGGAGAAAACATCCAGGAAACAGCTGGTACAAGACACGCCAATCTACTGCTCAGACATCTTTAAACCTGTACAAGGTCCTGAAGGAGACATGAAGGAAGAGAAGATCAGAGCTGTGATGGCTGAAGGTGTCAGACACACAGAACCAAAAGAAGATAAAGGCCCAGAAGTGCCAAAGCTCAGAACTGTTCTGACTAAAGGCATTGCAGGCATTGGGAAAACTGTCTCAGTGCAGAAGTTCGTTGTGGACTGGGCAGAAGGAAAAGCCAATCAGGATGTAGATTTCATGTTTGTGCTTCCATTCCGGGAGTTGAACCTGGTTAAAGATAATCAGTACAGTCTGCATAGACTCCTGTGTGACTTCCACCCTGAGATCAAAGACCTGGACCCAAAGATATATGATATGTACAAAGTTGTGTTCATCTTTGATGGCCTGGATGAAAGCAGAATTGAACTGAACGTTTCCCAGTGTAATAAAGTCTCTGACATAAGCATGACATCATCAGTAGGTGTGCTGATGTCAAACCTCATCAAAGGAGAGCTGCTTCCCTCTGCTCTCATCTGGATAACCTCCTGACCAGCAGCAGCCAATCAACTCCCTTCTCAGTACATCAACCGTGTGACAGAAATTCAGGGATTCACGGACCTACAGAAGGAGGAGTACTTCAGGAAGAGAATCAGTGACCAAGACCAAGCTGAGAAAATCATCTCACACATAAAGACAGCAAAGAGCCTCCACATCATGTGTCACATACCAGTCTTCTGTTGGATCTCAGCCACTGTGCTTCAGAAAATACTAAAACAAACTGATACAGAAATCCCTAAAACTCTGACTGAGATGTACATACAGTTCCTGCACACTCAGATCAACATGAAGAATGAGAAGTATGAGGGGGAAAAGGAAAGAGATCAAAAGAAACATCTGGAATCCAACAGGTCCATGATTCTGAAACTGGCTGAACTGGCTTTCAAACAGCTGATGAAGGGAAACGTGATGTTCTTTGAAGAAGACCTGAGAGAGTGTGGCATTGGTGTCACTGAGGCCTCCGTGTACTCTGGGATCTGCACTGAGATCTTTAGGGAGGAATCTGTGCTGTACCAGAGGAAGATCTACTGCTTGGTACATCTGAGCTTTCAGGAGTTCCTGGCTGCTCTCTATGTGTTTCACTGCTTTATCAGCAATAACATGATGGCTCTACAGGCTTTACAGTTACAGTCCATTCAGTATGTTTCTCTCCATGACCTGCTGAAGGCAGCAGTGTGTAAAGCCTTAGAGAGTCAGAATGGACACCTGGACCTTTTCCTCCGTTTCTTGCTGGGCATCTCACTGGAGTCCAATCAGAGTCTCCTACAAGGCCTACTGACACACACACACAGCAGCCCAGAGAGCATCTTGGGCACAGTCCAGCACATCAAAGGCAAAATACAAACAGAGGACCTCCCCACTGAGAGATCCATCAGCCTGTTCCTCTGTCTGTCTGAAATGAAGGACCAGTCTCTCCTCAGAGAGATTCAGGAGTATCTACAATCAGAGAAACACTCAGCACAGAAGCTCTCTCCTGGACAGTGTTCAATACTGGCTTACATGCTTCTGACCGCAGAGGAGGTGCTGGAGGAGTTGGACTTGGAGAAATACAACACATCACAGGAGGGTTACAGGAGGCTGATCCCAGCTGCTGCAAACTGCAGGAAGGCTCTGTGAGTGTTTAACTATTATTTATTCAATAATTTATATTAGTAATTGAGTACTGATGGCTAAATGTTTCATTCACCCTCACAAGGAAGATGCCACACAGCTTTAGAGTTGAGACACTGGATCATTTATTTGGGGTCCCTCCATATTGTCCAGTATTCCCTCAACTCACACACACCACAACACACCACTAGGTGGTGTAGAACCAGCAAAAACATTTAATATATTTCAATATGAAAATACCACTTCCTAATGAGTGTTAATGGGGGTATCTGACTCAGAATTTAAACTAGTCTTAATGAGTGTTAATGGGGGTATGAGAGTGTGAATTAAAACTAGTCTTAATGAGTGTTAGTGGGAGGTATGTGATTATGAATGTACAGTCAGGGTTATGATTCAGTTAGGTTCACTTTGCTAGGATTACTGACTGCTACTGACTTCAGTTTATCACACCAAACTTTAGCCACTTTACTATACTATTAAGTGGAGTCTTTAATGAAGCTAATTACACCCACTGTAATCTACAGCTACAAAAGTTAAACACAGGACGTTCTCTCTCGGCTCTTTCTACAATACCTGCCTTACCCTGTGTACGTACGTGGATGACACAGTGTATTGTAGTTAAAGATATAGAAGTCGTAGACATGGAAAGGGAGATCACAAGGTTTCCAGAGAAACCAGATTTAGGTCAGAGGTCCTTCATCAGCTGTGCAAGCAAATAGCCTGTTTACACCTTAAATTAAGGTGTTTCATTTCCAGATTGTACCAGAATTCACTTTGGCTGGATTCTGTTTAGACTTTTCACTAAAATGTGTCCTCAGAGTGACCAGATGTGCTTCGATCTTATTTTAATATTTTAAAAGCACACCAATCTACACATCCTTTCTGTTTTGCTTCCTGAAACCTACATGGTAAACAAGATTCCTTGCAGACTATTACCAGTGTATTATACAATCTCAGATATGGGCAGAAACTGTCTACAACTGGCAATGAGGCGTCCAGCTGTAGCCCTACAGACAGATCAGACCCCTGAGAGGATCAGCCCTGTGATGGGCAGAAGTGTTTACTAAGCAAGAAAAGTTCATGAAAAAGCATGTATATCTAAAAAAACAATTAAGCAGCTGACTTTTGTGTTAATACTACTAAACCACATAAATGGACTTATGAGAATGACCTAACTAGCTGCTGATGTTACCACTAACTGAAACAGGATGTTGTGATTAATGTTCACCATTAGCTAGGCTAGATAATTTACTACTTGGTGAATTGTCAGTTAAGTGATTCAGTCCCGTCTGCCTCAGCGCAGGAGAAGCTTTGACTGGCAGCAGATGTAATTTCTGTAGTCAGCCAGCAGATGGGTTTCCACTTGAGTAGTTGTACGCAGATACAGAGATTTTCACTTGTATCAAATGCGATCAACATCCGTCTCTGACCACTTCTGACTGTGGTTTCAGTGATCAGTGTGTCTTGGCTGTTTATGACTTGCATTTCATGTGGTAGAGTGAAATCTGAATGTTATCTGATCACTAAATTCTGTCCCTATATCTTGGTTATCTCATAATTTTAGCTGTTACTTCATTTTTAATTCCTTGTAAGCAGTTACATCACTGTTCTAATCTTGTGTTGTGTAGTAATAATTTAATGACTTTCCAAAGGTTTGTTGATTCATTAATTAATATTACAGCTCTAATTAATGTAAATCCTGAGTCTCTAACACACCTGCTCCAGACTCTTTCAGACATTGATTAGTTCTGTCTAGTTCTAGTTCTATGTAGCTGTCTTATACTGATTGTATTTATATACCATAAAGTGAATAGCAGGTAATAACAGGTATTAGATATTAATGTTGAAAATGTTCATTAACTGCAAGTCTTTTTATTCAGTATCTGCCACTAGTTTGGTTAGACTGACTTGCTTGTTTTCTTGTTTTCTTTCTCAAGCTGTTCAAACCAGTTCTGTGCAGTTTGATGTCTCACTCTGTTTTAAATGTGCTTTGTTTCCTCTGTATTTGCAGACTAGGTAACTGTAGGCTGGAGACAGATTCGTGTAAAACTGTATGTTCCACTTTGGCATCATCAAATTCCCCCCTGAGAGAACTGTGTATCAGTATCAGCACCCTGGAAGATGAAGGAATTAAGCTGCTTTTTGATGGGCTGAAGAGTTCACATTGTAAACTGGAGATACTCAGGTGAGACACTGTAGACTGGGGATACTCAGGTGAGACACTGTAAACTGGAGACGCTCAGGTGAGCACACTGTAAACTGGAGACGCTCAGGTGAGCACACTGTAAACTGGAGACGCTCAGGTGAGCACACTGGAAATAATTTTTTCTAAAATTCTTCCTCTTTGACTCTATTTTTATGACTTGATTGTTTAGTCTACAAATATGTAAATTCATGTTTAAAAATAGCAATTAATGAATAATTATTGTTAACAGAATGTTGTTTGTTATTTCTGTGTGCCTTGATTTCATGCTGTTTTAACACTGGGCTTTATTTTCTGTGTCTTTGCAGTCTTACAGACTGTAACCTCACAACAGACAGCAGTAAACGTCTGTCCTCTGTTCTGACATCAGCCAAGTCCTTCCTGAGAGAACTGCACCTCAGAAATTGTGACTTTCAGGATTCAGGAGTGGAGCAGCTCTCTGCTGCACTGAAGAGTTCACACTGTAAACTGGAGATACTCAGGACATTTGTTTAACTTCATTTGATCTCATAACGTAATGGATCTTAATATGGTAAAGGAGATTTTCCCAAGGTGACAAGGGCATGATAATGTGTCAACAGCTACCAGTTCACAGTCAAATGTGTGGACTCCATGAGCTTTATCAACACCTACCAGTTCAGAGTCAAATGTGTGGACTCCATGAGCTTTATCAACACCTACCAGTTCAGAGTCAAATGTGTGGACTCCATGAGCTTTATCAACGTCCTACCAGTTCAGTTCAGTATGGCTAAAGGCTTATATTAGTTTTCTTGTACATGGGTATTATTGCATGTAGTTTGTTATAGTTAACAATACATTAACACAACACACTGTTCTCTCATGAGTAGACTGAGATATCTAAGGCACTGATCTAGAGAAATACTTCATTATGTTAAATAATACAAATTAAAGTGTTGTAACAAAGTTACAATTATCAGTTACATGGCAGTTATCTTTATAGGTGCAGTTATACAAATGTAAAACAGTCTGGCTGTTATTAATAAACTGTACACTGAGTGCAGTGCAGGTGTTTGAATGGTGCTGTCTGATACAATTACACTGATACAATGACACTGTCTTGTACAATTACACTGATACAATGATACGCTCCGATACAATTACATTGTCTAATGCATTGATACTGTCTGATATGTGTCTGTCTCCTGCAGAAGAGCCCTTGTCCAGAATAAATGCTTCTATGTCAGTAAATATGTCCAAAATATCTCTGCATCAGGTTAATTTACATGAATATTGAAAAGGAGCAACTTTTATTTGACAACTGAATATAAAATGATGTATTCACAGTAAAACAGTTATATCCTTATGAAGTGACGTATTCACAGTAAAACAGTTATATCTTTATGAAGTGACGTATACACAGTAAAACAGTTATATCTTTGTGAAGTGACGTATTCACAGTAAAACAGTTATATCTTTATGAAGTGACGTATTCACAGTAAAACAGTTATATCTTTGTGAAGTGACGTGTTCACAGTAAAACAGTTATATCTTTATGAAGTGACGTGTTCACAGTAAAACAGTTATATCTTTATGAAGTGATGTATTTAGGTGATCGGGGCTTTTGGATCATTTTCTTGTGTTCAAGTGAGAAGCACCTCCCTTCCTTCATGAATTAATGTGCTAAAGCTGCTCTGACATTTCACTTTCACCAGATTCTGACAGTTTCTTCATAATCATTTGTTTCTAAAATTCTTCCTCTTTGACTCAATTTTTATCACTTGATTGTTTAGTCTACAGATATGTTAATTCATGTAAAAATACCAATTAAGTGAATAATTATTGTTAACAGAATGTTGTTTGCTATTTCTGTGTGCCTTGATTTCATGCTGTTTTAACACTGGGCTTTATTTTCTGTGTCTTTGCAGTCTTACAGGCTGTAATCTCACAACAGACAGCAGTAAAAGTCTCTCCTCTGTTCTGACATCAGCCAAGTCCTTCCTGAGAGAACTGCACCTCACAACATGTGACTTTCAGGATTCAGGAGTGGAGCAGCTCTCTGCTGCACTGAAGAGTTCACACTGTAAACTGGAGATTCTCAGGTGGACTGTCTGTTAAGTCAATACTGAATTGAAAATTAAGAAAAGATTGGATAGTGATGTATGATGGGATAGTGAAGCATGATGAGATAATGAAGTTGGCTGTGCCCTGGATGAATGTCTGTATTATCTCAATCTCAATAAAGGAGGCTCAAAATGCCATAGTGAATGAGCTAATTTACATCAAATAGTAAAACAAGTTCACATTACACTGTATAACATTATACTGGAAAAACAGACCCATCAGGAAAAGGTTTCAGTAGTTGTACCTGGTTTTACAGGAAGGAGGCGATATAGCAGTTCCCATAAATATAGAGACTAGAATTGAAATGAGACACGAGAACAGGGCCGATGCTGCAGCCCCTTTGTTCTGCCCTCTGATTAAGTTACTAACCCCTAACCCCTACCCCCTACCCCTCTGATTGTTACTAACCCCTGTCAGGAATGGCCACCCTCCTGGCGCCCCTGTTGTCATGGTTTCCCTGTCGTCTGTTTTCCTGAACTCCCTGGTTCCATTCCTTAGTTTCGTTTTCTCCGCCCCTCATCTGTTCCTTTATTCCAGTCCGTGTTTTGGTTCTCCCTGTTCCCATGTTCACCTGAGTCTGTTCTGTGCCTGATTTGTCTTGGTTATTTAAGCCCTGTGTTTTGTCCTCTAGTTGGTTGGTTATTTTGGTAAGTCACGTTCCTTCTGTCACATCTGTATTATGTTCCTGGTACTGTCGTCGCCATTGTGTTTCCATTTAGTCTGTTCGTATGTCATTTTACCCTCAGTGTTAACCCCGTGCCATTGCTTATTTTGCTTTCATGTTTGTATTTCCCGTGTTAATAAACCACCCCCTGCACATGTATTCTGCCTCTCACCTGTTCCTATGGGAATTGTTACTAACCCTTAACGACTAACCCCTACCTCTCTGATTGTTACTAACCACTAACCCCTACTCCTTTGATTATGTTAGTAAAAAACATTGACTCTAACCCTAACCAGTATTATGAAAATGTTTTTAAGATCAACACAATGTACAGCAGGAATCCAATAATTGCACAGCAAACTACACTCATTTCATCTTCTTAAAAGCCACATTAACAACAAGTTTTTCAGGCTTCATGATCTAAATGCATTTTTGTCTTAATGCATTAAAAGATACCTCACTGAATGTAAAATTGTTGCCATTGCAGACTAGTAATGCATATTTTTAAAAGTCCAAATATAGATTTACCAGTCTTATATAAGATTTCAGAAAAAGGGCTTAGTTCAAGAAAATCTAGTTTAGTTAAACAGAAATTATTTAGGGTAGAGGTATTATTTATTTTATTCACTTCTGACATATACTAGAGGTAGAGTTTGTGATAACTCAGAAGAATAGATTTTATCTAACTGCCACAAGTCATCAATGTTTACATCATTCTACATTGGAGAAGGAAGTGTGGTGGAAATTCAATGAAACGGGGAGTCAGATGTGGATAATAAGTAAAAAAGGTTATTATTAGAAAAGAAAGATTCCACAGAGTGTGGGGCTCACTACCAAGAGAAGCCCCGAGTCATACAGAGCATTGCTTGATATACAATTCTAACTGTATGCATTGACCAATCACAGACTTCCTGCCTCTTGTTGCTATGGCTCATATACCATTCAGCTTTAAGCGTTGCTTATCTCTTTCAGGCCGGCTGGTAAGAATCTTGCTTGACTGTCATCCCTTAATTGCAGGCAATAAAGCGATTGCAGGCAATAAAACGAGAGACATCTTCCTGCTTATCTAATCTACGGTCTCACTCCCTTAAAGTTCTTTGCTTACATAAACATTTTTCCTAGGGAACAGGATACTGCTGAATGTATGTGAATCACTGAAGCACATAGTATTTCCTTTACAGAAGGTAGAACAATCTTTCATTGCACCATACAAATGGGATGAAGTCCACAATTTAAGTTTGTGCTGTAAGAGCCTCTCTATATTGTTAACAATAAATATATTCCCAGATCAACACAGCGTTTATAAACATCTAAAGAAATCTGCATAAAGACTAATGGCTCTTAAGGGTTGGGGACAGTGTAGTGAGCTGTACAAAGACTAATGGATCTTAAGCGTTTGGGGACAGTGTAGTGAGTTGTCATTTTACAAATGGGTATGTGAGATACATGATGAAACTGAAGATTACAGTACCAGTACCAATGTGTAAATAACTCTGAACAGAGCTAAAACAGACTGGGACAAGCTTAGGAGGTTCACCATTTTACAGAAACCTGCTGGGTTATTCCACGTTAGCCAGTGACTGAAAACTCAGTTAAAAACAGTGACTAACTCATAAGAAACAAGACTGGAGAATCAGGGCAGTGAGGACCAAAGAGCAAACTGGAAAAAATTTTATCGCATCAAAAAATATTTTCTTAATTGTTTAAGGGTAGAGTTGACTGCAGTTCTCCTTTCTAATTATAAATTAATATAATATAAATATAACAAATAGCAATGTTGAAAATGAACCATAAAGTTCAAAACATTATTGGCAGATCTGCACACTTCTGTTGCTATGGAAACAAAGACTACCAACAATTATTACAAATTTCAACAACATTGGGAATATTTACATCAAGAAGATAATAGACATATTTTATCATGAAAAAATTAAGAATATTAAAAAAATGTTAACTTCCAGATAAAAAAAATTAGTTTCATGGTTTGTAATTCCAAACTTTTCTTTACAGTAAAGTCTGCTACGTGCAAACACATTTTCCTCTTTCTCCCTCCCTGCAGACTGTCTGGTTGTTTGGTCACAGAGGAAGGTTGTTCTTCTCTGGCTTCAGCTCTGAGCTCAAACCCCTCCCACCTGAAGGAACTGGATCTGACCTACAACCACCCAGGAGAGTCAGGAGAGAAGCTGCTCTCTGCTAGACTGGAGGATCCCCACTGCAGACTGGAGACACTCAGGTAAGTAGAAATCCCCTGTCCTTGATCTGATCTGATACTCAACTGTGTGTTCTCAAATACAACCTGCTCTCACACACAGTGGAGCAGGAACATTAGTGTTATTGTGGTTCAGACTGGTGCTGACGTGTTACACTGTTAGTGTGTGTTAATGAACTCAGTGTCACAACCAGCTGTGTGACGGGAGCAGCTGTGTGAGGGCACTCTTTTCTCTGCTGTGTGAGGTGAGCGGCTGTGTGAGGGGACCAACTGTGTGAGGGGACTCTTTTCTCTGCTCAGCTCTTGGCACTGCAGGGCTTTGTAGTGGTGTGAGTGGAGGTCTCTGTTTTTAAGTGTAGCCAGTATTTAATCATCCTTTTCTGAATTTTGAGTAATAGTGGAAATTGGCCAAAATTAGATCTACAGCTGGGTGTTTGCTCCATTGTGAGTGGCCCCCACACTTCACAACCACACAGCAGAATTGGTTCTGTGATGGACTGGAATATTTTGAGCCAAATTTGAATTGGTATTTGAATGTGAATTTGACGTTTGATTGCACAGATGCCCTGCGTGTTTTCACTCTCAGTTCACTGACTGCTGGAAGATCTAATTGTTGAACTAATTTTCAATCATAATATCTACAGGTTTCTAGTGTGTGTGCAGGTCCAGGGTCCAGGTCTGTCAGTACTGATCCAGTAGGTCCAGGGTCCAGGTCTGTCAGTACTGATCCAGTAGGTCCAGGGTCCAGGTCTGTCAGCACTGCTCCAGCAGGTCCAGGTTCTGTTGTATCTCCTGCTCTGTGGATAACAGTAGAACCAGGTCATCTGTGTAGAGCAGAAACGTTCTTTCTGAGTCATGTAGAGTGAGACCAGGTGCTGCAGAGCGTTCTAAAATGATGGCTTATTCATTGATGTAAATGTTGAATAATGTTGGGCTTAAGCTGCAGCCTTGTCTCACTCCACAGTCCTGAGAAAAGATCACGGTCCTTTTGATGTCAGTCTTTCTACCACACCTGTTGTTTGTGTGCATGGATTTAATGTCATATGCTTTACCCCCTACACCACTTTCCAGTAATACATATCTACATATACTTACACAGGTCACATTCATACAGGAGCATTTTAGAATATCCAGTCAACCTAACCTCCATGTTTATGGACTGTGAGAGGAAACCAGAGACCCAGGAGGAAACCCACACAGACGGAGCATGGAAACTCCACCCAGATAGGGACTTAAACCCAAGACCCTAGTGCAGAGAGTCAGACATGCTGACCACCAAGCCCCCGTGCTTTACAGTGAATACACTGCGAGAGAAAGGGTCTAAATCTGTTATCATACAATCCACTGT
The DNA here is from genome assembly GCF_041902795.1 of Electrophorus electricus. NCBI lineage: Eukaryota > Metazoa > Chordata > Actinopteri > Gymnotiformes > Gymnotidae > Electrophorus > Electrophorus electricus. The sequence goes on from NC_137497.1 coordinate 2,262,993, forward strand.
GCTATTACCAAGAGGTGAGCAAAAGGTGCATCTCCCCAGAGTCCCCTTGTAGCCCACCATTGACAATGTACTGACCCAGACTATGACAGATCTGCAGGAAGTCTCTTCCATTTCTGTTCACCTGTGTGTCAGAATTATATCAGGAGAGATTAGTTATATTTCTTGGGTAATGGCATCTAAATATGTGAGTGTTACCTTGTTCTGTGTTGGAGTCAGGCAGAGATCCAGTACGTGTGTTCAGATCTCCACAGATCAGCACACTTCCCTGGGCCTGGAAACCACTGCTCTGATCATGGAGACTGGGACAGATGTCTTCATTATAATAAGGGCATCACTGGGAGGACTGGAGATTGTACAAAGGAATATTTCTTTTGGAGTGTTTATAATCTCTTTGTTGATTTTAAGACAAATGTGTGATTTTTGTATTTCAGAGGAATTATGAATTTTGACAGTTGTGATTTCTACCAGATAATGATTCCACCCAAATCTCTCCCTCTTTCAATGTCAGGGGGCTTAACAGCAGGGAGGATGATTTCCTGGTAGTTTACAGGACAGTGAGTCACCCAATCAGATTTACACCAGGTTTCCTGGAGAATTATAACGTCCTTATCTTCTGTATTATTTGTGAATTCAGTGTTTATACTTTTGTACCCAAACAGGGACGACTTTATGCCTTGAATGTAACAGACAGAAGAGTTTCATTATTTAAATGAAGTATGAAAGGAAAAATACAGATACAAATATATTCAAAGTGAGAGAAACCTGTAAAAGTGAAGGATTATGTTGATATATGTACAGACATTCATGTATACGAATGGATTACCTAAATTGGCATATGTGAGAAGCTGGAGGGCATCGCTGGTTCAGGGACACAACATTGGCAACTTTGGATCCTGGGAAAAGCTGATCCACATTTAAGAATTTTCTATTAGAATCAAATAACATTACTATGTCTGCATTTGTAGGAATATTTGTATGAGGTGTTTTATCTGGCTCGGAGTGTGCAGGGTGTAGTTCAGGCTGGGCTTTTGCTGAGCTAGGCAGGTCTCAGGTTTAGGCTGGGCTGGGCTCAGGATTGGTGGGACGTGGCTTAGTGGAGGTGTGGTGTGGTTCTGGCTGAGTCTGGTGGGCTCTGTGCTGGGTGTGGCAGGGCTCAGATTGGGCAGGGCAGTGCTCTGGATGGACCGGATGGGGCTCAGTGTGGGTGGTCTGTGGTTTAGGGGTGATGGAGCCTTTCTCTGCAGAATCAGATGTCTGCTGCTTGGCTTTTAGTCTCTGTAGCTCCTCCTTCAGGGTGGTCATGGTACTGTCCCTGAGCTGCAGTTCCTCTCTGACTGCACTGAGCTCCTCCTGAGAGCCTCTCTGTCCTTCTGGAGCTCCTGCACTTCTCTTAGTTCCAACAGTGAGTTTCCTAACTGGTCCAGCTGATCTTTGAGATGCTGGGAGGGTTTGTTGGATGGTGGGTTGGACAGATGTTTCAGCTTCCTGGAGAGAAAGACTTTCTCTTACCTGGGGTACCATGCTCTGCAGCCGCTCTGTCCTGTGTTGTACTGGTCTGTCCTGTGTTCTGAGAGAACAGAGAGAGAGACTGGTGATGGTGGTTTTGTTCACTGTGTTCTGTATATAACAGGAGACTGGTGACGGTGGTTTGGTTCACTGTGTGAGAGTGCTCTCTCTCTCGCTCTCTCTCTCTCTCTCGCTCTCTGTGTGTGTGTGTTTCTTTAGGTTGGAGTATGCAGGGGAGATCAGAATCATACCAGGACTAAGAAAATGTAAGAAGCAAATGTGTACACACACACACACACACACTCACAGTATGTGTGTCCTCTAATGTCTCTTCTTGTGTGCAGATGCGTGTGATCTCACACTGGACCCAAACACAGCACACACATGTCTGTCTCTGTCTGAGGGGAACAGAAAGGTGACGGGTGTGGAGGAGCATCAGCCGTATCCTGATCATCCAGAGAGATTTGATTACTATGAGCAGGTTGTGTGTAGAGAGAGTCTGACTGGACACTGTTACTGGGAGGCTGAGTGGAGTGGGGAGGCTGTTATATCAGTGACATATAAAGGCATCAGCAGGAAAAGACACATTGGTGGCTGTGTGTTTGGATGTAATATAAAGTCCTGGAGTCTGGAGTGCTCTCGGAACAGTTACTATATCAGTCACAATAATAACTACACTAACATCTATGCCCCCTCCAGCTCCAAGAGAGTAGGAGTGTATCTGGACTGGGCTGCAGGCACTCTGTCCTTCTACAGAGTTTCCTCTCACACACACACACACACTTACACACTTACACACATTCCACTCCACATTCACTGAGCCCCTCTATGCAGGGTTTGGTGTTTGGTATTCTGACTGCTCAATGTGTGTGTGTGTGCTAGAATAGCCTCCTGTGTCCTGGAGAACACCTGAGTCTACAGGGAAACGCACATCACTTACTCACAAATTAACACAGGAATTGTTTGATCAGCCTTTACTGATGTGATTTAATGATGGTGAACATGGAAATAGCTTTATTTACTGAGGACCTGCAGGGGACGAGACATTTACTGTACGTATGTGAGATTAAATATTGTTCTTATAATATGTTACTAGAGCTTAGGTTTAGTGTTTATCTGGCCAGGAGAGTTTGTATATTGTAACTAAAAACAAAAGTAGATTAAGAGAAAAATGAACTTACCTGTGATTATCTTTGTGGAGAGTCTTCCATGTTGTTTTGGAGGGAAAAGAAACCATATCCTGTGTTGAAGGGGACTTTTATGGGGAGTTGTGCTGCCCAAAGACAGGAAGTGATGTCACATAATTTCCTGATTTTCCCTGTATATGTTTATAAGGGAAAATTCAGTAGAGTGGTGTTTTGAAATTGACTGAAGTTGGAGAATTTATGATTGCTGGATTTTTTCTCCTTGAACTTGTAAATGCTAAATTCTACTTTTTTGAATATTTGTGTTTTTTTCTTTTGCACTGGAAGCCAATAAACACCTTTTCTTTTGTATCCACTTGGAGTGTAGCCATGTGCCTGTACCACTGGACCATTACAATGATATTTCCATAAGTGCAGGATTAGTGGTCAAAATACTCCACAAATACTCTTAAAATACTCCACAAATAAATACTCCATACATAAATACTCTTAAAATACTCCACAAGTAAATGAGTCTTCAGTCTGCGTTTGAAGACAGCAAGAGACAGTTAGTTCGTACTTCCATCTGGGAAATGGTCAGAAGAGTCTTGATGCTCGTCTTCCATGAGACTTGAAGGAAGATGTATTTGAGGTTGGGACTGGGCTGTGACCAGTTCCATCACGTAGGGATGAGTGTTTTTCTGTAGGAGAGTGATGGATTTCACCACATGGAGGACGTCTGATAACAGGTCTGATAACAGGTCTAATAACAGGTCTGATAACGGGTCTAATGACAGGTCTGATAATGGGTCTAATAACAGGTTTGATAACGGGTCTACTAACTGGTCTAATGCCAGGTCTGATAACTAGTCTAATAACAGGTCTGATGACCGGTCTGATAACGTGTCTGATAACGGGTCTAATAACTGGTCTAATGACAGGTCTAAAAATGGGTCTGATAACAGGTCTGATAACTGGTCTATTGACAGGTGTGACAACTGGTCTGTTGAATGTGTGTCTGTCTGTTCGATATGTGTGTGTTTTGCACGTGCCTGTCTGTTGTGTATGTGTGTGTGTGTTTTTGCACGTGTCTGTTGAATGTGTGTGTTTTGAGTGTGTCTGCTGTATTGTGTGTGTATTTGGCACGTGTCTGTCTGTATGTGTGTGTTTGGCACGTGTCTGTCTGTTGAATGTGTGTGTTTTGTGTGCCTGTCTTTTGTATTGTGTGTGTGTGTGTGTGTGTGTGTTTTGCACGTGTCTGTCTGTTAGATATGTGTGTGCGTGTGTTTTGCGCGTGCCTGTCTGTTGTGTGTTTTGCACGTGCTTGTCTGTTGTATTCTCTGTGTGTTCTGCACGTGTCTGTTGGATTTGTGTGTGTGTATGTTTTGCGCATGCCTGTCTGTTGGATGTGTTTGTTTTGTGTGTCTGTTGTATTGTGTGTGTGTTTTGCACATATCTGTCTGTATGTGCGTGTTTTGCATGTGTCTGTTGGATGTGTGTATGTTTTGCACATGTCTCTGGTGTGTGTGTGTGTGTGTGTGCGTGTGTGTTTTGCACATGCCTGTCTGGTATTTGTGTTTGCGCATGCCTGTCAGTTTGATGTGTGTGTGTTTTGCACGTGATTGTGTGTTGGATGTGTTTGTTTTGCGTTTTGCGTGTACCTGTTGGATGTGTGTGTTTTGCACGTCTCTGTCTGTTGGATGTGTGTGTTTTGCACATCTCTGTCTGTTGGATGTGTGTGTGTTTTGCGCGTGCCTGTCTGTTGTATTGTGTGTGTGTTTTGTGTATGGCTGTCTGTTGAATGTGCATGTTTTGTGTGTGTCTTTTGGATGTTTGTGTTTTGCACATGCCTGTCTGTTGTGTGTGGGTGTGTGTTTGGCGCGCGTGTGTGTGTGTGTGTGTGTGTGTGTGTGTGCGTGTGTGCGTGCGTTTTGCATGTGCCTGCATGTTGTGTGTGTTTTGCACATGCCTGCTTTTTGTGTGTGTTTGTTGGATGTGTGTGTGCTTTGCACGTGCCTGTCTGTTGGATGTGTGTGTGTGCCTGTCTGTTGGATTTGTGTGTGTTTTGCACGTGACTTTGTGTTGGATGTGTGTGTCTGTCTGTTGGATGTTTGTTTTGCACGTCTTTGTCTGTTGTATTCTGTGTGTGTTTTGCACATGCCTGTCTGTTGTGTGTTTGTGTGTTTTGCACGTGCCTGTCTATTGGATGTGTGTGTTTTGAATCTGTCTGTCTGTTGTATTGCGTGTTTGTTTTGTGTGTCTGTCTGTATGTGTGTGTTTGGCATGTGTCTGTCTGTTGGATGTGTGTGCTTTGCACGTGCCTGCCTGTTGTGTGTGTGTGTTTTGCGTGTGCCTGTCTGTTGTGTGTGTGTTTTGTGTGCCTGTCTGTTGGATGTGTGTGTGTTTTGTGTGCCTGTCTGTTGTATTGTGTGTGTGTTTTGCGCATCCTTGTCTGTTGTATTGTGTGTGTGTTTTGTTTGTGTCTGTCTGTTGTATTGTGTGTGTGTCTGTCTTGGATGTGTGTGTGTTTTGCACATGCCTGTCTGTTAGGGCTAGGGTTAGGGTTAGTGTTAGGTTTAGGGTTAGGGTTAAGGTTAGAGTTAAGGTTAGGATTAGTTTTAGGGTTAAGGTTAGAGTTAGGGTTAGCGTAAGAGTTAGGGTTAGGGTTAAGGTTAGAATTAAGTTTAGGGTTAGGGTTAGAGTTAGGGTTAAGGTTAGGGTTAAGGTCAGAGTTAAGGTTAGGGGTTAGGGTTTAGCGTTAGGGTTTAGGGTTAGTGATAGGGTTAGGGTTTAGGGTTAGTGATAGGGTTAGGGTTAAGGTTAGGGTTAAGGTTAGGGGTTAGGGTTTAGGGTTAGTGATAGGGTTAGGGTTTAGGGTTACGGTTAGGGTTTAGGGTTAGGGTTAGGGTTAAGATTAGAGTTAAGGTTAGGTTTAGGGTTAAGGTTAGAGTTAGGGTTAGGGTTAAGGTTAGGGTTAGGGTTTAGGGTTAAGGTTAGAGTTAAGGTTAGGGTTTAGGGTTAGAGTTTGGGTTAGTGTTAGGGTTAGGGTTAAGGTTAGTGTTAAAGTTAGGGTTAGGGTTATAGACAGTTCTCCTCACACACTCTGCAGCAAGTCATCGCTTTGCTCAGATGCCTCCACTCAGATTCTATGGGAACGTTCTCTTTATAGAGCTCATCAACCTCATATTCAAAGTTTTTCTTGTCCTCTTGATCTTTATGGTGTTCCTCCAAAACTGCTCTGGTCTGTTTAATCTCATTTCTTCTAAGCTCCAGCACTGATTAGATCCTTTAACCTGGTGATGCAAGCTGTCAGTTGTTTGCAGTTTTTCAGGACAATTTCAGTCATCTTTAAGCTCACGGCTTTACTCTTATTCAGAAAAGCAAAGAAGACCTTCTTGCTTGAAGTGAGCAGATCCCAAACATCTTTATATTCTTTAGATGTTTCTTCATTGTCCTCTTGATATTAATCATTTAAACATTCACAGTGAGAGTTGTCAGATAAAACACACAGGCTCTCCCTTCTCAGTCTCAGCATATCTGGCTTTGGATTCCATTATTGCTTTAATGGAGTTTATAGGCTTGTTGCAGGTATGGGTGATGAGCAAGATGATGTTCCTCTCCACGTCCTTACCAAACAAGGAGAGCACAGTATCAAAAACATACTGCTGTCTGTTCGTGAGTCAACGTACAGAGCTGCAGCTATTCTTAAATCATTGTCAGTGCTTTCTGTGTTTCTGTATCCAGGAGTATCAATGACGGTGAGAGAGAACAGACTCTAATCGATAAACGCATCATACACAGTGACTGCATTTGTCTGAGATTTGGTTTGGTTTCCTTTTGTCTCTATGATTTTACACCAAATTCTTTGACTACAGTGAGCATTCAGCATGTAGTTCACTATGGCATTGATGAGAGTGGACTTCCCTGATCCTGGTTCTCCAACCAGTAATATGGTTTTATGAGGTTTGCTTGGGTCTTGCTCTCCAAATGTATCTCTTCTCATTTTTTCAACAATTAAATTCCTGGTATTTAGGATACATCTTGAGATGGGTCCTTTTATGGATTCTTTTGTAATTCCTTGTAGTTGTTTCCCAGTGAAGTCTCTTCCTGCCTACATAAAAACCACACATGCAAGTAAAATTAATTCCTGTGAGTTACTGAACATGCTATTGTTCTTGTTATGGTAATAATCATCATCTTTTCTTTCTGCTAGAGATGTCAGTGATTTCTGATGTAAAAGGTAAACAATTACAAAGGTTTTTATCTTTGAAACAGTTAAAATAAATGATCCTAACATTGGTATTTAGTCATGGACATTTGCTGTCAGTTTCCTAGTCTACCTCCTTTAAAAGAGACAGTTGCATTTTAATCCAAATTCATTAGAGTTCACCCAGTGAGTGGATATCAAGCACAAACACTTGACTTCAAAGGCTGAATAATGGATAGCTTAGACTTGCCTGTTTTGGGCAAACTCCACCCTGCACACTAAGGTCTAAGCACTCAAGACAATTCTATAGATGATTCTTTAGATGATTCCATAGACAGTTCTGGGGTCTGAGTAGCAATCTGCACAATTTTAGCATTATTTCATTACTTCATGTGATGAACTCGTCAGCTCTGATTACAACCCTGTGTGCTTTGAGATGTCTTCAGTTATTACTGAAATGGATTTTGGTGCATTTGTTTGCCTTCAAGAGAGAATTCAGAATGAATAATCAGTAATGTTGCCTTCAGTATGTTTGCACTTGTTATTTTTATTTGTGTGTTTAATTTGTCCATTTAAAGTGGGGTGAGAACTATGGTGGGGACAGTATGACTAGCTGATGGCGTGGTACCAGCGAGCCAGAGAGACCCCTCCCCAGCTCCTGTACGTGGACCGTGACCGCTGGTCCAGCGTGCGCAAGAGCAAGGCAGCGGCCTGTTCCACGAGTGGACCAGCTGGTCGCAGGCTGGACGTGTGGAACTTCATGAGAGAGTTCGCGGCAGGTGTCACCACGGACAGTCACCAGCTGTAAGGCCTTTTCATGGGCCACCTGTCCTTCTGTGTGTAAATGAGCTCTGTTTAATACTGTATTCTACTTCACAAAGTGAACGAGTACTGTTTAATACTATATTAAATTAAATGTGGTTGCTGAACTTGTTATAGTGTGGAAAATAAAAGGAAACCCCTTTCATCCACAACCTGGTGTGCATCATTGAGTGGGACGGAACACAAAGGTCACACTAGCTACTATTTTACAAGCCCATTCAATCTAATGACATACTGTATAATACAACTCTAGTTTCTAGCTAAATACCTACAATTAGATTATTTATTTTGAATCACATTTTGACCTGACAAAGCATACATGCCAACAAGGTTGAAGAGATTGAAGATTGAAGAGCTGGTCATGAAAAGTGGAGTGGACACAGCACAAGTCCTGGGTAAAGTGCAGGCGCAGGTAGTCTTCTAAAATCACTCTACCCAGGACTTGCGTTGCGTCCACTTAACTTTTCATGACCTCTCCTGTATCGGCCTTGTTGGCATTTGTTTTGTTATATGCCAAAGTGCACACGCGTCCACTGATAAGGCCAGAGATGCACTCCATTGAATGAAATGAAAATGGTTTTTAAACACTTTCTGACAATGTTGACCCACTCTTCATCTTCCTATTTTAAGAGCATTAGTGTGATGGCTTATGATTCATATTTCTTATTGAATACTTTGCAAAATGGGAAAAAAAATTCAGAGCATTTTGCTTAACCCTGTGTGCTGAACATGTGATTGATCTACACTACAAGTTATGTCATATGAACCTTTCTTATCAAGTTTGGTTTTGACTCAATTTGCAATACATTTTGTTATTGTATTGTAATTTAATGTACTGAGATGTACTGAGTGTCTTGTCAACATTCATCTTAGGTCAATGCCCGAGATAATGCCCAAGATAATGCCAGAGATGCACTCGTCCCACTGGTTTTGATGTGTTATGGATTAGTGTGTTTTCTGGATCAGTGTGCCTGCGACAAAATTGTTTTTAAACAGCTAGTTTTAGTTTTTTTAATGAAAAAAGTGTTCAGCCGTCCTATGTCTCCATGTCGGTGACTTTGCAAGTCTCGACTGTGTTGCCAATGTTTCTACTGATGTTGTTACAACCTTGATTATAGACAGGCATACTGAAGCTGGCAAAAGGCACAGCTAACCTTCTAAAAATTCCACTCTACCCAGGACTTGCATTGCATCCACTTGACTTTTCATGACTACCTCTTCAGTATTGGTCTTGTTGGCATGTATGTTTTGTCACATCTTCTAAGACATCACTTTGCCATTGGACACCCAGGTGCTTTATGAAACGATCAATCTACAACTTGCTCGTCTCTTGATTCATCTATGTAGAAAAATATAGCGTGAATGTGGGCATAAGATTCAAGATTACCCTTCCTGAGGCGGACACCAAGTCAGCAGTTTGTCAACAGAGTGCTTAATGTAAGGAGTCTCCCGTCAGGGAATCAAACCCCAGTCTTCCGTGTGACAGGTGGAGATAATATCCACTATACTAACAAGGACAAGCGACAATGTTCTTCCACCACCAGGATTCACATTTCCCCCTGGTTTTGATGTATTCTGGCTCAGTGTGCCTGTGATAAAATGGTTTTTAAACACATTCGGACAACTTACATTTACATTTACGGTATTTAGCAGACGCTCTTATCCAGAGCGACTTACAAAAGTGCTTAGTATCTGCACAGCCTTCAGTAAAGGTGAATCTGCTGATTACACTAAGAGGACCTGATACACCTTCACCTATAATAGTAAAGGCATCTGTGATGTGCATCTATGGAGTGAGTGTATTCAATTGATTGCCAAGTTATTGCTACCAAGCCATTAAAGATATATGCAGATAGAACTTTATTGATCCTGGGGGGGCATTGCATCAGCAGTAGAATGTAGAATTTTAAACATCACAATCATTAATTATCATTAATGTTCAGATTTGCAGCTCTGTAGTTACATTGTCAAAGCAACTTTATATTATAATGAAGTTCCTGACTGGATTTCTCCTCAGCTTTGAATTATTCAGTTCAGATTAAGCTTGGTGAACCTCTGATGTTGGATTTGCTCATATCAGAGTCAGTAGAGGACAGCACAGGTGCAGCTGCTCCCTCTAGTGGACAGATCTGCACAGTGGCTGGCCACTCACTGAAGTGTGAACCTGAATACACTCGGAGAGTGTCACTCATCTCTGTTGTTGAGCTGAGAGGAACAGCACCATCTGATAGTGGAGTTTTTACATGATCTGGGACACCAGTAATGAAGAGGTCATTCATACTTACACAATTGAAAGGTGTGTGTTTAGTGTTGTTTCTGTAGGTTGTGTGTCATCTGTAACTATTGTGTCATGATGTTTTATTATTTGGTGGATTTTGGTATTAAGGAGCATCAGAGTGATGGTGGAGTTGTGAATGGTGGTGGTTATTGAAGTGGTTACTGTTGTAACTATTGAAATTTTCTTTATACTGTTCTGGTAGCATGTTGTTGGTGTTGTTAGGCTGCTATGTGCAGTGGAAGATCAATGGTTAAGGTTTCTGACTTGTAATTAAAAAGTTACCAGTTCAAGCTGCCACTGTTGGGCACCTGAGCAAGGCCCTCAATTGCTCAAAGTTTTACCCAGCCATGATTCCAAGTCACTTTGAATAAAAGTGTCAGCTGAATGTTGTAAATAAGTGGTGGTGTGTGTCTAGTTGCTTTTTGAGGGAAGAAGTCCCTGCTCTATCAGTTGTTTGTCTATCTATCAGTTGTTCCTCTGGCTATCTTAAGCATCTCCTCTGTAGTGTGGTGGTTCAGATGGATGTCCTTGTGAGGGCAGTGGTTTGATTCCTATACTGGGCTGGTCAAATGTGTCTTTCTCCAATCACCAAGCACTGTCTACCTTTGTGTGTTTCTTTAGTCTTTCCAGTATTGTAGCAGGTAGTGCAGTGCTCTGTAGTGCTCCCACTCTCTCAGTTCACTCCCCTTCCCTGTAGTCATTACATCTTTTGGTTGGCTTCTTCTTCTTCTCCACTTCCCTTTCCTCCTCTGCACTTGGGTCCATCTAGAATGTCCCTCCTTCCTACAGTATCCACCAGGCACACAGTCTGAAGGGGTACATCACCCCTGATCAATCTGACCGTCCTGCTGTCCTGATACAGAGGTCTGTGGTATCTCGTAATTAAAATGATTTGTTGAGTTTTTCTCAAAGCAGTTAGTAATAAGTAAGAGATGTCATTGCTTGTTTGCTGACAGGCAAATATTTCAAGCCTGATATTTCAAACATGAACAACTCAATGTGAACTAGCTAGGAGACCAGTTTCCAAATCATCTGATTTGGTTGGCTTTGTACATATACATATGATTTTACATCGGTACTGATTAAATAGTGGTTCATATTTTGGTAGTTTGAAGTCTCCACTCTGGTACATAATTATACTTCAATACTGTTTAAATAGTGGTTCATATTTTGGTAGTTTGAAGTCTCCACTCTGGTACATAATTATACTTCAATACTGTTTAAATAGTGGCTCATATTTTGGTAGTTTGAAGTCTCCACTCTGATACATAATTATACTTCAAAACTGTTTAAAAAGTGGTTCATATTTTGGTAGCCTACAGTGTCAGACTGGCTTATCTTATTCACTTGGTATATATTGTATGATCACTTGTGTGTGTACCAGAAGTCCAGTCATGTGGAGATCAGAGCTCCACAGTGGCTTTGCTGTTGGTTCTGGTGGGGGTGGGGCTTGTGGCAGCAGGGCCACAGAGGAATAAAATTCAGCAGCTACAGAAAGGAAGTGCTGTAACCAGTAACCATGACAACAGAGGAATTAATATGAATGGACTATATAACCTTCCAGATGAAAAGCAGAGTTTTTCTTCAAATAACCTTGAGAAATCAATTTGAAATTATTGAACATAACCAGTATGAAGTTCAAATGAAAGGTGGGTAACCACAGAACAGAAGAAGAGATTGTTACCCACTAAAACTTCATTCATTCATTCATTCATTCATTCATTCATTCATTCTCCCACTACTAATAACCAATATGTCTCAGAGAAAAATTCCACAGTGAACAAGTAAAAAGAGATTTTTTGATTGGTGCTTTTAGTCATGTGGGAGCTGGTACATTTACGGCTTTGTAGGTGAGTGTCAGCGTTTTAAATCTGATGTGAACTACTACAGGAGCCAGTGGAGAGAACACATCAGGAGGGTGACATGGAGAACTTCAGGAGGCTGAAGACAAGCTGTGCAGCAGCATTCTTGATGAGCTGTAAGGGTCTGATGACACAGAGGGAAAGACCTGCCAGGAGAGAGGGGCAGTAGCCCAGTCTGGAAATGACAAGAGACTGACAAAGGACAGGTGCATTACACCTGTACCAGAACACCAGGGCTTCTGTGAGAGTGGTGTTTGCACCTGTACCAGAACACCAGAGCTTCTGTGAGAGTGGTGTTTACACCTGTACCAGAACACCAGGGCTTCTGTGAGAGTGGTGTTTGCACCTGTACTAGAACACCAGAGCTTCTGTGAGAGTGGTGTTTGCACCTGTACCAGAACACCAGGGCTTCTGTGAGAGTGGTGTTTACACCTGTGCCAGAACACCAGGGCTTCTGTGAGAGTGGTGTTTACACCTGTACCAGAACACCAGGGCTTCTGTGAGAGTGGTGTTTGCACCTGTACCAGAACACCAAATATTTCAGAGGTTATTTACTTATTTATGTTTACATCAAGAATCCCATCATGACAAAGAGAATCAGAATTAATCTCTGAATTTGTGTGTTGACAGTTTGCCTAATGTGGAAAGTGTTAATTAATTCAGAGTCATATTTTCTCATAACTATAAATGTGAACATATCTGATGTTTACTTTGCCTGCATACGAACTCAATGAATAATTTCATCCATCAGAAAGGAGTCACGTTCAAAGGCACTCGGTTACTCAGTCAGACACTCACGCACACACACGCCTCTCCACACAAGCAGCAACACAGTCCATCTCGAGTTGTGAAGCACCACTTCAGGCGCGCTGGGTGAATTTAATCAGTCATTTAAATCATTTTAATCATGTCATGTAGCCAGATAGTCAGACACTGTATTTCACACAGAAATGACCGACAGACAGGTTAACGAGCGGCTAGCTAACTCGAGCGGTTCGCCCATTAATTCTCACTTTTACACTAAAGTCTTGACGTACCGAGACTGGGAATTAAAGCCAGAAATAAAGCACTCGAAAATGTAAAAAGGGCGCTCGGCTTCACTTACCGCACGCTGTAAAGCAGAAGTGAGACAAGGCAACAGGACAGCAACGGGATAGCAACAGGAGAGCCAATGAAAATTCGAGAAGCAAATTGGAACAGACCAATGAGAGGACGCAAGTGTTCTGGAACATACTGGAACAAAATCAGGGTCAGTAGAATGGGGGTCGACATGTAATGACGGACAGAGCCAGAAAACGAAAGCAAAACACAATAACAAAGAACAAATACACTGAGAGAAACACAACTGGGAACAGGTTACATGGCAAAAATGTGGAATAAAGAACACATGCTACACGAATAGCGAACACGACAGGGGCTTAATATAAATGGAGGCGTAGTGTAGTGAACACAGGATGAGTGAACAATAACCAGCGACAAAACTAGAGACACAAGTAATATATACACACTACTTAACAAGTAATATATACACTAGTTAACAATAATATATACACTAGTTAACAAGTAATATATACATGAGTTAACAATAATATATATATATATACTAGTTAACAATAATATTTACACTAGTTAACAAGTAATATATACACTAGTTAACAATAATATATACACGAGTTAACAAGTAATATATACACTAGTTAACAATAATATTTACACTAGTTAACAAGGAACATATACACTAGTTAACAATAATATATACACTAGTCAACAATAATATATACACTAATTAACAAGTAATATATACACTAGTTAAGAAGGACTATATACACTAGTTAACAAGTAATATACACACTAGTTAACAATAATATATACACTAGTTAACAATAATATATACACTAGTTAACAAGTAATATATACACTAGTTAACAATAATATATACACTAGTTAACAAGAATATATACATGAGTTAACAATAATATATACACTAGTTAACAAGAATATATACATGAGTTAACAATAATATATACACTAGTTAACAATAATATATACACTAGTCAACAATAATATATACACTAGTTAACAATAATATATACACTAGTTAAGAAGGACTATATACACTAGTTAACAATAATATATACACTAGTTAACAAGTAATATATACACTAGTTAACAATAATATATACACTAGTTAACAAGAATATATACATGAGTTAACAATAATATATACACTAGTTAACAATAATATATACACTAGTCAACAATAATATATACACTAGTTAACAAGTAATATATACACTAGTTAACAAGAATATATACATGAGTTAACAATAATATATACACTAGTTAACAATAATATATACACTAGTTAACAAGAATATATACATGAGTTAACAATAATATATACACTAGTCAACAATAATATATACACTAGTTAACAAGTAATATATACACTAGTTAACAAGAATATATACATGAGTTAACAATAATATATACACTAGTTAACAATAATATATACACTAGTCAACAATAATATATACACTAGTTAACAATAATATATACACTAGTTAACAAGTAATATATACACTAGTTAACAATAATATATACACTAGTTAACAATAATATACACACTAGTTAACAAGTAATATATACACTAGTTAACAATAATATATACACTAGTCAACAATAATATATACACTAGTTAACAATAATATATACACTAGTTAACAAGTAATATATACACTAGTTAACAATAATATATACACTAGTTAACAATAATATATACACTAGTTAAGAAGGACTATATACACTAGTTAACAATAATATATACACTAGTTAACAATAATATATACACTAGTTAACAATAATATATACAGGAGCACGAGGGCTGTTTAGCTGTGGGGATAATTAGGGTTGAGTGGTTACTGGCTGCGTGGTAGTTGGGGGTGAGGGTGTGATTAGCTGCCCCTATAGTTCTGGCTGCAGGAGTGAGGGAGAGAAGAGGGTCTGTGCTGTTTAAATGAAAATTAAGAGCTTGGTAGGCGAGCTAATTAGTCAGCTGACAACTGGCCGTTTAGCAGCTAAATGTAGGCCTGTGAGTGGCAGCAAACGTCATGCATTTTAGTGAGTTGTATTGATGATTCATTTTGTTTTGCAACGAGAGACACTGCATTTAAATTCGAGAGGAATTTTGTTCCTTTAACTAGTGACCTGTTAGATTTTATTATTGCAAATATGTAGGTACATGACAGTACGCATACAACATATTAATTAGTTAGAGCTTATTTGTATCTGGGTAAACAAAGCAATACCTCAGCCCTATGTTGATATTATGCTTATAGTTATATATTATTATTATGCTTATATTAAGATAATTGTGTTTCTCTTTCCATAGGTTAGTTTCTAAAAGTAAGATTAATCTTTCATATTAAGATGGACAGTGATTTGACTTTTTGTCAAATTTCTTTTGGAAGCAGTAGACAGCTCACTTGTTTTTTCAATAAATGTTCAAAATACACTCTTAATATAAAGCAGGGTCATATGAGTTGAAAGATATCACAAAAATATTTACAAGCCAGTATTTTTTAGTTGAGACTTTGTTTGCAAGATAAAAGAATATTTTTTTGAGAAATTTTATAAGTTTAAATATTTTGCTTTTGTGTCTGTATGTCCATAGGTCTATGTCAGATCCATTAAAAGTGAGTAGAAAGTTATTAAAACTGCCATTTTTGCATAACTGCAGTGGTTCTGAAGTTACTGAGATTATGTGGAAATACCAGTATACTTGAAAGCATTTGTAAATTAGCAAAATTAACAATACATATATGAAGTTGAAGTGCTTTTATCATATAGCTAAGCATTGTTGTGCAGAATACAAAGAGTTAGCTGTCCACATATAAAACAGAAACAGACCAATGGATACTTTCACTCTATGCAAGACATGTTAGTCAGTCAGCTAACTTCAGTATGTATTTACAACTGGTCATATGTCATTGGATTAAACACATGTAATGTAGGTATTTGCTGCTATTACAAGTGTAAGCATACTAAGAACAGATTAATTAATAACAGCTTATTCATAACATAATTATGACATTTTAGCCCACATCCAAGTTGCAGTCTAAGCAGTACTTTAGCCTGAGTATTATTGGCACTGACCTCTCTATTTTCACATGAACATTTGTATTTGATAGAGACTATAATGCAGTTCTGTAAGTCGGCAAATGCTGTAAATGTACACTGATGTCCTCATTTATGTTTCTGTATGTTCAGATTACCTCACATCATCTCTAAGTAAGTTAAAGAATTAAATTTGTGGCTTAGCCTTTGTTTCCTTTTAAATACTTCATAAAACTGGCATCGGTTTTTACCATCTAAATCATAACCTTCTGTATTCAGCGATTACAGAGAGCAACTGCAGCCAGTCTAAATGTAAAATGATTTAAATGAAGTACATGACAAACATTCCTTTGAAGTATTTTGGCTCTTGTACAATGACACCATAATGTGGGGAAATTATTTGACTCTTATTCAGTGACATTAGAAAAAAGACAAATTACAAGTATAGAAACATTGAGGGTAACTGGTTATGAAAAGGTCAAACTTGGTGACAGTATATTTAAAGCTAGCTACAACATGTCTCAACAGCTAAGAATCCTCCCATCCTCAACTACTCCACAGCAAATTACATTTCATGTTTAAATACCATTTAACAGTATTTCAGGATTTATTATTGCAGGCATTATTGCAGGATTACATTTAACATTTAATCATTGACATCATGTGATGTAGAGTAGATTTTAAAATCAGTTTATTCTTTTTTTAATATGACAAATGATGGATTATTATTATAATAAATGTGGTTGCTATGGTGTTGCTAGGGTAAATGTTGAGGGATATATTTTTGTGGGGGTAATTTTTCTTGCATGTAAAATGGAATCCTGAAATACTGTTGACCTGTTAAGCCATTCCCAGGGAGTTGTTATGTGAATGGCAGGATGTTAGCAAATGGTTGCTATGGTGTCCCAGATGGCTGCTAGGGAATTACCAAGTGGTTGCTTTTGGGGTACTTGGAGAAAGATGATGGGGTATTTAGATGTTGGGGTAGTTGTGGTTGAGGGCTGTTAATCTAATGGGGTAATTGTTGTTTAGGGGTATTAAGCTGCGTGGGAAATGGTTGAGGGGAGTTTGGCTGATGGGATAGTTCTTGAAGGACTGTTCAAGTTAAAGTTCAAGTTCAAGTTCAAGTTTGGTTTATTTGTCACATACACAGTACAACTTGCAGTGAAATGGTTGAGAGTGCTCTGTCCAAACTGAGAAAAAAGAAAACAGGGGTGCATAGAAAAATATATATTCTATATATGTACAAACTATATTAACAATGTATGTACAATATATGTATATTATGTTTATATACACAATGTACAATGTATATGGTTGTGTATGTATATGTACACAATGTACAGAATGTACAGATCTATTTGTAAAATTATATATTTACAGTTTTTACAGTTTTTATGTTACATGGTGGAATAGAATATCTATATATATACAGTTATGTTACATGGTGGTGGTGGTCCCCACAGTTGATCAGTTTCCCTGATTCAGGGCCTGAATGGCCTGTGGGAAGAAGCTCCTCTTCAGTCTCTCTGTCTTGGTCTTCAGGGAGCGAAAGCACCTCCCTGACCTCAACAGAGAGAAGAACCTATTGTTGGGATGGGTGGGGTCCTTCACAATCCTCCTGGCCTTGGTCTGGCACCACTTGTAGTAGATGGTCTGCAGGTCAGGAAGTTCCGTGTGAGTGATGCACTCTGCTGAACGCACTACCCTTTGGAGTGCTTGTCTGTCCTGCTTGGTGCTATTCCCAAACCAGACTGTGATGTTCCCCGTGAGGATGCTCTCGATAGTGCAGGTGTAGAAGTTCCGCAGTACCTGTGGTTGTAATTTGAAGTGAAGGCTAATTGGCTATGGGGTAGTGTCCAATGTCAGCCAGAGGAGGATGCCCCCCCCCCCCTCCTCTTTGAGTCTTGGTTCCTCTCAAGGTTTCTTCCTCTTGCTCTAGGGAGTTTTTCCTTGCCACTGTCACCCTTGTCTTAGTCACTGGGGGCTTGGACTTTGACATTTGTAAAGCTGCTTTCTGGGGTAGGTGTTGCGGGGCTGTCAGTGGGCTATTTGGCTGTTGGGGGTATTTAGATTTGAGGGGTAATAGCATCAAAGGAAACAAATGGGCAGCTCTGAAAATTCTTTGTGTAAAGAACTGGCGGAGAAAGAGCGGAAAGCTCTTAGCATGAAGAAAGTGTGACGGAAGCACATGACAGCACCACTCTCCTCCTCTTCCTCTCCTTCATCACGCTTTCTCTCATACACCCCATGTTCTCTCCTTCCTCTCTGCAACCCTGCTGTGCTACAGCACTCAGCTACTAGTGTACACCTCTCTCTCTCTCTCTCTCTATCACAAACACACACACACACACTACACCTCACTCTCACACAAACTACACATCTCTCTCACACACACACTGTACCTCTGTCACACTCTATACCTCACTCTCACTGTCACATACACACTACACTTTTCTCTCTCTCGCACACATATACTATACCTCTTTCTCACACACACTACACTTCTCTCTCACACACATATACTCTACCTCTTTCACACACACACACACACACACACACACTACTTTTCTCTCTCTCACACACACATACTATACCTCTTTCTCACACACACTACACTTCTCTCTCACACACATATACTCTACCTCTTTCACACACACACACACACACACACACACACACACACACACACACACTACTTTTCTCTCTCTCACACACACATACTATACCTCTTTCTCACACGCACTACACCTCGCTCTCTCTCTCTCTTCCACACACACATACATTACACCACTTTGTCTTTATTTGACATGTACAAAAAATCAAAGCACTCAACAGCAATGAGAGTCAGCATTCAGGAAGTTGAGAAAATCAGAAGATGAACTTCTCTACTACTGATACCACTAGGGGATACTACAGAGGAATTCCTTGATATCAACTGAAACCTTAATTCTGGGGTCTTTTATCCTTCTCCCTCTTTGTGAGTGTCATTCCTCCAATCATAGTCCTCTCTCTTATTTTCATATCTCTTAGTGAAGTGTCATTCCTCCAATCATAGTCCTCTCTCTTATTTTCATATCTCTTACTGAAGTGTCATTCCTCCAATCATGATCCTCTCTCTTATCTTCATATCTCTTAGTGAAGTGTCATTCCTCCAATCACAGTCCTCTGTCTTGCCTTGTTATTAATCTCACTTTCTCTTCTAGAGAGCTTTGGACAAACGTCCATTAATACCTGCTTGATCAGACCATCATTGTGTATTAACACCTGCTGTTTTGTCATCACTTTTCTCCAGTTGTTATTTATGATCCAGGTTATGGTGTGAGTGTGTGAAGGTCTACAGCATTGTTGCCCTTATTTACTGTCTTAAATGAAGTCCCAGGTCAACAGACTTACCGTGTTAAATTAAGTGAGAGCAGTAAAGAGAAAAGGGAGGTATATTTTTATCCTTTTGTTCAAAAAGTGCAAATAATTGGCCGCTTAAATTTGTGTACACTTAGTGTACACTTCTCTCTCTCTCATATATATATATATATATATATATATATAATGTCACACACACTACACCTCACTCCCTCTCACACACACTACCACCTCACTCTCTCTCTCTCTCTTTCTATCACACACACACAGACACACACACACACACACACTTCACTCTCTCTCTCACACACATACATTACACCATTTTGTCTTTATTTGACCTGTGCAAAAAATCAAAGCACTCAACAGCAATGAGAGTCAGCATTCAGGATGTTGTCATATCTCTTAGTGAAGTGTCATTCCTCCAATCAGTCCTCTCTTATTTCCATATCTCTTAGTGAAGTGTCATTCCTCCAGTCACGGTCCTCTCTCTTATTTTCATATCTTAGTGAAGTGTCATTCCTCCAATCACAGTCACAACAGTAGACACAACAGTAGTAAATGTAATTGATTTATTATTTATTAGCTAAATATATGCAGCTGACGTGCTGTGATGTCTTAGTGTCAATATGATGAATGTGAACCTTGATGGCAAAGTTATAGGTTAGTTCATTATGTAACATAATGTAATATTGAATATAGTCTGATAATGTGCTCTCAGTGTACTAACTAGAGTAAGTGAGTTATAGGTTAGTTCATTATGTAACATAATGTAATATTGAATATAGTCTGATAATGTGCTCTCAGTGTACTAACTAGAGTAAGTGAGTTATAGGTTAGTTCATTATGGAACATAATGTAATATTGAATATAGTCTGATAATGTGCTCTCAGTGTACTAACTAGAGTAAGTGAGTTATAGGTTAGTTCATTATGTAACATAATATAATATTGAATATAGTCTGATAATGTGCCCTCAGTGTACTAACTAGAGTAAGTGAATTCCTTTGTTTTCTACTTAGAGGCAGTACAGAAGTTTGAACAGAAGTGAAAACAGAATTCTTTTGAATTACTAAATCACATTCAATCATTTAATCAAAGCTGATGTATTCTTCAAAGTTCAAAATCAAAAGTCAGGAAATAACGAAGCTAGGCAACATTAATGAATGATATTAATGTTCGTGACGAACACCAACAACATTCAAGATGCCGATAGTGGCAGGTTGTCTCGCTGCATACGGGAGTGATTCAGAATCAGAAAATGAATCAGCCCAATACAAGTCCCGAGAAAGTAGACCTAGACGCAGTCTCACATCTTCAGCCTTTAAAATCTGGAAGAAAGACGAGTTTATCTGTTGTTAATTCAGCACCTGAGGTCGCCGTCAAGGTATGGTACATGTCGGCTAGCATGTCTGGGTAGCTAACGCTAACTAGCTTACTCGCTAACGGTAGCTCGATTAGCTAGTTAGCTAACCTAGCTAAATAACTTGCTCAGCTAGTTAACGCTACCTAGCTAAATTTTATTTGACGCGAGTTTCCTCGTGTGGTTATGGTTAAAACCTTTATATAGGACTCATATACGGTGACATGAAGTGTGGTGTGCCGCCTAAAAGACAACAACGCTAGCGTAACTAAGAATATCATGAAGTAACACAATGTGTAAATAGCTTGCAAAGTAGCTAGCTAGGTGGCTATCTTAATAATATCCTTCATTAATGTTGCCTAGCTTCGTTATTTCCTGACTTCTTAAATAACCAGCGTTCGTTGGCCATCTAGACTGTTAATTTACTATGTGTTCGTGTTGCTGTATTGCAGGAAGATGTTGAGACGGGTACACACATTGATCCCTCACTCAAAGAGCTCCTCTACAACCCTACTTACGAAACCATGTTTGCACCCGAGGTAAGGTCACGGTCAAGAGAGTTTATATGCGGTAAAGGAACCATTTCAGTGTTTTGTTTAACGTAAAGCACCGTCCTCTGTGTGTTGTAGTTTGGACCAGTTAATCCTTTCAAAACGCAGCAAATGGCTGCGCCAAGGAACATGCTTTCTGGATATGCTGAGCCCGCCCATGTCAACGATTTCATGTTTGAACAACAAAGAAGGACGTTTTCCACTTTCGGTAAGGGACATGCATATTTTACATTTACTAAAGAGAATTTGTGTCTCAGAATGATTTGATCATGGTGCAATAGCCAGTGTTGTCAGTATTCTCACCACACTAGTTATATTGAGTATTATGAAATATTCATACTTAGTTTAAATCTTTATTTCTGAGCACGAGATGTTCACTATATTTTAATAGGGTATGCGTTAGACCATCTGTGGACAGCAGTCAAGTCTCATCGAGCAGCTACATAGGAGCAGTGGAGGAAGCAGAGAAAAAGAAAGGTACTAGACATGACCTGGTTTTTCTCTGCTCATTGGTTGCAATTGGTTGTGGGTCTGCCTGAAGCTACAACCACCCCATCCCACCTTCCCTGTTGCTGCTTGGACAGTTCTTTGCAGCTGTGCACATCTGTTCTCCACAGGGTTGACCGTGTTTGAGTCGGGCCTAAAGAAGGAGAAGAGGAAGCGTGTGAAAGGGGGAGACGCATCAGAGATCGACAGCTTCTTGGGGCCCTGGGCCAAGTATCAGGATGAGAAGGACGTGGCCAAACCTTCAGAGGTCAGAGTTTGCCCACATGGGTTCCTTATACTCTATGATAATATGAAACACTCAATGATATGTTTTTATATTTGCTTGCTTTGCACCTTGTGGCAGGCTGTCTACTCCAAATTTGTTAGCCGTTACTTCACAACATAAAGGCTAGGTTTAGCCTGGGCAGCGCGTTTATATATCATTTACTTCAATTGCACTTTGAGGATCCCACTCTGTCATATTCTGTTTGATAGGAGGAGCAGAAGGAGCTGGACGAAATCACGGCAAAGAGGCAGAAAAGAGGCAAGAATGAGGAAGAGGCCTTTGCTGAGGAGAAAACCATTCTACATGGTAAGACACATGGCAGCTGTTCCAACCCATTACGCTTCACAGAGTCAGATTTACTTTTGTCCACAGCATGAATTTGTTCAGCTCCCGTTACTTTCTTAAAGCTAGCAGGACTACCATAATCCCTCTCAAGTTTCTCTGATTTTCTTTTTGTTGAAATGGCTAAAAGCCTCTTTCCTCACCCTTTGATGTGTCTTTGCTCCACAGTCAAAGACGCGTATGACTACCCGGGCCGCTCTTACCTGCACGTCCCGCAGGACGTGGGCATTAACCTGCGCTTGGCGGAAATACCCGACAAATGTTACCTGCCCAAGAAGCAGCTGCACGTCTGGACCGGGCACACCAAGGTGAGGAGGCGTGTGTGTGTTCTTGTGCATTCACATGTGCGCGCATGTTCACATGCGTGCACATCTGCTTTTATGAGTGGAATGTAGTGAGAGTAGACCGACTCTGATTAATTATCTAATGCATAATGATATCTAGTGCATAATGATGATGGAATGACAAATTAGTTTTGTTCATGTATTTGGGAGTGAGAGAGCGAAAGGGAAATGCATTACAGAGGAGGATACTTTTATGCTTGGTGGAAAATATCCGGAGAAATTACTTGCCTGCATGGTACCATTTTTGAATGGAAGTGTTTTTACGAAGTGGCACAATATGAACAAAATATTAATTTCAGCTATTTTGAATAGAGATTGCACTAATACTTGAGCTGGAATACATCCTGTTTTCAGTTTAGTCTCTATGAAATCATTATGTTACATTTATATTGGACCTTTCTAGCCAAGGGTGCTTTATAAACTATTTTTAAAAAAGGGAAAGAAATTGTATATTCAATCAATATACTATAATGTAATTGGTTTGTAGATTTATCTTAGAGTGGTACTGTGGTCACAAGTATTAATTTAAATGAACTGTAAGTAGTGTATTACATTACAAAGTTAGAATGCATGTCTGTGATTGGTCAGGAAGTTTGAGTAGCTGTGATTTGTTAGAACACAGAGTACGTTCACCAGGGCTATCAGCTACAATTAGAGGGCCCTGGACGTATGCAGTGGTTGGGACGTTCATATGAAAAATACTGCCGTTTGTAACTTGCAGTGTTCTAAAGCATCAGCCAGTGAGAGAAACACAAACATAATTTTGGTTTTAATTTTGCAGTTAATGAATTGGCTCAAGTCTTGATTAGGATTAGATTTACTCTGTCTCACATAATGTCTGCTTTCAACGTGATTGGTGTTTGCCATTTAGACTTGTGAACTCCTTAGCCTGGTCTGATATTCACTCACGATGTTTTCTGGAGCACTGGAGGTCAACATACCCATCTCTCTCCTTCTTTTCTTGCTCCTCCTTTCTTCTATCCCTTTCTTCCTTCTTTCTTCATCTCTTCATCTGTGTGTCAGCCTCAGAGCACTTCCTTTATTTTAGCAAGTGTCAGAATGTTGATTTGAGATCAGCTCCCCCACATTCTTTTCTGTTCCCAGTGCCAATCCCAAGTCCAGAACCTTGGCGCTGTTGATGTCTGTTGGAGTCACATCGTATTGGCATCTAAACTTTGAATGTGAACACATTGTGTGATGTCAGTTATGTCTGTGTGAAATCAAAAGTGTTTGCACTTAAGCTAGCAAAGTGAGCTTGCTGTTGAAATGCCCCCATTTTACATACAATATGTACAGAAAACCGGTCAGGGTGCTACTGAAGTTAGTAGAGCACTTCAGTACCGGTGTCGAGGCCTGATGCTTCTGTTACCACTTCTCCACTGTTCGTTATGGTGTAAAAGGCATCAGTCCAGGCTCATTCTATTAACGGTGGGAAATGTGGTCAGCACTGGGTGCAGTCATTCGTTCCTTGAAAACACTCTCGTTTTAGTTTATCCACGCAGCCACAGAATAATCAGGACGCAGCTCTCAATTAAGGCAGCACTGAACATTACATTTGTGGGCCACGACGCCAGTGTGCGAAAGAGTAGAAGCTAACCTCGTGGCCCTTGTAAATGGCTCTTGAAAGCAGGTGGTGTTTAATTGCACATGAAGTGCACACACACAGTTGGCTCATCTCCTCTCAACTCCACCTTCCACTCGTAGGGTGTCAGCATCATTCAGTTGTTTCCTGGGTCTGGCCACCTGCTTCTCTCCTGCTCTATGGACTGTAAGATCAAGGTAGGTTTTATCTCTCACACTCAGACTTATTGAGCATACCTCTGGGGAAAACAAAGTGGTGTTCATTCTGATGGCTGTTTCTGAGGATGGTGGGTGGCTGGGGGGGTTTACAAATCGTTTTTCTAAGCAATTACTCTTTGTCTGCAATTTTTTTTCATAAGAATTCACTATTATAAGTATCGGCAGGGATGTGTTGCATAATGCCGAATACCTTCGCCTAACAGGCTCCCAAATGTGGGTATTCAGTGAGGAATATGATCATTAATTTATGTAGTACGTTTCTCACTGTTAAGGCCACTTTGCAATAGCAATAATAATAATGTTACAAATTAGTGGTCGACTAATTAATCAACTGATTAATGCCATTTTGTGACGGTCGGCTTTAGCTGATCGCCCCCTCTCCACCCTTCACCCCTGTGGCAAAGTTAGTTTAAGAATTGCCTTTGGAAATTGTTGCATTTTTTTTCTAATTTAGTTGCTACATTTTTTTTTAATCAGTGCACTACAGAGTGCAGATCTACAACAGAGATAATGCAGACAATAACAGTGTTAAATGTTCATTTAAATTCTGCAATTTTTGGTCGCATTTGTTGTTAATATTAAATTGTTGTATTTTATAAGGTGCAGAAAGTTATACCAGTATTATATATTGCCCATCTGCCTCCCTACTCTCTAAATATTGCCATCAGCCATTGAAAATCTTATAGCGGTTGCCCTCTAATACGAATAAAATAAGTTACAGATAGCTTGGTTCTATCCTTAAGATGAGTGATTTTTACTTTTGCAAAATAAATTGTTGCTACATGCAATATCTGATCCCTAACCATTCAAGAAACGTTTGGAAGCCTGTATAAGGAGAGCTGAATAATGGAAAAACAGACTTGTGTTTTACTGTGCTTGGCTCTTTTTAGAAGTCTTCCTGACTGGATATCAGTTATTTTTAGATACCCTTAGACAAACATATAGATATATCATAGTCAGTAGAGGTCAGTACTGCCTGCTTTACATTTACCTGACGATATTATCCGAAGCGACTTACAATGTTGACTGAGCACAATTTGAGCAATTGAAAGTTAAGGGCCTTGCTCAGGGGCCCAACAGTGGCAATTTGGCACCAGTGGGGCTTGAATTGGCAACCTTCTGATTACAAGCAAAGTATCTTAACCATTGGGCTATCATTGGCGGCTCTGCACAGAGGACAGCAAAGCAGAGTTCAAATGTTGGGTCATCTTCATAATTTGGAGCATTTTGTTCTTAGCCCACTCTGCAATGTGATTAATTTGATCTATTTGCCCTAGCTTGCTGATTGCTTTTGCTTTCTTCAGCCATGCTAACAATCATTTCAAATAGCTGAAAGCAGAATTTAAGAAGAGATCATGGATGTGTCCGCCAGCCAACCCACGCAAACATTTACGCACTGTTTCCTGGGAAGACATTTTAGCACTGCTTTCAGTTTCTGCCATTTGTCATATCTGTCTGTCATGGGATTTAAAGCTCTTTTTTTCCTTTTGTAGCTTTGGGAAGTCTACAGTGACAGGAGGTGCTTACGGACATTTATTGGTAAGAAGGGGTGTTTTCTGAGTAGCTGTTTCATAATCCAGAAAGCTCTTGACTCCATCTTAGAATGCTGTTGTAAAAGGACATTTAGGGCACAAATTTTAAAGGAAAAGAACTCAGGTTTGCAATGTACCTGCAGAAAGATCTGGTGCTCCAGATGAATATAGTGATGTTATTTTGTTTGCACCTCGAGGCAGAGAATTGATGAGACTGAGCTTGAGAACATGAAAGGCTCTCAGAACACGGTGCCCTCTGATCAATGTCTCTCCCTCTTTCCCTGCTTCCCTCTGTCTCTCCATCCTCTGTTCTCTTTATTGAGCTTTGTCAGATACCACCAGAATGTTTTTGCTTGTGTTATGGTTTCATGAGGGAGCGTGCAGGTAACGTGTACAGAATCTTCTGATGTTTTCCCAGCCTATAGACGAAGTGGAGTAAAGTCGAAACGGGCTTTTCTACTGGTCCGGTTGTGCTTGTCGAGATCCATCCATCGTGTATTATTCAACAATGAGGCGGTTGCCGGGCGATCGAGCCCCGCAGCATGAGCACTGGCTCACTGGAGGCGTCGTTAAGGGGTCCCTGCTACCCAAGCCAGTATCTGTGGGGCACCGTCCCGGTTACATTCGCCAGCTGTTGCAGAAACCCCTCCAAACCAGTGCTGGGTGGTCCACAGCAAGTTTTGTCTCATAACTGTCACACATGTTGCATGTACAAATAGAAAAGAATAGAGCAGGATACTCTGTCGGTGTATCTCTCTCTTTCGCGTTCTCTCTCACATGTACTGTCACATTATACTTCTTGTTGTCATGTCGTTTTCCGCTGGTGATCTCAGTCTACCTTATTATATGTGCTTGTCCGGGACACAACAGTGTCAGAACAGATGAAGGCAAATGCTAATGGCTTGCTTTCTCCTTGGCCCTTCTCCTTGCTGCAGGTCACAGTAAGGCAGTGCGCGACATCTGCTTCAACAACGCTGGAACTCAATTCCTCAGCGCCGGTTACGATCGCTACCTCAAGCTGTGGGACTCTGAGACAGGTGAGCACCATGCACACACCTTTTGGAGACCAACCTGTTTTCTGTGCCTCCCTAGCTTCCAAGTGTTTCTCTCACATTGAGTTGGCATGCAACTTTTCTGTAGTTGGGGTCTTTAAAGAAGCACTCTGCCAGTCATGCACTCTGCCAGTCACGTCTCTGTACGGATGGGAGTCTCCTTCACCAGCATATACTCGTCCCTTCTCTCTGCTCCTCCACTAGGAGGAGCCACTCGTACAGGGTGCACAGGGTTGTTCTTGGGTCAGATTCTGAAACCGGATGTGGGGTAACTCGCACCGCTGTGCTTTGATCAGTGCCATCCGTGTCTGAGCTTAGGATTCACTCACTCAGGCGGCCTGCTTCCTTCCAACCCCGTACTCCTCTGGGGAGAGGAGTGCACCTCCTGTGTGCTGAAAGAGGTTGAGGGGTGGAGGATGTTCGTGTCTGCTGGCCACTCTTGACAGAATTCCTTCTGCCTTCAGGTCAGTGCATCTCCAGGTTCACTAACAGGAAAGTCTCCTACTGTGTAAAGTTTAACCCAGACGAGGACAAACAAAACCTGTTTGTTGCCGGAATGTCGGACAAGAAGATTGTGCAGGTAAGCTATATGCATGCATGGGGGGGTGTACGTGTGCACATGCCTGAGATAGACTGCCTGAGACTGTCCTTAGCGTTCATCTTGCTGTTAGTTTTTAGGTGTTAGACTGTCCACACATGCATGCTCGCACATCCCCAAACCCACACCCAAGAGAAGCCTTGGTTACCCTCAGTAAATCTGAAGACAGGACCTTATTTCACGCTCTGTGCTTCCCTCAATAGAAGGAGAGAGTGTTTGTGTGTTTGTGTGTGTTTGTGTGTGTGTGTGTGTGTGTGTGTGTGTGTGTGTGTGTGTGTGTGTGTGTGTGTGTGTGTGTGTGCAATGTGAGGAGGAGGGGTACTGAAGGATGGATAGATTCACATGAGGGAGAAGTTGAGGAGGAGAGCGAATGAGTGCAGTCCTTCAGCAGCAAACATGATGGGAGTAAATAATCAAAGCTGAAAAACTACTCACCTCTCCTTCCCTCAGTCTCCAGCTCCATCTCATCAGTCTCTGTCACAGGCAGAGACCAAAAGTCATCATCTGATCTGCTACCGTAGGGATACATTAGAGAGTGTGGGTGTGTGTGTGTGGAGAATAAAGCCCTGTTCCTGCCCCGCTGTCACCTACCTAGTGGGACATCCGCTCTGGGGAGGTGGTGCAGGAGTACGACCGCCACCTGGGAGCCGTCAACACCATCACGTTTGTGGACGAGAACCGCCGCTTCGTCAGCACCTCCGACGACAAGAGCTTGCGCGTGTGGGAGTGGTGAGTGGGCGGTGCCACATTCACATATGAATGAACAACCTTTTGTTTCTCATATTGATTTTAACTCGGTGTGTTGTATGTGACCACAGTGAACTTGATGGGTTGCTGGTTAATGTGTGAGTCGAATGCAGAATTGGCCAGCAGTAGTTGGATTCAGTGCATATGGGGAAAGTTTTTAGATGCATATTTAAAATGTTTCAATTTCAAATGCAAAACATTGACTTAAACTGTGTGTATAGACACGCTCCAGCTGGCCATGTCAACATCTGTGTGCAGTATAATCTGTAAAAGACATTAAGCAAATGCACTGTTTTAATATTGTAATTGCATGCAGAACCGAGGTAAATAAGTTCTTTGCCATGAGACCTCCCTGCTTGAGGAGTCTCCATTGCTCTGGGCCATAACATGGATTTGTCTGTTGTTTTGGGTGTCTAGTATTCAGAGCCCTCTGCAAAAAATATAAAACACCTGGGGCTAGTCAGTTATCTGTCTCTTGGTGAGAGTCTTTAGAGTGGACTTATTTACATGTAGATATTGATTGGCTTTCAGCTTAGGCCTTGGTGGTAGTTTGACACTTGGGCACTAATTATTCCCACGGTAACTTTTTAAATAGGCATTAAATACCATGTATCGTGTAGTGTGTGGCACAGGGCAATTACTGTCAGATGTGATGAATGTAGCAGTTTTTGGGTTCGGCCATGTCTAAGCATGATGCAGCTCCATTTCCTCACAGTTGATCCAGTAGCACTTAGTGCTATATCCAAACACTTGAATACTATTTTGTGTGACTTTGCCCTATCTTGTGCATCCCTACAACTTTAGCCCTAATTTCCTTTAGAATACTCTTTGGTAATTATTTTCATAGCTTTTCATCTGATTTACAGTCTGACCAATGGTACTTGAATTATTTTTCTGGATAAAAAGTAAACTTGGCGCTTCCATTGTAAGTAATTAGTCATTTTTGTCAGAAAATTTTATCTAAAACCAATATCACTTTAAGGCAGGCAGTACAGTTCTCTTGGAGAATATATTAATCTGATTTGTTAGTAGTGTAATGGATCAAGGAGAACATGAACTTTTTCACATTTTCTTTTTTGTTGTCCTAGTGTCATTAGCTATGAGACATTAATTTGCTGTTAACTTCTGTGCGACATTGCCTTTTGATGAATTTTCACATCAATACACTGTCTTAACTGTTTAAATCTCCACTTTCTGGAGATTTTCTTTTTTTTTTTTGAGTCACTCCACACTGACATGTGCTCCCTAGGTCGTGAGATGGATGAGGATAAGACTGGACTGCAGTATCATTGTCTTACAAGCTACATTTTTCTCAGTAGATTTTGTAGCTTCTGCCAGTATTTGCGTTTTGTAGTCTGGGAAGGACTACAAAACCCACTGTCTCTCTTTGGGGTAGGAAAGATGACAAATTTACCTTCTTTGTCAACAGAGTGGCACTGGCTAATCAAGAGTGTTTAGTTACACAGCCAGAACAGAAAGGAAAGGAGGAAAACCACAATAAAATAAGTTTGAGGCTCAAATATTTAAAAATGTAGCTCCACATCATTTGCACTTGTTTGTGCAGGTCGAGAGGCCCGGTCTGCTTCCTCTACACCATAGTTTGGTGCTAAACATTAAATGCGCTCATTGCATGAACTGAAGGTGTCTGGTTTTCATAAACACCTCCTCTCGTTTTTTTAGGGACATTCCAGTGGATTTCAAGTACATTGTGGAGCCCAGTATGCATTCGATGCCTGCGGTGACGTTATCACCCAGTGGTGAGTGTGCTTTTGCTTGGGCATTGCTTCACTGGTACAGTACCTCCTCTGCATGCACATGCACACACCCACTTTACTTTCCACTTTCAGACTTCCATTAAATTCTTTGTGGCTTGCACTCCCCAAAGTGAGTAGTTGTGCGCATTTTTTACCTTTCAAATAATATTTTAGACTCCATTTCTCTTTCCCCCAGTGTCTCATGCGGAGTTCTCAGATTTTGTTTTTACACATCTTGATTCCTTCCTGGTAGTGCATAATTTATGGAAATCTTACGTACTCTCTCACTCACATAAAGACCAACTGTAGGAACGAAATGGAAAAGAGGCAGAAAAATGAACTCTTCCTCACCTTTCTTCCGTTATTCTTTCTTTTCTTATTTATTTATATATATTAGAGTCTATTTTCTTTTGTTTTCAATTTCTATTTTCCTTTAAAGCGTGCATTGAAGGGCTTGGGCCCGTACGCCGTTAGGGGGAGCCAGGCAGGCTGGTGCAAGTTTTAACTGACTATCTAGTGGGCCTAATGTGGGGCTCATGCAGACTGAGCAGGGAGCCGCCTACCGAAGAACGCACAATAGATGAAAAGCAGCTGTTTTGCGGTTGAAGTACGCACTCGAGTGCCAACTCGAGCTGATCAAAGGGATCGCTACTTCAGTGGCAAACGCCACCTTTGATCTCGCTGACAGCCACGTGTATCAAGGCAGGTGGAGGTTGCTTTTTTCTGCTCCTTCTCACGTGCTTGTTCTCTTTTGAGGGGGATTTTGTGTGCTGATCTGTTTACATGCCCTTGCCTTCCTCTTCACGTGGGCAGACGTCTGAGTCGAGAGCACATCAGATACTCAGCTGGCTTTAGAAACAGCCCTGCTACCATTACAAAGTTTAGTTCACCACTGCACAGTTTTGAACTGGATATCTTTATCTGTATGTCTGCTTGCTTTCTTGTAGGCAAATGGCTAGCCTGTCAGTTCATGGATAATCAGATCCTGATATTCGCAGCCCAGAATCGGTTCAGGCTCAACAAGAAGAAAGTGTTTAAGGGCCACATGGTTGCCGGGTATGCCTGCCAGGTGGACTTTTCTCCCGATATGAGGCAAGTGCTCTCCTCAGTCACATGACTCTCTTTCCAGTAATGGATCTACCGTAAGTCTATAGTGGACGCAGTATCATTGTGCTGTGCTGCCATAATGTGCTTGTCTCATCGCCCCCAACTGTAGTTATGTGGTGTCTGGTGATGCGGACGGGAAGCTGAACATCTGGGACTGGAGGACCACCAAGCTGTACCACCGAATCAAGGCACACGACAAGGTGTGCATCAGCGCCCTCTGGCACCCGCACGAGACCTCCAAGGTCATCACCTGCGGCTGGGACGGACAAATCAAACTCTGGGACTAACAAGACAAGAGGGGAAAGGAAGGGGAAGAGCCGGTGGAAGAGTGAGCCTTAACAGCAGAGGGAGGAGACAGTCAGGTTGCTCCATTTAACCCCCCACCATGGTCTTTGCTCAGCTGAGCAGCTTTAGCGTCTGCTCCTTAGCAGAGAGTGGCTCAGTTCTCCAACCCTTGCTGTTTCACTGAAGTATTTTATATTCTAGGCTTTGCTCAGTGCTGTGTGTGAATACTGAAGTTTATGGACTGGCATCCAGTCCTGATTTCTAGTGTAACCCCCCCCCCCCACATATGGGGCTTTTAAATTCTCTTCTATATTTTCATTTCATTATTAAGGAGTCCTCCACTGCTAAAGCCGTGCATATCAGCACTTCAGTTCAGCGTGAGGCATCTGTTTCTGAGTGTAATAAAACATTTTGTATATCAGTCTGTTTGGTATCACTGGTGATCAGAATCAGACATGGCTGACAGCACAAGGGGTTGTCATTTGTATATTTGATGTAAGTTGTCTCTATCCTCTGACTACGTTGTATGGGCTAACCAAATGAATCACCATGGCCAGTTCCTCTCCTCTAACCTGGTCTAACTGGATCTGAGCAATATTATAGTTGTTTTACATGCAGCTGATATTTTAGGATGATTTTGGCCCTCATTTTCTAATCATCTGAAATGGGACAAATGTGTACAAAACATCTTTGTTTCCAACCAGGCTGAAAGTGCTATAAATAATTTTTCTAGAAGACATTTGGCAGTTTCTGCCCAAACTTCACTATGGCCTTTAAACAAGCTGATAGCAAACAGCCAACACAAAGCTAAAAGCAGATTAATAACACGGGACTGGGAGGCACTAATCTGCCTCGTGTCATGAATCTACTGATGCAGTGACAAACTGCATTGCTTCCTTTTGATGATAAACATGCCTGATTCTCAAAGGCAAGTCAAATTTCCTTTGGACGGCGAACGTACTTTGTGTACCACAATCAGATGATGATTTATTGTTTGCTTATCTTTGAACAAGAGGAGTCAAGGTGAGACTGCTAATGTAAAGCCCCTATTTTGCACTCCTTTCTTATGCCACTTTCATTCCCTGTGAGTGCAGTTCATTTACTCGTTTGTTTGGTTTAATTAAGTGCCCAGAGTTCTGGCTTCAGTGAGGAGCAGATGCCTCGTTGGAAGCTATATAACCAGGCATTTGACTTATAAAGGGGGAGACTGCTTTGTAAGTGTGAAAGGCTGGGTTCTATAGTTTTTTGTTTTGTTTTTACACATAGGAGACCATAGTACTGAAAGCGAAAGCACATGAACGCGCTTAAGCAAGCACGGCTTATGTCTCTCACGCACGCATGCACATGCAAGGGAAGTCAACTTCCTGGGTCTCATCCATAATTTATCACGTCACTGTATTCTGATGCAGCAATGTCAAACCATTTCTATGTAGTCAGCTAATATTTCAGTGAAGCTTTATGTGCTGATGGTGATGATACTAAAAAAAATTCTCCCCAAGGATGAGGGAGGGAACATTTGTCCAAACAGTCTGCGTCGACAGCCCAGGGGCTCATTCTCCTGTGCTCTCTGACCAACCTTCTTAAATCGCAGGACCGCTCTGTAGTCAGCTGTGTGTCTCTTAGATTTTGACCATACCAGAGACAAAACTAGTCTGCTGTGTTCGGTTTGAGCTCTTCCTGCCTGTAGCTCTATTCCAACCTCATTACTTCTTTTATTTTGAGCCTGTTCATTTGCCTGCCAGCCAAGACTCGCTCACCCTGTGTCTCTCAGAATGAAGGGTCATCGTTCTCGGACCAGATTCTTCCGATAAGAGGCGGAGGGTCAAACGCCTGACCAGTAGCCAGCAGTAGACGGGCTCTCTCCCGCGGAATCTTTTCTAACTGCGTCGCTGACCCTCTGGAAATAATGCGACCTTTACATAAAACACTGCTGAGCGCTTAGAAGCACTTATAGCCCCCCTTTGTCCTCATCTTTTTCCCTACAAAGGATGATGCAGCTCTGCCATATGAAAACAGCACTACAGTGAACAGGCCAAACTGTCAAATCTGAACACATCTGGTTGCAACTTTTGGCCTCAAAGTTTACTTTGGTCAGCACAGCTGCCATGCCCTTCTGAACAATGTTCCCCTTAATTCAAATTCGTGCCAGGCAAGTCGATCTCCCTGCAGAGCGTAACGTGTGTTGACCCACCCCAGTATATAAGTGCTGCTTGTGTTGTGTAGGTTCCTCTGAAGAAAGAGGCGTGGCTTTGCGGAGACACTGTAGCTGTGGTAGAGACTGAAATGTGCATGCTCAAGCTCTCTCAGCAGGCTAAACCAATAGCGCACCATGTTTGGCTCATCCCCGCCCACCTCAAACCCCGCCCAATGCACGTGGACCTCGAGAAGCAGGAGGCCTACAGAATGCAAAACTCCTTCCAGGACCAGATTCTCTAGAATCTTCCATTCCGCACTCTCCATGTCTACCTTCAGCACATCCACCTGTGAGGAGAAAGCATGCAAACAAGCATTCACTTCATCAGTGATTCATTGTGGACTAACAATCGCACTGCATATGATTCTTTTGTCTGACTGTTGGCAGGAAACCAGACAAAGAACAGCTAAACTTCGACTGCTGAGATCCCTTGCCTCATTATTTCTCATGCATTCAGGACTTTCATTAAAAAAGTTCAGCCTGCTGCTACCTGAGTGAAGCACAATTGTTACACTTGGCTCATTTCCTTTCATTGGGCAGCTCTGGCTCCATGAGTACACTTTTAATAACTGAATTGAATTGACACCTAACAAGACACTGTAGGCTTTTGTTACCAGTAAGGGGTGATCTTTATAATCACAGCTATTCTTTATTTCCTAATATTGGTGTGCAGCAGCTCATTAGCATTTATCAGTTAGATAAGCTATGTAAATTTGCATCAGACCACTTATAGACGTTTTCATGCATTTTCTCAATATTTTTATCGAAATCATGGACGGGAGTGTGATAGCTCTCCATGTGGATGTCTCCAGATGTCAGTTATCAAATGGTAAGTTTTCAAATTAACTGTGAACTCGAGACAGGTGTTTCACACACACATGAATTGAGGTGCATTCTCTCTTTCTCCATCTTGTGTCCAGCTAGAACACTCGCTTGTCCAGTTCTAAGACAATGGCTCATGTTGTCTGCAATTTTAGAAGTTGTCTGAGCCAGTTAAAGTAACTTAGGTCCTCAGTCCAGATTGTTTTTTGTTTTTTTACATTAATCTCTACAGAGAAATGATTGTGTAAATGATTGGTGATTCATCTTGCATTCTGAGTTCATCTGGTATGTTGCTGCTGCTTTTACACCCTGACTCAATGTTTAATAAAGTGATGGGGTCAAAGGACTTTCTCTTTTGGCTGCCTGCCCATTATAATAATTAAAGCACAAGTTCTTTATTATATCCTACATTTAATTTATCCCATAAATTAAAGGTCCCTAGTGTTCCACCTGTTTTTGTTGTTTAAGTATAAGCAGATAAGTTTGTATATTACACCTGAAAAGGTTTTTCTCCACCACAGGCACCATGTTGTGCTTTTAATTTGTCGACTAATTATCAAACCCCTGATGACCTGAATGATATGAGGAATTCAATGTCTTTTTCTTTTTTTCTCAAACTCCAGCTTTGTCTGCACTTGTTCATTTGGACAGGAATGGGGTGTTTCATGCTGGCTAATTAACATTTAATTAAGGGAACACTAAAGAAGCCATTTGGGAATGCAACCCTTTGGCGGGACATTAATGATCTAGCTTTAATTACACTCTCATCAGCATGCGTATATGAGGGAAAAAAAAAACCATGAAGATCTTCTACTTCCTAATTTTTCCACACTCATCTCAACATGAGAAGATATATGATTATTATTATTATTATTAATAGTAGTAATAGTAGTATACACTCTTTAGAACCCATTGGAATGAATGTTATGATTTAAACGTACTTTTTTATATATAAACTGGTTCCTCCTACTATTAATTCAGAAGCGCTTGCATAGCCATTGAATTTGAGTCCTGTCAACACAAGGAAGATACATAGACCTACTTCTGAAAAACTGCACAGTGACCATTAAAAAACAAATGTAGAACTGAAATAATAAAACACAGTTAACAAATATGCTTTAAAAGAAAAAAATATAAACCATATAGCACTATACAGCTGCTAACATTTCATGTTATAAATGCTAAGGAGTAATGATTATATAATACTGTCACCTTAAATGAGGAACTGTTTGCCATTTAAAAGCACCAAATTATAAGCCATCATCAGAAAAGTATTGCTGTGGATGACCTCAAAGGTACTCCAGTCCTCAACAATTTATGCAGTTTCTAGGAAATTAAATTTGTGTAAATAAGATTTGGCAAAATAAGTGGCTTAAAAGTCTGAACTTTCCATCCATATATATAGCGGAGGCCCAGTGGTTCATCTCCCTAATCAGAAGTGCAAATGGATCAGCAAATGGATTTGTTTAAATGTCACTAATTGTAGTTAATTGTATAATGCCATCATGCCTTCCCACAAGAAAATAAAACTGGGGCACTTACAAAGAAAAAGGCGGGAGAAATGTCCCACCTAACTAGTTTCTATTTGAATAAAGGTGAGCTTCATTTAAATGTATTATAAATTTGACTGTTTTTACTGTTTATTCATGTTCTTGGAGCAGTAATGACGTCTTAAACCAGGGTGCCCAACTCCACACCTGGAGAGCCAGAGTCATGCACAGTTTTAGGAATTCCCAGGTGTGTTTCCTAAGTATGTTTGAACAGGCTCAGTGTACCTCTAATTTAAACCTTTTTGCATCATCTGTGAATTACAGTATGATATATACAGTACATGCCTGAACCTGAAACACATTCACCTCCAACTTTATCAGAAACACCTGCCTTGCACCTCTACTCAGTGCTGGACCCTTTTGTCATTACACCCCTTTTATGAGGGTGGCCTCATGCCTGTGGTTCCTTCTGGCTCTCTTCTTTTAGCTATGCTGCCATAGATAGATCTGCTGGAGTCCATATTTGCACATTATAGTTTTCTAATTTACACACCCCTTTACCTGGATATGCCTAATAATCTACTCTCTCTTCCTGCCAAAGTACACCTACCCCTGATGTCATGATGTTACTGAGCCTCAACCCGTTTCAGCTGCCATTGCTACTCCCACCAACCCCTGAGGTCCCCTGCTATAGCCCACCACACCTCCTCCCCAGCCAACTACTGAGTTGCTCTTGATGGACGTTCTCGTACAGGATGGGTTTTGGACATGCATACACCATTGGGACCAGACTAGGGCTTCTGGAAAACATTTCATTTTATTATTATTTATATATATATATATATATATATTGTTTTGTTTTGTTTTTCTTCACTACTTCTTATGCTCCTTATTGTCTCTATTGTTACTATTGTGGTGACCATTGTCAGCCAGAGGAGAACCCCCCCCCCCCCCTTTGATTCTTGGTTCCTCTCAAGATTTGTTCCTCATCCTCCAGGGAGTTTTTCTTTGCCAGTGAAACCCTTGGCTTGCTCACTGGGTGCTTGGACTCCATCATTTGTAAAGCTGCTTTGTGACAAAATCTGTTGTAAAAAGCGCAATAAATACATTTGATTTGACTATTATAGATGCATTTTATAGGTGTACTATTACAGTCTGTAGTCTCTTGTCATGCACTATATGTCAGCCACACACTATCCCAGTCACCTGTGGTCAGTTTCTGACAGGATGTTATTTGGGTAGTGGGACATTTTCAAAGAGTCACTGACAGTGACACGGTGGTGGCAGGGCTGTGGGTGTTGTGCCAGTATGATTCCATCAGGCACTGTAGTTTTTCCATGTGTCAGCTTCCTCCCTGGGTTAGAGTGGTTTGCCCCCCAAAAACATCCAGGCAACAGGTCATCCTGTGGCCAGAAACCACCCAGTGAGTTTGAGGGTTACAAACACAAACTGCACAGAAACAGAAGGGCTAACAGCATCTAATTGCACACAGTGTTTCTTATAAATAAATGTCACTAATGAAGTGGGTGGAAAGTATATGTGGTTGCATATTTATCTTCATTTACCCTGTCTCCATGTTGAGCTAAACAGAATGGTCTATCATTATTAAACATCTGTCTTAAAGAATATTAGCACCTTTTGGCTCATCACATTTTTTCCTTGTCTAGGATTAAGACAAGCAAAAAGTCATGTGAGAAAATATCTGTTGTTTATCATCTTATATGGATAATAGAGAAATTGAACCCTTCATTCAAGTTATTCAAACAATTTTTCTCCTTAAAAATATTTCATTATTCTATATATTCTTATAAGCAAAAGCTGACAAATATTTACATTCACATTTGACCTTTTTGTAAGCACTCCTGAGTCTACAGGAACTCCTAAGTCATCTTGCATGAGTTCCTATTTCATTGGGTGTAATTATCTAGCAACACACAAGCCAGATACCTTTCATCACCCATCAACATTAGAGAATATACAAATGGTATTAAATATTAATGACCTTAATCAATTAGATGAGACAAAAGCTGTAATAAATAATGCCACTCCTACTATTACTATGTCCACTATACTATATTCACTATTAGGAGAATGATTAGGAAAATTTGAAATGAGCTAAAATGGCTGGGAAGAGGAAGTGTATTTTGCCACCACAGTAAAGAGATGAAACTTCCTCCATGGATCACAGGTGGAAAACTGTAAAAGCAGATTAAATCCTGAGGACACTATGTGTCTAAAATATCGATGCCAATAAATTATTTGCTCTGTTCAGTAAACATCATTGAAACTCTGAGGAAACCTTTTATCCCAGAAAAGATAATCTAGGAATAGGTGATAGTTGTTATCTTTTAATTTGACTGGAATCCAGAGCATATACTTCCAAATTCATACAGAAATGTTTCAGTGACCACAGAAGCTTCAGAAGCCAAAGTGTCCACAGAAGCATCCTAAACCTCACTGAAAACCTCTGAGTTGCGCTAAAGACGAGAGTCCCCAGAGATTGTCTCTATTTGTTTCCCTTTCCTTTGAATT
Organism: Electrophorus electricus; assembly: GCF_041902795.1. Taxonomy (NCBI): domain Eukaryota; kingdom Metazoa; phylum Chordata; class Actinopteri; order Gymnotiformes; family Gymnotidae; genus Electrophorus; species Electrophorus electricus. Next base: position 2,301,555 of record NC_137497.1, read on the forward strand.
AAAATGATAAACATGAAACATCTTTCACAAGAGGTTTTGCTTGTTTTTACCAAGGGTGTCAGTAATTCTGGAGAGCACTGTATTACTGGAATGTTTTCTACCTGGGCCACGAAGCTTAATCGATAGAGTATAAAGCATCGACTTGCTGATGCTACGCACCAGAGCGTGGTTTGTAGGCTTTTCAGTGAAGGGCATGAATTTAATTTGCAATGATTAAACTCAGAGCGCGAGAAGGTGGGAGAGTGATATATGAGAGTGAGAAAAAAGCCTGGCATCTTGGGATATGGTGCATAAATACAAAGCAATTATCATTTTGATAAAGGGGTGGGGGTGGGGATATAGTTCTTTCTGTCAGAGCAAAGTTGAGAAAGACGTTGACTGATGAAATGGGCGTTATGATGTGTCAACTGTGAGATCATTGCACGCCCCGCTGACTGTAGGCATTTGACAGCACTGTCGCTGTGATGTAGTGCAATACAAGCGTATCACTGCACCAAGTGAGGACGTGGCACCAGTACTGAAGTTCTTGGCTCGAGCTGTGACATGACATGGTGGCCTTTGCTTTAAATACGGGTCAGCAATTCATTAAAACAACTGGGTGTAAAAAGTTCCCAATATTCATAGGGCACAGCACTAACACGACCTCATTTTCCACAGACATGAACCAGTGTGCTCACGCTACAGACTCCGTACATACAGCTGTAATTTGCTTTGCAGACAGCTATCAGGCTGCACGGTATACCTGGCAGGACTGCAAAAATTTCAGGTTTTGCTAAATGATAATGTGATGATATGCAAGGATAAACCCATTCAGTGGAGAGTGTCTCGCAGCTTTCAGGACTGAATGCAGAATGAGTCAGGATGGATGCCCTGCGTCACAGCGTGTAGAGCAGGGCGTGAAGCGCACTCACTGCTTTCTTTGTTTGTCCGATCGTTTTGCAAGCATAGCAGTAATACTAATAGTAATGAATGTACGTTGAAAGGGCATATCATGTGGGCTAAACATGTAGGCATAGTTATAAAGCAAGGGTTGAACAGTTATTAAAGAGGTGCAATGTATGTTTCCAATTTTAAAGCAAACATTAAAACAGTTTACTTCATTTTTATTTTCCCCTGGATTTTCTTGGTCCTTTAGAAAATGGAGGATGTATTCTAATTAGTTAACCAAAGGACAGGAGTAGTAGTAATAGGTGAAGATTATTTGAGCTGGAGGCTTTTGGGGATAACTGTAAATGTGCGCGTACGGCACGTCTTAGGAGAGTAGAGTGAGCCTAGCAGCAGTCTTCAGGGGCCGGCTAGAATCTATGAAAAGTCTTTAGGAAGTGTGAGTTGCTGAGAGTGATCCCTCGGTTAATTTGGCTGTGAGCCATGTGACTGAATGACAAGTGTTGACGAATTTGAATGAAGAGCCGGTAACCTCTATAAAGACCTCCCCCCCTTTTGTTTTAAATCACCAGGACTTTTAGAGATTGTTATTTTTAAATGGTTATGTACGTACAGATTTAATGGAGGTCTTCTTGGATGGTATCTCAGAAGCCATCTTTTTTGCAGTGATTCACTTTATGTAGTCTGCTTTTAAAATTTGTGGGGGTGTCACATGCATATGTGATTTTCAGTTTACTGTGATGTAACAAACTAACACTTCAGCAAACAAACCAGCGTACTAAATTAGGGACCATAGTATCCGTGTGCATGACAGTATTTTCTGCTCCAAAGAAATTTCTTCTCTTTTTGTCATACTATTTACAAAATATTTGGAGACAAACTATGGATTTTTCATTGTTTTTGTTATTTTGGTTGTTCCAGGAAAAACACATATATCTAGCTAACCATGCCATTGCACTTCAGAATATGAAATCTAGTTCCATTTAAGAGCCATCAATGCCACACATAGCTAAGGAGGCTCATCTAAAACACCAACTCTAAAGTGAGTTTCTACAGGAACTTTTAATTAGTGCTCTTTGACTATGAAGATGTCAAAGCATCCAATTTGCACATTTAAAAGCCCTGATGGCTTTGTAAAGTTAAACCTTTTGCCGGTGTTTGGCATCAACTGTCTGTGCCCAAAGTCATTGAGGACCGCGGCCAGCTTCTTGGTGCTGCTGCGTTGCCTCTGTGTTGAGATGGCTGGGTTTGGCTCCCTCCATTCAATGTAGAGCTGGTGAAGCCACACCCCTGAGTCCTGTAGGTGTGCCGCGTCGATGCTGGGGTTGAAACAATGAACATCATAGCCAGCAGTGTGCAGAACTCCATGGGACACACGGGAACTGGTCTCACCCCCTTTGAGTGTGTTCTAGGCTACCAACCACCTCTCTACCCCTGGAACGTCCCTACATCAGACCAGCTGGCGGTGGATAGATGGTGCCGGGAGAGCGACCAGAACTGGGAAGAGACACACCAGAACCTCCATAGGGCGATTGCTGCCTACAAGAAAAAGGGTGACCAGAAAAGAGTAGAGACCCCTAAGTATGAGATCGGGCAGAAGGTGTGGGTCTCTACCAGGGATGGCCATGCAGGTGCCACAGGCAAGCTCAAGGCGAGGTATGAGGGCCCCTATTCCACTACTGGCCGGGATAATGAGGTAACCTACAGAGTGGGCCTGACGGGGAGTAGTTGGGCTTCCTGGGCCTTCCATGTATCCTCGCTGAAGCCTGTGAAGGAGGGTCCCCTCGCAGAGGAGGGGGATTCCCCGGATGTCCCTCCCCCACCTCTGGAGACGGAGGAGGGCCCAGTATGCAGGGTGCGTTCTCTGCTGGACTCCTGTAGGAGGGGGAGGGGCTTCCAGTACCTGATGGACTGTGAGGGATACGGCCCTGAGGAGCGCTGTTGGGTCCCGGCCTCCCAGATTTTGGACCCCGACCTCATTGCCCCGTTCCATAGGCGGCGCCCGCAGAGGTCTGCCCCGGGTCGGCGGGGTCGGCCGCGGGCCAAGGGCCGGACGGGGACTTTGGGGGGGGAGGAGTTCTGTCATGGTTGGCTGGTCCCCTAAAGGGGGGGACACGCCCCTGCCAGACCAGGACCGTGTCACTCACTTTCCCCGTTCGTAATCACGTGTCTTCTGACAGGAGACACCTGGGTCTCATTTACCTGTATGTGTATTTGTACACCCACAGGTTCGGAGGGATGGCGCTGCACATTATTAGTCAAACCACACAAGCCTACTGGTGAGATGTTACTCTGCTCCTGAAAAGCCACTAGACTTGGTATCGCTGCTTTGAGAGAATGGATAATAAAGATCCTGTTACTGGAACTTTGCCTCTCGCTTCATCTCTGCCACCGATGTCACACCCACAAAGCCTCGATTTAAATACCCCAGCATTAGGAGCTTGTGTTGTCTTTTCTGCTGATCTAGCAATCAAAACACTACTGACAGAACGTGACATTACAATATGCAGACTTCAGTGTATTTAACTGGAAATGCTGAAACAGATTTTATTGTGTTATTCAACATTTATTAATAACTGGCAGTGGTGACTGAAATAGTTATACAGGAACACTGTAGCTATGTGTTTTTTCTTGGTCAAAGCAGGGTCACTTTCTTAAAACATGCTGGAAACATTGCCATCTTGTGAAAAAATGTGGCTTGATCTTAAATGCTTCTTGGGTTTCCAGACAGGAAGCTGTTTTTTTATCAGGACACACTGGTCCATAAACTTCATGATCAGAAGCATTATTCATTCTATTGATCTTTCTGAATGTTAAGAGAGCTTGGATCAAGAGGTCTATAATTCCAAGCAAATTCACACATGTACACATGCTAATGCGGTTTGATTTTATTACTTCAAGAGTCAAATATGTGGCTTATTAACTTACAGCTGTGCGTATATTGAGAGAGAGAAAGAACATGCAATGTATAAAGTCATAACATCCCCCTGTTATGCCATTACTCAGTGTGGAACCGAAGCAGTTTACACAAAAAAACACTCTCAGAAGGGGGTTAATGTTCACGCTACACAGAACTTGCTGATTCTGCAAGTTGAGGATTACAGCGAGTCCTCAGTCAAAAAAACGGATCTAGACATGACCTTCACCACAGGAGCAATAGGACAAACTGTGTGTTTGTTTCTGTATGTCTGTGTGTCGGTGGGATGCATGACAATGTGAGTGACCGAAGGGTGTAAATTATGAGGGGATATTTTTCCATGAAATGAATAAGACTGCAAAGACTTCCTCTTTTTCAGGCCCATTTTAGTTAGTTTTTTGAAATATTTTTACATTTTTATTTATGAAGTTTTATTTGGGTGCAATCCAAGTCTTCTGGCATATGAGTTGAATTCTATAATATAATTATTTAGATCATCTTAAGGGGTTTGACTGGTCCCTTTACAAAATGTAATGTGTTTATGGCTCTTTCTATCAAAAAGTTGAAACAAAATCTGTCTTAGATGAACTGCAAAATACATTTCCCCATCAACCAGGTTTCACATTATCTCATTAGTGGTAGGTCTCTGCTGTATTTGAACAGTACGAAAGAGGGTTCCTTTGAGAAAAATCTTATCTATGTGCACATGTATGAATGCATGCACTGTGTGTGGGTGAGCACATGCATGCATGTGTGCATTGTGTAGTCCAGCGTACAGACTGTAGTGAGCATTCATTTCAAAATTTGCCGTGTGATCACATGCAGTCTAAAGCGTTCATTCCTTATCTGATTTTTCACCTGAAATCTTCTTAGCTCCATATCTCGCCCATAAATTTTGGAAGCCGAACAAGGATCCGTGCCTGACCCGAGTGAGCCCACCTGCCCTAGCTGTATTATACACACATATAAATACATACATACATCTTACTCTCTCTTGCTATCTGTGGAACCAAATCTGCAGCAATAGTTTCATTAATTTGAAAATGAACGTTGCATTTGAAAAACTAAATTGAAACGGAAACTTACAACAATTTTATTCAAACTAAAAATAAGTGCAGGAAACATTTCTCTTTAAACACAGCTTTGATTAAATGATTGAATATGATTTATTAATTCAAAATAATTCTGTTTTCACTTTTATAAGCACTTTGAGATCTTAATCTAGTTAGTACACTGAGAGCACATTATCAGACTATATTCAATATTACATTATGTTACATAATGAACTAACCTATAACTCACTTCTCTAGTTAGTACACTGAGAGTACATTATCAGCCTATATTCAATATTACATTATGTTACATAATGAACTAACCTATAACTCACTTCTCTAGTTAGTACACTGAGAGCACATTATCAGACTATATTCAATATTACATTATGTTACATAATGAACTAACCTATAACTCACTTACTCTAGTTAGTACACTGAGAGCACATTATCAGACTATATTCAATATTACATTGTTACATAATGAACGAACCTATAACTTTGCCATCAAGGTTCACATTCATCATATTAACCCTAAGACATCACAGCACGTCAGCTGCATCACTGCTCTTCACACAACACAGACTAACACACACAGCTCTTCACACAACACAGACTAACACACACACAGCTCTTCACACAACGCAGACTAACACAACACACACAGCTCTTCATATAACACAGACTAACACAACAACACACAGCTCTTCACACAACATAAATTAACATAACACACAGCTCTTCACACAACACAGACTAACACAACACACACATCTCTTCACATAACACAGACTAACACAACGCACACAGCTCTTCATACAATGCAGACTAACACAACACAGCTCTTCACACAACACAGGGTAACACAACAAACACAGCTCTTCACACAACATAGACTAACACAACATACACAGCTCTTCACACAACACAGACTAACACAACGCACACAGCTCTTCATACAATGCAGACTAACACAACACAGCTCTTCACACAACACAGGGTAACACAACAAACACAGCTCTTCACACAACATAGACTAACACAACATACACAGCTCTTCACACAACACAGACTAACACAACGGTGAATATTAATAGACTGTGAATATTATAGCAGGACACGTCCTCAAAAACACATGTAGACTGTGACTATTACAGCAGGACATGTCCTCAAAGACAGTTCCCACAAAGAGGCTTTTATTGTAAAACACATTTAAAGAAGGCAAGAGGTGAGGAAACATCTCTGGTTATTCTAGGAAATATGACCTGCCACCTAAAGCTCCTGGAGCCCCAACTCCAAACCCTACACACAGTAACCTAACAACATTCTGAACATTTACTTTAACTAAATGCAGTTCCATTGTTCCTGCACGTGTGCAATGGCACAATTCATTATCTAATTAAGCATAACACTTAAATACCCAATTAAGCATAACATCTGACTTTCTCATCTATTCATGATCAGATAATTATGAAGTGAGAGCTTAGATACATCTTATAAATGATTACTAATATATTAATGCATGGTGAATAACACTAACTCATTAGTTCATGATTAGTTCATTAAGATCCAGCTAGACAGTAACCATGATAAATGATTACTAATATATTAATTCATGGTGAATAACACTAACTCATTAGTTCATGATTAGTTCATTAAGATCAAGCTAGACAGTAACCATGATAAATGATTACTAATATATTAATTCATGGTGAATAACACTAACTCATTAGTTCATGATTAGTTCATTAAGATCCAGCTAGACAGTAACCATGCAGCACACAGCCTGTTCACCGGGCTGCCATCCAGCAGGAGGGTCCGCAGCACACATGCAGAACAAACCAGCTGATAAACAGTTTCTATCCTCTGGCTATCAGGCTCTTAAACAGGATGTGAAACAGTTAGTCTTTCCCAGTATCAGTTCACTGTGGCACTTTATCACTACTACTATTAATATATTTTAGCACACTACTACTTGAACATTTCCACATAGTCACTATTAATATACAGTGTGTAGTTTATCTACAGATTACCCTTGGCTAATATATTCAATAGTCACCTTGTTTATTTTGTCGACTCCTGAAGTCACATTATTTTGTCTACTCTGCTGTTGTATATTCTGTATATTCTGTTTATATTTAGTGTATTATTGTCATCTTGTGATTATTTACATGTATAAATGTCAATACTGCTGCAGAGGAGTCACCTGAGCCTCACCACAAACACTTCAGTGCATTAATGTCCTGTATGTTTATACAAATGACAAACTTGACTTGACTTATGGAATCATTAATTGTGCTCATGTAGAAAAAAAATTCTGTTTTGAGACTGTGCAGTTATTATCAAGCTTGTGGGTCAAATGATAGAATATCAACCTTTACAGAAGAGGATTGGGGTCAAATGATGATAAGTTGAGATTTGATGGACAAATAAATAAGAGTCAACTGAAAGTTTCTCTCAGTAGGTGGTCTTGTACCAGTGAAGCCCCTTCTAATCTCTCATGTTGGACATGTAGTCATGGAGACTGTCCTCCCCTTTGCTTTCCAAAGCACTTTCACTTTCATAATGCACCTGCTTCAGCTCATGATGGGATAGCCAATTAGCACATGTCTTGAATCTGTTATCATAGAGCAAGGAGACCACTAGGTGGCGGACTGAGACTGGATTCGGTTGACTTCATGAAATGCATGTTTACTATATACACATTTTTGATGAGGAGAAATGCAGTGTGTCTGAACTGCAGGTTTACAGTGATGAGAGGGAATGCAGTGTGTCTGAACAGCAGGTTTACAGTGATGAGAGGGAATGCAGTGTGTCTGAACAGCAGGTTTACAGTGATGAGGAGGAAGGCAGTGTGTCTGAACAGCAGGTTTACAGTGATGAGAGGGAATGCAGTGTGTCTGAACAGCAGGTTTACAGTGATGAGGGGGAATGCAGTGTGTCTGAGCAAAAGTGGAATTTCCTGATGCAAGAACTTTTTATCTTTCCCGCTGGACATGTTATGCCAATATCAGACTGTTCAGAAAGCTCTAAATAATCAATAATGTGAGATTTGTTGATTTAATCTCTTCCGTAAATGTAAATAAACATTCTAAAGTATTAAAAGAGATCACAGCAACAGAAATACTGGTATCAGATACTGCTGACATTATAGTAATGACACACCTAATATTATCAGAGGAATTTCTGTTTAGAATAAAACGGACCTGGTCCTTATGGATCAATGACAAAATTGCTCTGTTTAATCTGTTTGCCAAAATCTTGGACAGTATTCTAACATCAAGAGGTATTAAGGAGATTGGCCTATAATCATCAGGGTCATTATCTTTCTGTAATATTAATGTAATAAGGGACTGAGACTCTCTGCTCTTCTTAATTAAAATCACACATATAAATAGATTGTTTACAATTGTTTTTAATTTTGGAAGATTCGACTACTAAAAATTGTAACATTATAAATTTAAAAAGATTAGTGGTTAGAACAGGGGACAGTGGGTTGGTTTGTAATTTTCAGGATCTGTTTGCTTTTCTTAGATCAGTCTCACTGACAGGTTTTCTTCCGGTGGGTGACGGGGTGTCTGGGGTGTGCAGCATCATGGGCGCTGCATCGTGTGCTCACCACGGCTGGCACACCCCTGCCCTGGATGTGTCATGATTAATGGTTAATGGTCATCATGGTAATGGTTAATAGTCATCATGCTCATGGTCATCCCTGCCCTGGATGTGTTATCATGGTCATGGTTAATAGTTAATGGTTAATGGTTATCATGGTCATGGTTAATGGTTAATGGCTATCATCGTTAATGGTTAATGGTTATCATGGTCATAGTTAATGGTTAAAGGTTAATGGTTATCATGGTCATGGTTAATGGTTAATGGTTGCCATGGTCATGGTTAATGGTTAATGGTTAATGGTTATCATGGTCATGGTTAAGGGCAACAACCAGACTCTGGACGTTACAGCCAGGACTCGCCAGTGGGGTTTGTGGGTGGGCTCCCCCACTCTGGGACCACTCTATATTGGGCCATGTTCAAGATGTGTAACACTGTTACTGAATGAGTGTGTAGGGTTGATCATGTGATGTGAGTGATGTGACACTGTTACTGAATGTGTGTGTAGGGTTGGTCATGAGCTGTGAGTGATGTCTAACACTGTTACTGAATGTGTGTGTGTAGGGTTGGTCATATGATGTGAGTGATGTGTAACATTGCTACTGAATGTGTGTGTAGGGTTGGTCATGTGATCTGAGTGATGTGTATCATTGTATGACTCCACAAAATCTCAGGTCTCTCCTGTTTTACACCTTGTTTCTTATAGACTTCATCTTGTTTTCTCAGCCATAATCTGAGAAACTTTTCTCAGTTCTTTGCATTTGAAATACTATCATTGAGTTTTAAATCAATACTTGGAGCAAAATTACACTTTTATCTAGTTGGTCCTTTAACATAAATCCGCTGATCAAAATGTTTTTTTTTTTTTAGTGTGTTGTTTTTACTTGCTAATATTTGTTAAGAAATAACATTTATTTTACATGTATCATTTCCATAGACACCCCCAAATGATCAAACACTTAAAATACCTCAATCATCATTAAAGTATTCATTTTGAGTCTGTTGTTGCAATACATTGTGTTCAAGCTTATTAGCAGTAATGCTATGTTAACATTTACTTATTCAAAATATCAAAAATATCAAATCAGACTGTAATCAGCAGTTTCAAATGGGAAAGTTAGAGAAAAACAGACCATAGATGTATTTAAAAGATTATATTTTGGTAACAATGCATCAGGTATCAAAATACAGTAATACATTTAAACAAAAGAAGTGCCATAAAATATGATTTCTTCTTGTATTTAAAAATAAACAGCATTACATTATATGTCAGAGATTAAAAAATAAATAAATAAATAAAACGCATGGCCGGTTTTTACCCATAAGGCACTGCAAGGAAAGAGGTTGGCTTTACAGAGGCACAGAGCATAAATACCTCATTAATATTCATGAGCAAAGTTTAAAACATCTTTGGCTCAGAGTAGTGCTGACAGAAGAATGAAAAATAAAATTTGTAATTTTTAAAGATAAACATTCAGCAACTCCTAGCAGAAGATTTTGTACTGACGACATTTTATCTTCCTGAATTTGAAGGCTACAGCCACCAGGCTTGGCAAAGAGACCCATCAGTGGACCTCAAGCTCCAAACTGCATATTACACCAACAGCACTCGTCTGTGAACTCCTTCTCCTTCTCTCCTCTCCTTTCATTAATCCCTCCATCCTCCCATTGCAACCATTTTATTTTGATACTGGTCCTTGAAACTCTTTAATAAAAGATGTGGATAATTGGCAAGGAAAATTTAAAGATGCTACAGGCAAAACTGCCTGTTTTTCCATGACTTGACACAAAAGTATTTACATGAGCATTAAATTAGATCACAGGATCTCATAGTAATATTTACATAAACATCTTTATATTACATTTTTACATAAACATCTTTCCATTACATTTACAGTACTGGGCAGATGGTCTTATAGTGATTGATACATATTAATCAGTATGACATTATGTGTGCTCTCTGAGGATCAGACCATGATTCTGGAGATGTATGTTACTGTACCTGCTCTACCAGGTTAGTTCAGGAGTGCTAACGTCATAAAACTCTGATCAGGTATGATCGAACATACACTGATCTCTGACCCCTGAATGGTACACAGAAAGGCACTGTGGGCACATTTGTGTGTGTGTGTGTATACAAGAGAGCCAAATCATTTATCATCTCTCAGACTTCCTCATGGTTATTACTGGGAGATCACCTCTGCTCTTCATCTGAGTGGTTTAGTCCATTCATATTAACTCGTCTGTTGTCATGGTTACGGTCTCCATTCACTTCTGATTTTTTCCCTCAGCTGCACAATCACCAGCCCTGCTGCCACAAGCTCCGCCCCCATCAGAGCCAGGAGCACCATCAACACCGTCACTGTGGAGCTCTGATACAGCTGGACTTCTGCAACACACACACAGAAAAAAATAGTCAGAAACGACCCTTCATTACACAATAAAGCTTATCCATGCGTGAGTTTACTGATTGTTTTTTTAAACAAATCACACTACCAGAGTTTGTTAAGATGACAAGATGCCATTCTTCAACAGTCTGGAGTTATAATTCAGTTATTGAGAACTACATGAACTACATTATTACAACTCCTCTCCTTGTTCCCCTCTAAAAACAGGATTATAATGGATTATGGGATTACATTTATGATGGCGTATGGGGTGCCTTGCCCTTCCCTGTGTTATCACCTGGTCTGGGCTTCAGGTGCTACAGCACTGAGATACTTGAACAGTGATACTGAGGGTGAAGTGTTTGTTGATTTATTGAGGGTCGGATGTACAGGGATTGAGCTTCAGGATCAGACAAGGCCAAACTAAAAAAAACACATAAGCCACACTAGAAATAAAAATTATTATTATTAGTCGGCTACATTTATTTAGCACCTTTCTCAAACCCAAGGACACTTTACAGACAGAAATCAGCTTTTACACTCAAATCACACACAGACAGATGAGATGCATAAGCCAATTTACAGTGTTCTCTCTATCAGAAACCACAGCCCCCTGGGGGAGTGCACCAGTGCAGAGGAAGGGGAGGAGGTTAAGACCAGGACAGACCACCAACCATAGCTGAACATACACACACTGTAATGATTGGCCACCCTCCTGACATCCCTGTTTCCATAGTTTCCCTGTCGTGTCTGTTATCCTTTACTTCCTTGTTCCGATGCTTGGTTTTGTTTTCTCCACCCCTCGTCTGTTCCTCAGTTCCAGTCCTTGTTTTGGTTTTCCCTGTTCTTATGTTCACCTGTGTCGGGTTAGTACTTAATTGTTTTGGTTATTTAAGAAATGTGTTTTGTCTCCCATGTTGTTGGTTATTGCGGTAAGTTTGGTTTGTTCCATTTGCTCATGCTATCTCTGTTGGCGCCCTTGCTCTTTCATTTGTCTAGTTCATTTATCACTATGCCTCAGTGTTTTCTGTGTCTGTTTATTTTGTCTCTATTGTGTTCCCTCATTTATTATTTGATAAATAACCTCCTGCATCTATGTTCTGCCTCTCGCCTTGTCCCTGCTAATACACAACACACACACGTGCACACACACCTATCTTGATAGAGGACAGTTTTAGAGGATCAGTCAACCTAACCTCCATGTTTTTGGGAGGAACCCAGAGGAACCCTATGCAGTCACAGGGAGAACATGGAAACTCCACCCAGAAAGAGACTCAAAGGCTGAGAGGCAAACTTGCCAAACACCAAGCCCTGCTTCACAAAAGAACCAACTGTCCCAATGGAACACAAACCAAATTAAGTACAATAACCCTCCCTAACTAACAAAAATGAATAAACACAAGTAAAGAACGGAGCAAATAAAAAAGGCGACAAACTCCCTATTTCCCAACAACAATTCACACAGGACTACTATAATACTCCATACACAGAATGTACAACAGCAAACATGCCCAGAAAAGCAACAAGTCAGAATGATTTATCCAGCAGAGGACCAAAAACACAACAATCAGCAAACAACGCTCACTGAACTAACAAAACTAGCTACAGCAACAGTGGAGATGAATCTCTGTCTGTTGCTTCTTCCCAGGCTTCCCCTTATGCACAGGGTAGAATGAGACAGACAGTCAAGACACAACACAGCAGTACAGCACAGGACAGAATACTTGATCAGGTGGAGGGGGAGGAGCATCAAGAAGAGGAGGAGCCACAGGCTCCAACATAAACAAACACAAACAACCCTACACCTTAAAATACAGACACTTGAATTTTTCTCACTCATCACTCAATCACTCATAATTGTTTTGGTATCAGTAAGCAGGCATCACACAAAGTGCCGTAAAACATCAATGGCTGGATCTAAGAGTGTCCATCTGAGAATCCACCTCAAAGAGTCCAGTGAACATCACATGCTTTAGTGGGGATATACTTCGATAACCAGCACCTCAATTAAGACCAAGACCTCAAACTATTACACTCAGTCCACACTGTTTGCATGATCCTGGCATTTATAGTCAAACTAATACTGAACCACAGATGTGCATAAAAAGTTACTGACACTACACACACCCTTCTCCCCAACATAAAGTAATTCTAGACAACATTAAAATCACAATAACTACACTTACCTTCCACAGTAACTGTTTATGTTTGAATAATCTCTTCATTCTTAGTGTCTCTGATGATGTAAACTCCACTATCAGATGGTGCGGTTCCTCTCAGCTCAACAGCAGAGATGAGCGACGCTCTCTGAGTGTATTCAGGTTCACACTTCAGTGGGTGTCCATCCACTGTGCAGATTTGTCCACTAGAGAGAGCAGCTGCACCTGTGCTGTTAGAAATAATCTCCACTGACTCTGATATGGGCAAATCCAGCACCAGATTTTCAATGGGCTTGATCTGAACTGAAGAACTCAATGCTGAAAAGAAAAACCATCAGTAACTTTAAAGGGGTTCAAATGTAATACATACTATTAAAACTAAATCATTAAGGGTTCGTTAGCAAAGACTGAGAGAACAAACCCTTACCCTCTATCCATAGACCCATATCACAGATGTCTACACCATCACACTCACAGGTGTACCGGTTCCTCTTAGTGTAATCAACATCAGTGATGCTGAGGAGCTTCCTTCAGGTACTGATCATATGACATGTAAAATCCCTCCTTTGACTGACAGAATGTCTGGTTACACTGATCCAGAATGTCAAGTTGTTTATCGAACACAGTCCATGTGACCAGACCAGAACACATCTGAGTGCAGGGGAGAGTAGCATCATCATAAAGGTTCCCCTTTACTGAAGAGAAGGTCGATACAGGAACTGAAAAAGATTAAGAAAGTGGAGTTTAAAAAGGCATTCAATAAATCAGACATCAGTGTTCAGAGTAGCCCGTAGGTTAGCTAGCATTAGCTGACCAAATCGCAAGCCAATTGCGATTCGTAAACATATTAGCTACTCACCACTCTGTTGGGTTTATTTATTTGTAAACATATCAGTTACTCACCACTTTGGTGGGTTTATTTATTTGTAAACATATCAGCTAGTCAACACTCTGGTGTCAAACTGCTCTCTGCGTAAGGAAATCTATAGAGTGACATTACTGTATTAGATTCAAGACCACAAACCCGCTGTGGAACGGAGCAGAAAAGCAGAAACAGGAACCACAAGTCACAAGTTTCAGCAGGTTTCCGGTGAGTCTGCACTGCAGGCTTGGCACGAACCTCCATCTTGTCATCATCTGTAGAGGAAGTTTCTCACTCCTTTAGTTCACACAATGAAAATCTAAAATAAACATGTTCTTCAGCTTAATTAAACATATCTTGGGTCTAATGCACCTAAAGGAAGTGTGTGTTAAAGCATATGTAGAAGAGAAAAGTCTTATTTTTTGGAAATTCAAACCTTCCATTTTTTTCTGTTAAATCCACTACATTTATAAGGATCACTTTCTTAGCTACTCATAAGATTTCCTAATGTGGAAAGGTGGATAAAATATAGAGCAATATTGTGCAAATAGCTGATCAGTTCACTATAGTATATTTTAAAATGATCAAGTCAAATGATCAATTCACTCTGTGATATTCTTGGAAAACACTTTGCAACATATTCAAAATATGACATTGCAGTGTTTTTACTGCAGGAATGTAGAGTATTGAGATGGCAAGCTTGTGTAAAATGTCTCTTTGCACATATTGAATCTTTATAAAATAAACAGATCAAATTATCAAATAATCCACTAAATTCTTGCAATACACTCTCTTATGTAGTTACTTTTAGAATGACTAAGTTATTTTTACTGTGGGAATTTGGAGTAATGGGATGGCAATATCCTGTTAAATGTCACTATATAGCACTACTTGAAGCTCTATAAAATACACACATCAAACTCTTATCAAATTATGAATTGTTATTCAAGAAAGGATAGAGGCATCTAAAATCTTAAATATGAGCAAGCAAACCACATGGTGAATTGAGCAACACGGATACACCCACACATCAGAACAAAGGACATAAGTCAGAGATCAAGGTTGTGGAGCTGTCTGGTTTACAACAGCAGCGACGTCAGTCTTCCTAAAACTGTTACAAATTCATATCAAAGCACATCACATACTCCAAATAAAACACATTCATGACAAAGAGAAAGGAAGAAGAAATGGACCAACTAATGTAAACAGGAAACAAAATGATGACTAGCCAATCACAACACACAAATGATCACACCAATGAGGTTAAGGCTGGCTTTAATTTTTCACCTTTTTTCCAGACTAACACTTTCATCACTGATAAATTGCAAGCATAAAACTTCTGTACAGTATGGAATCAGACAGCCTGTAGGTGTGTATGTAATAAAACAGCTTTTTGCTAACTGCACTGTCACAGGCATGTTATGATAGTACGATTTCAGTTTAATTTGTCTTGTCAACTCTGTACTGATCCCATATAGTATGGTATCAGATATGACTGATCCACCTGTCTGTAATAGCTGTGTAAATAGTTTAGGTTCAAGGCAGAAATAAAGTGCTTAAAAGGTCAAACGGTTGGTTGAGAGAAGCAGCACAACCTAAATCTTTACATAAACTTATGCATTTTTGAGGAACAGCCTGATTTACTTACACACAGCCAATCACATCCTCAAAACACATCCTCTCACACACACCTACCCATACACTTTCCCCTATGCCATAAACTTCCACTGGACAGATGTGTGTGTGTGTGTGTGAGAGGGAGAGAGTGAGTATGCATATGTGTGTATGTAATAGTGAAGGGTGTGACGTGGGTGGCACAAAGGAAGTGAGAGGCGAGGTTGTGAGGAAATGCTCTTTAGTGTACATAGAAAGTAAAGACTGAAAGCACTGACAAAAACCAAAAAAAACACGTCTAGCTCTCTCAAGGAACTGTTGTGTCCCAAGCAAGTTCTCTACTAATGTGCAGTTCTGTCTTGGGTTTAAATAGGGGTGAAGGGAAATAAGGAAGAAGACAATTAATAGGTGATTTAGAGCAGGGCAGGTGTGTGGTGTGATCCCTAGCAGGAATGGGCGTGTCCCTCCTACTGATGACCAACCATGACAAAGGGGGGTAGTTAAAAAGGGATTTACATATATATATATATATATATATATATATATATATATATATATATATATATATATATATATATATATATATATATATATAATTATTATTATGATTAACTATATCAGTAGAGGTGTTGAAGGATTAAAAACTGAATCAGTGTAAAACCGAAACAATTGTGTCCATGTTACCACTAATCTCTGGACCTGGTTTCCTTCTGACCCACGGTGTTGAGAACGGCGCAAAATTTCAAAAAGACAGCAGGAGGATCCAGAAAACCCTGCAGCAACCGAGTCCAGGAATATTGTTTTCCTTTAAAAGTGAAAGCAAAAATATGTTGTGTTCTTATGCACAGGGATGCAGAAAAAGGCTGAACGTAAATCAACAACAGTAAAAGGGCTATGAGTGGCAGGAGATTAACAAGTGTATTCACACCTTGCTGTTTCAGTGAATTCATAACAGCTACAATGTCTGCTTCCTTTTCACTAGAAAGAGGACATTGCTTGAAGCACACTAGCTGCTGTTAATAATTTAGCCTGATATGGTTCAGTTTATAAAGCTCACTTGAGCCTCGTGTTCAACCCACAACCTTTTTGGAACGACTCTCAGGTAGTCAGGGATCTGTATTTGAGGGTCGCTATCTGTAGAATCAAAAAATGAACTTCGTAGGCACTGACAGTTTTCCTTTTTCAAAAGAAATTGACAAATTTAATTTTGTCATAATATCATGACTGAGTAGTTATTTATATATACTGTTATTTATTCTTACTGTTGTCTTGTATCTTTATCTCCTCTGCAGGGCATTTAAAGCAACGCAAATACAGATTTACTGCTGTTCTACTACTGTTAGACTGTGTTCTATGTGTTCTGTGTTCTATGTGTTCTATGTGTTCTATGTGTTATGTGTTCTATGCTCTGTTTTCTGTGTGTTGTAAGTGTTCTATGTGTTCTGTGTTCTATGTGTTCTGTGTTCTGTTCTATGTGTTCTATGTGTTCTGTGTTCTGTTCTGTGTTCTGTTCTATGTGTTCTCTTTTTAATATACAAAATAATCTGCTTATTTAGAACTCTACATTTGTCTTATATTGTAGAGTATTCTGTATTAATGTTATATGGAGGTAACTAATGCGACATAGTGGAGATTTACTCTCAGCGCAGCCGCAAAACAAGTCCGTGTAGGAGGGACTGTGACTCCATTGGCTGTATAGACTGTATGTCTATGATTGGCTGCAGAAAAATGACGGACAGGTAACTTTGGCTGCTGATTGGTTAATAAAAATGACTGAGTCATAAATCGGTTGTGTAATTGGCTTCAGTTGAAAGTGATTGACATGTGCTCCGCCCTCTACTTACCCGCTGGAGTTCCTGTAGTCTCTCCCTTCTCTAGAAAACGAAAGTATTTTCTGAACTGTCGCCATTAGTTGGGCGGATTGGAGATACGCGCGTTTAAATTATTTCACGGTAAGTTCATTCTGTTTCTTAAAATGCGATGTCGGTGCAGTTTAAACAACGTGTTTTGTAAGTACGTAGTTCTGTGTTTAAATCGTAGGTTCACCCAAAAGTGGATTAAATGTAAAGATTAAAGTCCTGGTGAAGTTAACGCTACGTATCTAAAATGGCGAACGCGCAGCACGATTGTGCAGTTATATTTAAAATAATTTAACGGGGTCAGATATATGTGGTCAGTTATTGTAAATCAGAATTTTAAGTCGTAGTTAGTCAGTGATCTTTCCAAATGGTCCCAGTTAAAACTCATCTGGTCTAAATGTAAAGTCGCTGCTGTGATGTGTGTTTTTTACAGTTAGTTTCTGTTCAGTTTCAGTCATTTTGTAGTGTTGTCCACATTCTCAGTGGGCAGTTCAGATTCCCTGTATAGTTCATTAGCTGTAGTGTTACCTGTAGTTAGGATGGGACGGTCGACATTGACGTTTCTACGCTTGTTTCGAGTTTCTGAAGCGCAGCGATTTGAAACGCTGATCCGAAGTGTGGCTCAAAACGGCCATGTCACGTGACCACAGGTGACCTAAGCTTGTGTTTCTACAGGTGTTATACAGTACATGCTGCTCCTGGCTTTGACTGACAGTGTCTGAAACAAACCTGATCACACATCTGTCTCAGTCACACACTCTATGAATGCTTAGAAGTCAAGAAAACACACCCCAACTTTGAGGGGTTTTGTGAGAACAGAGAATTTGAGAGACAGATTCAGTGTTGTCTAGACAGAAGGTTATTGACAGGACATATTGACTGATAGGCTAGTGAGAGACATCCAGTGAGCAGTAGTTATAGATACAGTGACATTAATATATAGAAAGTGTGTAGAGAGATCCTCTGGTTTACTGACAGGAGTGATGTGCTGTATATCCACACATTTATATAATGGTAAAAACACCTGTGTATGCCAGCAACAAGTGTTCACTGTGAATGAATCTTTTCCAAGACTGAGGAGGTAATGTGGGAAGAGAAGAATCCCCCAAACAGCAGAACATCTAACATTTTAAAATCTAAATATTATAATAAATGAGATATTTTACTTTATTGATCTTCATTATCCATGATCATAATTATCTACATTCACAACACTTCATTCTGCAATAGATGAAACATGGTCCACACAGAAAGATCATTAAATAGATACCGAGAATTTGAAATACCTTACAGAATGACAGAAAACAGAAGCATCTTTTGTTGTTTTTGTATGTAATTTCTCTGAAATATTTATTGATCATATTTATCTATAGCCTGGCATAACCCACCAGAATAATATCTAGGCAGAGTAGTTTAGACTTTGTTGTTTTACAGAAAAAAATGATCAAGATGTTGGCAGAAGTGGGAACTGTGGAGATCATGTCAGATTGTTTCTGTTCAACAGGCCCAGACGTGATGGATGAATTATGATGAATATTATTTAATTTTGTTTTTCTTTATATTATATTTGTTCAGTATTGTGTCATTGGCTAAAGATATTAGTGGATTATGCAGTTAAACTCTGTGTCATTGGTTAAAGATGTCGGTTGTACGGTTGCGTGCGTTTAGAGGTCATTTATTGCAGTGCTGAGTGTTACCCACACAGTAAAACTCTGTTTGTGTTAAACCCAGAGACTCTGTGTTACTGATAAAATGTAAGTCAGG
Source organism: Electrophorus electricus (assembly GCF_041902795.1). Lineage (NCBI taxonomy): Eukaryota > Metazoa > Chordata > Actinopteri > Gymnotiformes > Gymnotidae > Electrophorus > Electrophorus electricus. Next base: position 2,320,666 of record NC_137497.1, read on the forward strand.
CATCTTCTTTTTATGTTGGTGTTTTGTTAGGAAAAGGCAGTGTTAGTTGATGTTTAGAGTTATCATTAAAGAGCAGACACGTTAGTCCCTGTGCTCTCTGTATAGGTTTAGTTTAATATTTTAGCATTTACCACATTTCTCCTCTGGTAATACTGTGTTTCATATCAGATGGGAGATGTACTTTCTTTGTGTATCAGTCCTTGAGTTTGGGAGATTTAATCAGTAGTTTAAATGTTAGTTGTGTCACTACATTTCTGTTTATCAAGTCACTGAGTCAGTTCTAGAGATTTGCCGCTAGATGGCACCCAAGCACCAGTTACTGTATATTCAGCTCACTATAGGCATTACAATCGACTGTAAAAGGCTTTTCTGTGTATTGTGCAGGTTGTCATTTACAAGCAACATTGACTTTTAAAGTAATATCTGTATGTGCTTGATCTCTTAGCATTATTATCCTATTCTCTACTTCAGTTCTGTAACATCAAAGCCCATAACTGTTATTACACCTTGTGTTCTGGCCAACAGACCAGGTTGAGCACAGTTATAAATCCAACCAGTGCCATTCATCCCAGTCCCCTACAGTAGTCTTTACTACACTTTTGAGACCTTGAAACTATTTTCAACACAACTGCTTCGAACATCTCAATGTTTCACAAAGCCTCACTTTTCCCACCACGACCTATAGTGTACTTTAAATGTAGTGAACTACTGATGTATACTGATTAAGGGCAAAGATACCTCTACCTATAATTTACTGTAAATGTAGTGAACTACTGATGTATACTGATTAAGGACAAAGTTACCACCACCTATAGTGTACTGTAAATGTAGTGAACTACTGATGTACACTGATTAAGGACAAAGATACCACCACCTATAGTGTACTGTAAATGTAGTGAACTACTGATGTACACTGATTAAGGACAAAGATACCTCTACCTATAATTTACTGTAAATGTAGTGAACTACTGATGTATACTGATTAAGGACAAAGTTACCACCACCTATAGTGTACTGTAAATGTAGTGAACTACTGATGTACACTGATTAAGGACAAAGATACCACCACCTATAGTGTACTGTAAATGTAGTGAACTACTGATGTACACTGATTAAGGACAAAAATACCACCACCTATAGTGTACTGTAAATGTAGTGAACTACTGATGTACACTGATTAAGGACAAAAATACCACCACCTATAGTGTACTGTAAATGTAGTGAACAACTTGTGTCCATTGATTAAGAGCATATAACAGACATGTTGTCAGGTTCAGTATCACTATTTTGGCTGAACCCAAAATAACAGTGACAGAATGTTAATGCAACAAGAAACAGAATAAACAAATCTTGTGCTGAAGAAATAAGCATTACAGAATTTCACTCTGTAGTTTTTGATTGACAAAATGGGAACATGGACATAGTTATAGAGTTGTGTATTATTAAAGTCACAGCATAACACAACTGAAACTATAAATCATCACTACAGTGTCTTACTTCAATGCAACTGCACCACTTTATGTTGCAGATAGTTTCCATGATGAAATGTCACAATGATCTATTTCACAGACTAGCATTGATAGATTCTATCTTTCGTCTCACTAATGTGTACCCTGTGTAGTGTTCTATATAGACCCATCTGTGTGGGGGAATGTGAGTGAGTAGACCATTACATTTATGGCATTTAGCCAACACTTTTACAATTCTGACTGAGTACAACTCAAGCAATTGAGGATTAAGGGTCTTGTTAAGGGACCCAACAGTGGCAACTTGGCAGTGGTGGGGCTTGAACCACCAACCTTGCGACTACAAGTCAAGTACCTTAACCACTCAGCTTCGTTATATGCTGGACTTGTTGTTTCTGGTGTGAGTGTGTGTGTCAGAAATGATGCGGTTGCTCCTCTTCCCATCATGCACAGATTAACACACTGTATGCATCACTAGTATAAATACATGTGTTCTCGATAGATTAATGTGCCATATGCAGTGAAAAGCTTTGAATCAAGTACATTTAAATTGAGAATTCAGTGTAAATATGATGAAATTACATTTGAATTTCTTTGTCATTGGGTGTGTTACATACTGGTTAAGCTAGTTGCTAAATGGTGATATTTGGTGCTTTGGCAGTTGACGGCCAATGTGCACATATTTGGGCCATTACGCGTCAGAATAACATGCCAACATTATGTGCACATATATACGGTCTATTACGGTATCTGAGTGCTCAGAGTATCACTCCAACAGAATATGCACATATATACGGTCTGTTACGGTATTTGAGTGCTCAGAGCATCACTCCAACATAATGTGCACATATATACGGTCTGTTACGGTATCTGAGTGCTCAGAGTATCACTCCAACAGAATATGCACATATATACGGTCTGTTACGGTATTTGAGTGCTCAGAGCATCACTCCAACATAATGTGCACATATATACGGTCTGTTACGGTATCTGAGTGCTCAGAGTATCACTCCAACATAATGTGCACATATATACGGTCTGTTACGGTATTTGAGTGCTTAGAGCATCACTCCAACATAATGTGCACATATATACGGTCTGTTACGGTATCTGAGTGCTCAGAGTATCACTCCAACATAATGTGCACATATATACGGTCTGTTACGGTATCCGAGTGCTCAGAGTATCACTCCAACATAATATGCACATATATACGGTGTGTTATGGTATCTGAGTGCTCAGAGCATCACTCCAACGTAATGTGCACATATATACGGTCTGTTACGGTATCTGAGTGCTCAGCGTATCACTCCAACATAATGTGCACATATATACGGTCTGTTACGGTATCTGAGTGCTCAGAGTATCACTCCAACATAATGTGCACATATATACGGTCTGTTACGGTATCTGAGTGCTCAGAGTATCACTCCAACATAATGTGCACATATATACGGTCTGTTACGGTATTTGAGTGCTCAGAGTATCACTCCAGGGCCTGAGGGAACTTTGACGCATATATGAGAGCTTTATGTTCTCATCCACATGTATGTTTCATACAACTTTTTTATGTGTCTGTATTTTTATAT
>NC_137497.1:2358720-2388720 GCF_041902795.1 Electrophorus electricus
TAAATGTCATCTTATACCCACCCAGAGTTACACGTCTCCTACTGTTAATACCTCTACATCACCACTAAATGTCATCTTATACCCACCCAGAGTTACATGTCTAATACTGTTAATACCTCTATATCACCACTAAATGTCATCTTATACCCACCCAGAGTTACATGTCTCACCTCGAGGAATCTTCATCTATCTCAGTGGGTGCCAGTGGAGAGGTTTCTGCAGATTCATGTGTCTGTATTTTGTCTGGCTGAGAACAGAACGTGTTTCTTTTGAAATGTGCTTTGACTTGATAGCTGTCAGGGAACGCTCTCCTCCCACAGGTTACGTGGTTTGGCCCGCCGTGTGCAGTGGGAGGGTCTTGTTTGTTTATCGTGTTTGTAACCGCACCTGCGCACACCTGCACCTGCTTTAGTCTCGTTATGTCTGTGTATTTAAACCCAGGCTGGTGTGTGTGGGATTATCAGTCTTTGTTCATGGTCAATTATTCACAGCGTTAATGTTAAACGTGTTCATGTCTGTTTTCACTATGTTTGTGTTCATCGAGTACGTTAAATGCGAGTGCCATTGTCTTCGTCTTTATCAATAAATGTCTGTCTACGTCGACGGAGTCTGTGCGTCCTGCGACATTCGGATCGTTACAGTAGCATAACGCAGACTGGCTTCTCTGGGCTGTCTGTCCCTGGACTACTTTCCTAAGAGAGGATAAAAATGGATGTATTTTCTGATCAAATTCTAATACTAAATCATACTGTAACGTTGCTGCTGGCCCGAGTGCTGATGGGCGTGGAGCAGGACGCACAGACTCCCTCGACAGAGTGAAACATTTATTAACATAAAACACGAACAACAATGGTGGTACTCACACATAACATTAGCGACAGACATAACGGTACATTTAACTAGACACGGGTTACACAACATTGAACAATGGATATACACACGTTTAAACAGACTTCAACAAATAATGACCAACACAACACACACTAGCAGAGGTTTAAATAGTCACATGACGGTAACCCGTGCAGGTGCGTGCAGTCAAGAACTGCTTGGCTGCAATTGACGGTGAACCCCCCTGCACGCAGCAGGCCGTACCACGTGACTCGTGGGGGGGAGCGTCCCGTGACGTACACATTACTTGATCAGTCCATAAATATAAAATTATATATTCTAATTTTTCCTGGAAGAGCTTGAAGCAGTGTGAAAAGTCTAACACTGTATACAACCAACCAGGGTGCCTGGATGTGTTTTAATGTTCCTTGTATGTGTGTAAAATGAGTTAAACTCACATGCAGGGAAGATAACATGCACTGTTATCCTGAACTACCCTCAGAAACCAGCAGTGCATCTGTTAAGCTATCAAGAGGTTTGGTATTTCACCAGGTTGATTGTTCCTGCAAACCTGCCAAATAGCATTAATCTCATACGCATATATAGTGCTACTAGATTCTGACTGACCCCAGGTGAGACTGTGCTGTAGATGTAGTGCTAATAGATTCTGAGTGACCCCAGGTGAGACAGTGTAGAAGATGTAGTGCTAACAGACTCTGAGTGACCCCAGGTGAGACAGTGCAGTAGATGTAGTGCTGCTAGACTCTGACTGACCCCAGGTGAGACAGTGCAGTAGATGTAGCGCTACTAGACTGACTGACCCCAGGTGAGAGTGCTGTAGATGTAGTGCTGCTAGACTCTGAGTGACCCCAGGTGAGACAGTGCAGTAGATGTAGTGCTACTAGATTCTGACTGACCCCAGGTGAGACAGTGCAGTAGATGTAGTGCTGCTAGACTCTGACTGACCCCAGGTGAGACAGTGCAGTAGATGTAGTGCTACTAGATTCTGACTGACCCCAGGTGAGACAGTGCAGTAGATGTAGTGCTGCTAGACTCTGACTGACCCCAGGTGAGACAGTGCAGTAGATGTAGTGCTCCTAGACTCTGAGTGACCCCAGGTGAGAGTGCTGTAGATGTAGTGCTGCTAGACTCTGACTGACCCCAGGTGAGACAGTGCTGTAGATGTAGTGCTACTAGATTCTGACTGACCTCAGGTGAGACTGTGCTGTAGATGTAGTGCTATTAGACTCTGACTGACCCCAGGTGAGAGAGTGCTGTAGATGTAGTGCTACTAGAGTCTGACTGACCTCAGGTGAGACAGTGCTGTAGATGTAGTGCTATTAGACTCTGACTGACCCCAGGTGAGACAGTGCTGTAGATGTAGAGCTACTAGACTCTGACTGACCTCAGGTGAGACAGTGCTGTAGATGTAGTGCTAACAGATTCTGTCATTCACAGCATTCTGTGAATGCTGTTTAGCAATAGTTTTGGGGTTTCTAGTGACATGCTCACTTTTACTTTTGCCCTTAAATATGTCCCTCTAAAGAATTTTTGAGGTAATTAGTAAACTGACCTCATATCTGTATGTGTGTATATATAGTCTCCTCATTGACGTCATGTAGGTATCTGTATAGTGACTCATCTCTGATGTGTGTGTGTGTGTGTGTGTGTGTGTGTGTGTGTGTGGTCTCATTACATGTCTGTATATATAGAGTTTCATTACTGATTGTGTGTATAGTATCATTAATTTGCATGTTTGCATATGTATAGTATTGTTACTCTCCTATCTATCTATCTATCTATCTATCTATCTATCTATCTATCTATCTATCTATCTATCTATCTATCTATCTATCTATCTGTACATTTCAGACTCTTGCTAATGTTCTCTAGTGATTGTTAACATTGTTCCATCATTTCTGACTGTTTCTTCTTGTTTTGCTTGTTCTAACAGTGTTTGTTTTTGCCATATGACGCCGTGTGTATTATGACCCATTTTTCCTGTTATTAGGAATCGTCCTTATAATGTCAGTTACATCCTACTAACCTATAGCCCCGCCCACCTCTAGCCCCACCCACCTCTGACTCCTGAGTGTTACTGTACAGTGTAAATCTCACGGTGTGTCTCCCACTCTGCTGTGTATCAGTCTGTTCCTCATTAATGCCCAGTTCTCCATCACTATCCAAGTTCATTTATTTCAGCACACAAGTCTGTTAATGTTTTCATTAGTACTTTATTATACAGTAGTTTCATTACTGACATTTTGGCTGTATGTGTCTACAGAAGAACTCATCCTGTTCTACATCCACACAAAGACAAGGAAGAGTCCATACAGCAGGACTCTCGCACACCAGTGGATAATGTCCTACACAGAGACTTACACACGCACAAAACCAGCATGAAGAACAAGTATGAGAGTTTATTTGAGGGAATCAAATCACAAGAGAATAAAACCCTCCTGAACAGGGTTTACACACAACTCTACATCATAGAGGGAGAGAGTGAAGGAGTAAATGAAGAACATGAGGTTTTACAGATGGAGAAAACACTCAGGAAACAGCTGGTACAAGACACCCCAATCTACTGCTCAGACATCTTTAAACCTGTACAAGGTCCTGAAGGAGACATGAAGGAAGAGAAGATCGGAGCTGTGATGGCTGAAGGTGTCAGACACACAGAACCAAAAGAAGATAAAGGCCCAGAAGTGCCAAAGCTCAGAACTGTTCTGACCAAAGGCATTGCAGGCATTGGGAAAACTGTCTCAGTGCAGAAGTTCATTCTGGACTGGGCCGAGGGAAAAGGCAATCAGGATGTAGATTTCATGTTTGTGCTTCCATTCCGGGAACTGAACCTGGTTAAAGATGACCAGTACAGTCTGCATAGACTCCTGTGTGACTTCCACCCTGAGATAAAAGACCTGGACCCAAAAATATATGATGTGCGCAAAGTTGTGTTCATCTTTGATGGCCTGGATGAAAGCAGAATTCAACTGAACTTTTCCCAGTGTCATAAAGTGTCTGACATAAGCATGACATCATCAGTGGGTGTGCTGATGTCAAACCTCATCAAAGGAGAGCTGCTTCCCTCTGCTCTCATCTGGATAACCTCCCGACCAGCAGCAGCCAATCAACTCCCTTCTCAGTACATCAACCGTGTGACAGAAATTCAGGGATTCACGGACCCACAGAAGGAGGAGTACTTCAGGAAGAGAGTCAGTGACCAAGACCAAGCTGAGAAAATCATCTCACACATAAAGACAGCAAAGAGCCTCCACATCATGTGTCACATACCAGTCTTCTGTTGGATCTCAGCCACTGTACTTCAGGAAATGCTAAAACAAACTGATACAGAAATCCCTAAAACTCTGACTGAGATGTACATACAGTTCCTACACACTCAGATCAACATGAAGAATGAGAAGTATGAGGGGAAAAAGAAAAGAGATCAAAAGAAACATCTGAAATCCAACAGGTCCATGATTCTGAAACTGGCTGAACTGGCTTTCAAACATCTGATGGAGGGAAACGTGATGTTCTATGAAGAAGACCTGAGAGAGTGTGGCCTTGATGTCACTGAGGCCTCTGTGTACTCTGGGATCTGCACTGAGATCTTTAGGGAGGAATCTGTGCTGTACCAGAGGAAGATCTACTGCTTTGTACATCTGAGCTTTCAGGAGTTCCTGGCTGCTCTCTATGTGTTTCACTGCTTTATCAGCAATAATATGATGGCTCTACAGGCTTTACAGTTACAGTCCATTCAGTATGTTTCTCTCCATGACCTGCTGAAGGCAGCAGTGTGTAAAGCCTTAGAGAGTCAGAATGGACACCTGGACCTTTTCCTCCGTTTCTTGCTGGGCATCTCACTGGAGTCCAATCAGAGTCTCCTACAAGGCCTACTGACACACACACACAGCAGCCCAGAGAGCATCACGGACACAGTCCAGTACATCAAAGACCAAATACAAAAAGGGCACCTCCCCACTGAGAGATCCATCAACCTGTTCCTCTGTCTGTCTGAAATGAAGGACCAGTCTCTTGCCAGAGAGATTCAGGAGTATCTACGATCAGAGAAACCCTCAGGACAGAAGCTCTCTCCTGGACAGTGTTCAGCACTAGCCTGCATGCTTCTGACCTCAGAGGAGGTGCTGGATGAGTTGGACTTGGAGAAATACAACACATCACAGGAGGGTTACAGGAGGCTGATCCCAGCTGCTGCAAACTGCAGGAAGGCTCTGTGAGTGTTTAACTATTATTTATTCAATAATTTATATTAGTAATTGAGTACTGATGGCTAAATGCTTCATTCACCCTCACAAGGAAGATGCCACGCAGCTTTAGAGTTGATGCACTGGATCATTTATTTGGTCCCTCCATATTGTCCAGTATTCCCTCAACTCACACACACCACAACACACCACCAGGTGGTGTACAACCAGCAAAAACATTTAATATATTTCAATATGAAAGTACCTCTTAATTTTTGTTTCAAAACAGAATTTACATAAAACATTGACCTTAACATCTTTTTGTCCACTCCTAGACCTAATGAGAGTTAATGGGGTATGTGACTAACTGAATCATAACCCTGACTGTATATTCAGAGTTCACTTTGCTAGGATTACTGACTTCAGTTTATCACACCAAACTTTAGCCACTTTACTATTAATATTAAGTGGAGTCTTTAATGAAGCTAATTACACCCACTGTAATCTACCACTACAAAAGTTAAACACAGGAAGTTCTCTCTCTGCTCTTTCTACAATACCTGCCTTACCCCGTGTATGTACGTGGATGACACAGTGTATTGTAGTTAAAGATATAGAGGTCTTAGACATGGAAAGGGAGTTCACAAGGTTTCCAGAGAAACCAGATTTAGGTCAGAGGTCCTTCATCAGCTGTGCAAGCAAATAGCCTGTTTACACCTTAAATTAAGGTGTTTCATTTCCAGATTGTACCGGAATTCGCTTTGGCTGGATTCTGTTTACACTTTTCACTAAAATGTGTCCTCAGAGTGACCAGATGTGCTTTGATCTTATTTTAATATTTTAAAAGCACACCAGTCCACACATCATTTCTGTTTTGCTTCCTGAAACCTACATGGTAAACAAGATTCCTTGCAGACTATTACCAGTGTATTATACACTCTCAGATATGGGCAGAAACCATCTACAACTGGCAACGAGGTGTCCAGCTGTAGCCCTACAGACAGATCAGACCCCTGAGAGGATCAGCCCTGTGATGGGCAGAAGTGGTTACTAAGAAACGTTCATGAAAAAGCATGTATATCTAAAAACAATTAAGCAGCTGACTTTTGTGTTAATACTACTAAACCACATAAATGGACTTATGAGAATGACTTAACTAGCTGCTGATGTTACCACTAACTGAAACAGGATGTTGTGATTAATGTTGACCATTAGCTAGGTTAGATAATTTACTACTTGGTGAATTGTCAGTTAAGTGATTCAGTCCCATCTGCCTCAGTGCAGGAGAAGCTTTGACTGGCAGCAGATGTAATTTCTGCAGTCAGCCAGCAGATGGGTTTCCACTTGTGTAGTTGTACGCAGATACAGAGACTTTCACTCGTATTAAATGCGATCAACATCCGTCTCTGACCACTTCTGACTGTGGTTTCAATGATCAGATTACAGTGTGTCTTGGTTGTTTATGCCTCGTGTTTCATGTGTTAGACTGAAATCTGAATGTGATCTGATCACTAAATTCTGTCCCTATATCTTAGTTATCTCATAATTTTAGCTGTTACTTCATGTTTAATTCCTTGTAAGCAGTTACATCATTGTTCTAATCTTGTGTTGTGTAGTAATACTTTAATGACTTAACGAAGGTTTGTTGATTTATTAATTAATATTACAGCTCTAATTATTGTAAATCCTGAGTCTCTAACACACCTGCTCCAGACTCTCTCAGACATTGATTAGTTCTGTCTAGTTCTAGTTCTCTGTAGCTGTCTTATACTGATTGTATTTATATAACATAAAGTGAATAGCAGGTAATAACAGGTATTAGATATTAATGTTGTAAATGTTCATTAACTGCAAGTCTTTTTATTCAGTATCTGCCACTAGTTTGGTTAGACTGACTTGCTTGTTTTCTTGTTTTCTTTCTCAAGCTGTTCAAACCATTTCTGTGCAGTTTGATGGCTCACTCTGTTTTAAATGTGCTTTGTTTCCTCTGTATTTGCAGACTAGGTAACTGTAGTCTGGACACAGATTTGTGTAAAGCTGTATGTTCCACTTTGGCATCATCAAACTCCCCCCTGAGAGAACTGAGTATCAATATCAGCACCCTGGAAGATGAAGGAGTGAAGCTGCTTTCTGATGGGCTGAAGAGTTCAAACTGTAGACTGGAGACGCTCAGGTGAGACACTGTAAACTGGAAACGCTCAGGAGAGCACATGTATTTTGTCACGGAACGTTCGCCTCCCACAATTCACGGGGTTTGGCCCGGCATGTGACTTGGGAGGATGTTTGTGGCCACGCCTGCACACACCTGCACCTTGTTTTGTCTGTGTATTTAAACCCTTGTTAGTGTGTGCAGTATCGTTGGTCATTCTTAATGTAGCATATTAATGTTAAATATTAGTGTTGTTATACGTTTTCCCATTTATCGTGTCCGTTTTTTGTTAACAGTTTCATGTTCCTTGTTTGTAATACGTGTGAGTGCCATTGTGTATGTTTCAATTAAATGTTCGTCCTTGTCGAGGAAGTCTGTGCGTCCTCCTCCACGCCTTATATCCTGAAGTGATGTATTCACAGTAAAACAGTTATACCTTTGTGAAGTGACGTATTCACAGTAAAACAGTTATATCTTTGTGAAGTGACGTATTCACAGTAAAACAGTTTTATCCTTATGAAGTGATGTATTCACAGTAAAACAGTTATCTTTGTGAAGTGACGTATTCACAGTAAAACAGTTATCTTTGTGAAGTGACGTATACACAGTAAAACAGTTATATCTTTGTGAAGTGACGTATTCACAGTAAAACAGTTATATCTTTGTGAAGTGACGTGTTCACAGTAAAACAGTTATATCTTTGTGAAGTGACGTGTTCACAGTAAAACAGTTACATCCTTATGAAGTGACGTGTTCACAGTAAAACAGTTATATCTTTATGAAGTGACGTGTTCACAGTAAAATCTTTGTGAAGTGACATGTTCACAGTAAAACAGTTACATCCTTATGAAGTGATATATTCACAGTAAAACAGTTATATCTTTGTGAAGTGACGTATTCACAGTAAAACAGTTTTATCCTTATGAAGTGACGTATACACAGTAAAACAGTTATATCTTTGTGAAGTGACGTATACACAGTAAAACAGTTATATCTTTGTGAAGTGACGTATTCACAGTAAAACAGTTATATCTTTGTGAAGTGACGTGTTCACAGTAAAACAGTTATATCTTTATGAAGTGACGTGTTCACAGTAAAACAGTTGCATCCTCATGAAGTGACGTGTTCACAGTAAAACAGTTATATCTTTATGAAGTGACGTATTCACAGTAAAACAGTTATATCTTTGTGAAGTGACGTGTTCACAGTAAAACAGTTACATCCTCATGAAGTGACGTGTTCACAGTAAAACAGTTATATCTTCGTGAAGTGACGTGTTCACAGTAAAACAGTTACATCCTCATGAAGTGACGTGTTCACAGTAAAACAGTTATATCTTTATGAAGTGACGTATTCACAGTAAAACAGTTATATCTTTATGAAGTGACGTATTCACAGTAAAACAGTTATCTTTATGAAGTGACATATTCACAGTAAAACAGTTATATCTTTGTGAAGTGACGTATTCACAGTAAAACAGTTATCTTTATGAAGTGATGTATTTAGGTGATCGGGGCTTTTGGATCTTTTTCTTGTGTTCAAGTGAGAAGCACCTCCCCTCCTTCATGAATTAATGTGCTACAGCTGCTCTGACACATTTTACTTTCACCAGATTCTGACAGCTTTTTCATAATTTATTTTTATCACTGTATTGTTTAGTCTCCAGATATGTTAATTCATGTAAAAATAGCAATTAATGAATAATTATTGTTAACAGAATGTTGTTTGTTATTTCTGTGAGCCTTGATTTCATGCTGTTTTAACACTGGGCTTTATTTTCTGTGTCTTTGCAGTCTTACAGGCTGTAACCTCACAACAGACAGCAGTAAAAGTCTCTCCTCTGTTCTGACATCAGCCAAGTCCTTCCTGAGAGAACTGCACCTCAGAAATTGTGACTTTCAGGATTCAGGAGTGGAGCAGCTCTCTGCTGCACTGAAGAGTTCACACTGTAAACTGGAGATTCTCAGGTGAGACACTAAACTGGAGAAGACAAGAACAGGGCCGATGCTGCAGCCCCTTTGTTCTGCCCTCTGATTAAGTTACTAACCTAAACCCCTAACCCCTACCCCTCTGATTGTTACTAACCCCTAACCCCTACCCCTCTGATTAAGTTACTAACCCCTAACCCCCTAACCCCTACCCCTCTGATTTTTAGTAACCCCTAACCCCTACCCCTCTGATTGTTACTAACCCCTACCCCTACCCCTCTGATTAAGTTACTAACCCCTACCCCTCTGATTAAGTTACTAACCCCTAACCCTCTGATTAAGTTACTAACCCCTAACCCCCTAACCCCTACCCCTCTGATTTTTACTAACCCCTAACCCCTACCCCTCTGATTACGTTACTAACCCCTAACCCTCTGATTAAGTTACTAACCCCTACCCCTCTGATTAAGTTACTAACCCCTAACCCCCTAACCCCTACCCCTCTGATTTTTACTAACCCCTAACCCCTACCCCTCTGATTACGTTACTAACCCCTAACCCTCTGATTAAGTTACTAACCCCTACCCCTCTGATTAAGTTACTAACCCCTAAACCCCTACCCCTCTGATTAAGTTACTTATGAAGTGACATGTTCACAGTAAAACAGTTATATCTTTGTGAAGTGACGTGTTCACAGTAAAACAGTTATATCTTTATGAAGTGACGTATTCACAGTAAAACAGTTATATCTTTATGAAGTGACGTATTCACAGTAAAACAGTTATATCTTTATGAAGTGACGTATTCACAGTAAAACAGTTATATCTTTATGAAGTGACGTATTCACAGTAAAACAGTTTTATCTTTATGAAGTGACGTATTCACAGTAAAACAGTTATATCTTTATCAAGTGACGTGTTCACAGTAAAACAGTTATATCTTTATCAAGTGACATATTCACAGTAAAACAGTTATATCTTTATGAAGTGACGTATTCACAGTAAAACAGTTATCTTTATGAAGTGATGTATTTAGGTGATCGGGGCTTTTGGATCTTTTTCTTGTGTTCAAGTGAGAAGCACCTCCCCTCCTTCATGAATTAATGTGCTACAGCTGCTCTGACACATTTTACTTTCACCAGATTCTGACAGCTTTTTCATAATTTATTTTTATCACTGTATTGTTTAGTCTCCAGATATGTTAATTCATGTAAAAATAGCAATTAATGAATAATTATTGTTAACAGAATGTTGTTTGTTATTTCTGTGAGCCTTGATTTCATGCTGTTTTAACACTGGGCTTTATTTTCTGTGTCTTTGCAGTCTTACAGGCTGTAACCTCACAACAGACAGCAGTAAAAGTCTCTCCTCTGTTCTGACATCAGCCAAGTCCTTCCTGAGAGAACTGCACCTCAGAAATTGTGACTTTCAGGATTCAGGAGTGGAGCAGCTCTCTGCTGCACTGAAGAGTTCACACTGTAAACTGGAGATTCTCAGGTGAGACACTAAACTGGAGAAGACAAGAACAGGGCCGATGCTGCAGCCCCTTTGTTCTGCCCTCTGATTAAGTTACTAACCTAAACCCCTAACCCCTACCCCTCTGATTGTTACTAACCCCTAAACCCTACCCCTCTGATTAAGTTACTAACCCCTAACCCTCTGATTAAGTTACTAACCCCTAACCCTCTGATTAAGTTACTAACCCCTAACCCTCTGATTAAGTTACTAACCCCTAAACCCCTACCCCTCTGATTAAGTTACTAACCCCTACCCCTCTGATTAAGTTACTAACCCCTAACCCCCTAACCCCTACCCATCTGATTGTTACTAACCCCTAACCCCTACTCCTCTGATTGTTACTAACCCCTACCCCTCTGATTAAGTTACTAACCCCTAACCCCCTAACCCCTACCCCTCTGATTTTTACTAACCCCTAACCCCTACCCCTCTGATTAAGTTACTAACCCCTAACCCCTACCCCTCTGATTTTTACTAACCCCTAACCCTCTGATTAAGTTACTAACCCCTAACCCTCTGATTAAGTTACTAACCCCTAACCCCCTAACCCCTACCCCTCTGATTTTTACTAACCCCTAACCCCTACCCCTCTGATTAAGTTATTAACCCCTAACCCCCTAACCCCTACCCCTCTGATTTTTACTAACCCCTAACCCCTACCCCTCTGATTTTTACTAACCCCTAACCCCTACCCCTCTGATTAAGTTACTAACCCCTACCCCTCTGATTACGTTACTAACCCCTAACCCTCTGATTAAGTTACTAACCCCTAACCCCTACCCCTCTGATTAAGTTAATAACCCCTACCCCTCTGAATAAGCCATTAAAAAAGATTGACTCTAACTAACCCCTAAACCCCTACCTCTGATTGTTACTAACCACTAACCCCTACTCCTTTGATTGTGTTGGTAAAAAAGATTATTGACTCTAACCAGTATTATGAAAATGTTTTTAAGATCAACACAATGTACAGCAGGAATCCAATAATTGCACAGCAAACTACTCATTTCATCTTCTTTAAAAACCCACATAACTTTAGTTTTTCAGGCATCATGATCTAAATGCATTTTGGTCTTAATGCATTCAAAGATTCCTCACTGAATGTAAAATCTTTGTCATTGCAGACTGCCATTGTGTAATCTTGGAGAGCAGATATGTGAAATTTTGGGTGCAGCTCTTCAACTCACAAACAACCGCCTGAGAGAAATCGACCTGTCTAACAATGATCTGCAGGATTCAGGTGTGAAGTGGCTCTCTGCAGGACTGAACAGTTCACATTGTAAACTGGAGATTCTCAGGTGAACTTTCTGTGAATTCATTGTTGAAATGCAAAGTTTATGCTGTGATCTTCTGTGATGCATATTTTTAAAAGTCCAAATATAGATGTGCCAGTCTTTTATATAAGATTTCAGAAAAAGGGCTTAGTTGAAGAAAATCTAGTTTAGTTAAACAAATTATTTAGGGCAGAGGTATTATTCGTTTATTTTATTCATATCTGACATATGCTACAGGTAGAGTTTGTGATAATACCTCAGAAGAATAGATTTTATCTAATTGCCACAAGTCATCAATGTTTACATCATTCTACATTGGAGAAGGAGGGTAGATCAATCTTTCATTGCACTGTACAAATGGGATGAAGTCCACAGTTTAAGTTTGTGCTGTAAGAGCCTCTTTATATTGTTAACAACAAATATATTCCCAGATCAACACAGCGTTTAGAAACATCTAAAGACAGCAGTACAAATACTAATGGATCTTAAGGGTTTGGGGACAGTGTAGTAAGCTGTACAAATACTAATGGTTCTTAAGGGTTTGGGGACGGTGTAGTGAGCTGTACAAATACTAATGGTTCTTAAGGGTTTGGGGACGGTGTAGTGAGCTGTACAAATACTAATGGTTCTTAAGGGTTTGGGGACGGTGTAGTGAGCTGTACAAATACTAATGGATCTTAAGGGTTTGGGGACAGTGTAGTGAGCTGTACAAATACTAATGGACCTTAAGGGTTTGGGGACAGTGTAGTGAGCTGTACAAATACTAATGGACCTTAAGGGTTTGGGGACAGTGTAGTGAGCTGTACAAATACTAATGGATCTTAAGGGTTTGGGGACAGTGTAGTGAGCTGTACAAATACTAATGATCTTAAGGGTTTGGGGACGGTGTAGTGAGCTGTACAAATACTAATGGATCTTAAGGGTTTGGGGACGGTGTAGTGAGCTGTACAAATACTAATGGTTCTTAAGGGTTTGGGGACAGTGTAGTGAGCTGTACAAATACTAATGGATCTTAAGGGTTTGGGGACAGTGTAGTGAGCTGTACAAATACTAATGGATCTTAAGGGTTTGGGGACAGTGTAGTGAGCTGTACAAATACTAATGGATCTTAAGGTTTGGGGACAGTGTAGTGAGCTGTACAAATACTAATGGTTCTTAAGGTTTGGGGACAGTGTAGTGAGCTGTACAAATACTAATGGATCTTAAGGGTTTGGGGACAGTGTAGTGAGTTGTACAAATACTAATGGATCTTAAGGTTTGGGGAAAGTGTAGTGAGCTGTACAAATACTAATGGTTCTTAAGGTTTGGGGAAAGTGTAGTGAGCTGTACAAATACTAATGGTTCTTAAGGTTTGGGGAAAGTGTAGTGAGCTGTCATTTTACAAAGTGGTATGTGAGATACACGATGAAAGTGAAGATTACAGTACTAGTCTTTTTTCAACATGTAAGTAACCTCTGAATAGCAGGAACAAGCTTACGAGGTTCACCGTTTACAAAAACCTGCTGGGTTATTCCACGTTAACCAGTGACTGAAAACTCAGTTAAAAACAGTGACTAACTCATAAGAAACAAGACTGGAGAATCAGGGCAGTGGGGACCAAAGAGCAAAGTGGGAAAGTTTATATCACATCAAAAGCCATTTTCTTAATGGTTTAAGGGTAGAATTGACTGCAGTTCTCCTTTCTAATTATAAATAAAAATAATATAAATATAACAAATAGCGATGTTGAAAATGAACCATAAAGTACAAAACATTCTTTAGACTTTCATCTGCTACTATGGAAACAAAAATACTACCAATGATTATTACAAATTTTTAATAACATTGGGAATAATTACATCAAGAAGACAATAGGCATGTGTTATCATGAAAAAGTTAAGAATATTTAAAAAATGTTAAAAACTTCCAGATAAAAAGGTTACTGTGTCATGGTTTGTAATCCCTAATTTTTCTTTATAGTAAAGTCTGCTACGTGCAAACACATTTTCCTCTTTCTCCCTCCTATCTGCAGACTGTCTGGTTGTTTGGTCACAGAGGAAGGTTGTTCTTCTCTGGCTTCAGCTCTGAGCTCAAACCTCTCCCACCTCAAAGAACTGGATCTGACCTACAACCACCCAGGAGAGTCAGGAGTGAAGCTGCTCTCTGCTAGACTGGAGGATCCCCACTGCAGTCTGGACACTCTCAGGTATGTAGAAATCCCCTGTCCTTGAACTGATCTGATACTCAACTGTGTTCTCAAATACAACCTGCTCTCATACACAGTGAAGCAGGAACATTAGTGGATAGTGTGTGTGTGTGTGTGTGTGTGGGTGTGTGTGAGAGAGAGAGAGAGAGAGAGAGAGAGAGAGAGAGAGAGAGAGAGAGAGACAGACAGACAGAACTATTATCTGTGTGAGAGAGACAGAAATTTAATCTGTGTGAGAAAGAGAGACAGAACTATTATGTGTGAGAGAGAGAGAGAGAGAGAGAGAGAGACAGAACTATTATCTGTGTGAGAGAGAGAGAGAGACAGAACTATTATCTGTGTGAGAGAGAGAGAGAGACAGAACTATTATCTGTGTGAGAGAGAGAGAGAGACAGAACTATTATCTGTGTGAGAGAGAGAGAGAGACAGAACTATTATCTGTGTGTGAGAGAGAGAGAGAGAGACAGAACTATTATCTGTGTGAGAGAGAGAGAGAGAGAGAGAGAGAGACAGAATTATTATCTGTGTGAGAGAGAGAGAGACAGAACTATTATCTGTGAGAGACGGAGAGAGACAGAACTATTATCTGTGAGAGAGAGAGAGAGAGACGGAACTATTATCTGTGAGAGAGAGAGAGAGAGAGAGAGAACTATTATCTGTGTGAGAGAGAGAGAGAGACAGAACTATTATCTGTGTGAGAGAGAGAGAGAGACAGAACTATTATCTGTGTGAGAGAGAGAGAGAGAGACAGAACTATTATCTGTGTGAGAGAGAGAGAGAGAGAGAGAGAGAGAGAGAGACAGAACTATTATCTGTGTGAGAGAGAGAGAGACAGAACTATTATCTGTGAGAGAGGGAGAGAGACAGAACTATTATCTGTGAGAGAGAGAGAGAGAGACGGAACTATTATCTGTGAGAGAGAGAGAGAGAGAGAGAGAGAGACAGAACTATTATCTGTGAGAGAGAGAGAGAGACAGAACTATTATCTGTGAGAGAGAGAGAGAGACAGAACTATTATCTGTGAGAGAGAGAGAGACAGAACTATTATCTGTGAGAGAGAGAGAGAGACAGAACTATTATCTGTGAGAGAGAGAGAGAGACAGAACTATTATCTGTGAGAGAGAGAGAGAGACAGAACTATTATCTGTGAGAGAGAGAGAGAGACAGAACTATTATCTGTGAGAGAGAGAGAGAGACAGAACTATTATCTGTGAGAGAGAGAGAGAGACAGAACTATTATCTGTGAGAGAGAGAGAGAGACAGAACTATTATCTGTGAGAGAGAGAGAGACAGAACTATTATCTGTGAGAGAGAGAGAGAGACAGAACTATTATCTGTGAGAGAGAGAGAGAGACAGAACTATTATCTGTGAGAGAGAGAGAGAGACAGAACTATTATCTGTGAGAGAGAGAGAGACAGAACTATTATCTGTGTGAGAGAGAGAGACAGAACTATTATCTGTGTGAGAGAGAGAGACAGAACTATTATCTGTGTGAGAGAGAGAGAAAGAGACAGAACTATTATCTGTGTGTGAGAGAGAGAGAGAGACAGAACTATTATCTGCGTGAGAGAGAGAGAGACAACTATTATCTGTGTGAGAGAGAGAGAGACAGAACTATTATCTGTGTGAGAGAGAGAGAGACAGAACTATTATCTGTGTGAGAGAGAGAGAGACAGAACTATTATCTGTGTGAGAGAGAGAGACAGACAGAACTATTATCTGTGTGAGAGAGAGAGAGACAGAACTATTATCTGTGTGAGAGAGAGACAGAACTATTATCTGTGTCTGAGAGAGAGAGAGAGAGAGAGAGACAGAACTATTATCTGTGTGAGAGAGAGAGAGAGACAGAACTATTATCTGTGTGAGAGAGAGACAGACAGAACTATTTGTGTGAGAGAGAGAGACAGAACTATTATCTGTGTGAGAGAGAGAGAGAGAGAGAGAGAGAGTGACAGAACTATTATCTGTGTGAGAGAGAGAGACAGAACTATTATCTGTGAGAGAGAGAGACAGAACTATTATCTGTGTGCGAGAGAGAGAGAGAGACAGAACTATTCTGTGTGAGAGAGAGAGAGAGAGAGACAGAACTATTCTGTGTGAGAGAGAGAGAGAGACAGAACTATTATCTGTGTAAGAGAGAGAGAGAGACAGAACTATTATCTGTGTGAGAGAGAGAGAGAGACAGAACTATTCTCTGTGAGAGAGAGAGAGACAGAACTATTATCTGTGTGTGAGAGAGAGAGAGACAGAACTATTATCTGTGTGAGAGAGAGAGAGACAGAACTATTATCTGTGAGAGAGAGAGACAGAACTATTATCTGTGAGATAGAGAGACAGAACTATTATCTGTGAGATAGAGAGACAGAACTATTATCTGTGAGATAGAGAGAGAGAACTATTATCTGTGTGAGAGAGATAGAGAGAGAGAACTATTATCTGTGAGAGAGATAGAGAGAGAGAACTATTATCTGTGTGAGAGAGAGAGAGAACTATTATCTGTGTGAGATAGAGAGAGAGAACTATTATCTGTGTGAGAGATAGAGAGAGAGAACTATTATCTGTGTGAGAGAGAGAGAGAACTATTATCTGTGTGAGGGAGAGAGACAGAACTATTATCTGTGTGAGGGAGAGAGAGAGAGAGAGAGTGACAGAACTATTATCTGTGAGAGAGAGAGAGAGAGAGACAGAACTATTATCTGTGTGAGAGAGAGAGACAGAACTATTATCTGTGTGAGAGAGAGAGAGAAACAGAACTATTATCTGTGTGAGAGAGAGAGAGAAACAGAACTATTATCTGTGTGAGAGAGAGAGAGAAACAGAACTATTATCTGTGTGAGAGAGAGAGACAGAACTATTATCTGTGTGAGAGAGAGAGAGAGACAGAACTATTATCTGTGTGAGAGAGAGAGAGACAGAACTATTATCTGTGTGAGAGAGAGAGAGACAGAACTATTATCTGTGTGTGAGAGAGGAGAGAGAGAGAGAGAGACAGAACTATTATCTGTGTGAGAGAGAGAGAGAGAGAGAGACAACTATTAACTTTGTGAGAGAGAGAGAGACAGAACTATTTGTGTGAGAGAGAGAGACAGAACTATTATCTGTGTGAGAGAGAGAGACAGAACTATTATCTGTGTGAGGGAGAGGGAGAGAGAGAGAGAGAGAGAGAGTGACAGAATTATTATCTGTGTGAGAGAGAGAGAGTGACAGAACTATTATCTGTGTGTGAGAGAGAGAGAGACAGAACTATTCTCTGTGTGAGAGAGAGAGACAGAACTATTATCTGTGAGAGAGAGAGAGACAGAACTATTATCTGTGAGAGAGAGAGAGACAGAACTATTATCTGTGAGAGAGAGAGACAGAACTATTATCTGTGAGAGAGAGAGACAGAACTATTATCTGTGAGAGAGAGAGAGAGAGAGACAGAACTATTATCTGTGAGAGAGAGAGAGAGAACTATTATCTGTGTGAGAGAGATAGAGAGAGAGAACTATTATCTGTGAGAGAGAGAGAGAGAACTATTATCTGTGTGAGAGAGAGAGAGAGAACTATTATCTGTGAGAGAGAGAGAGAGACAGAACTATTATCTGTGAGAGAGAGAGAGAGACAGAACTATTATCTGTGTGAGAGAGAGAGAGACAGAACTATTATCTGTGTGAGAGAGACAGAACTATTATCTGTGTGAGAGAGAGAGACAGAACTATTATCTGTGAGAGAGAGAGAGAGAGACAGAACTATTATCTGTGTGAGAGAGAGAGACAGAACTATTATCTGTGTGAGAGAGAGAGAGACAGAACTATTATCTGTGAGAGAGAGAGAGAGAGACAGAACTATTATCTGTGAGAGAGAGAGAGAGAGAGACAGAACTATTATCTGTGAGAGAGAGAGAGAGAGAGAGAGACAGAACTATTATCTGTGAGAGAGAGAGAGAGACAGAACTATTATCTGTGAGAGAGAGAGAGAGAGAGACAGAACTATTATCTGTGAGAGAGAGAGAGAGACAGAACTATTATCTGTGAGAGAGAGAGAGAGACAGAACTATTATCTGTGAGAGAGAGCGAGAGAGAGAGAGAGACAGAACTATTATCTGTGAGAGAGAGAGAGAGAGAGACAGAACTATTATCTGTGAGAGAGAGAGAGAGAGACAGAACTATTATCTGTGAGAGAGAGAGAGAGAGACAGAACTATTATCTGTGAGAGAGAGAGAGAGACAGAACTATTATCTGTGTGAGAGAGATAGAGAGAGAGAACTATTATCTGTGAGAGAGATAGAGAGAGAGAACTATTATCTGTGTGAGAGAGAGAGAGAACTATTATCTGTGTGAGAGAGAGAGAGAACTATTATCTGTGTGAGAGAGAGAGAGAGAGAACTATTATCTGTGTGAGAGAGAGAGAGAGAGAACTATTATCTGTGTGAGAGAGAGACAGAACTATTATCTGTGTGAGAGAGAGAGAGACAGAACTATTATCTGTGTGAGAGAGAGACAGAACTATTATCTGTGTGAGAGAGAGAGAGACAGAACTATTATCTGTGTGAGAGAGAGAGAGACAGAACTATTATCTGTGTGAGAGAGAGAGAGACAGAACTATTATCTGTGTGAGAGAGAGAGAAACAGAACTTTTATCTGTGTGAGAGAGAGAGAGAGACAGAACTATTATCTGTGTGAGAGAGAGAGAGAGACTGAACTATTATCTGTGTGTGAGAGAGAGACAGAACTATTATCTGTGAGAGAGAGAGAGAGAGACAGAACTATTATCTGTGTGTGAGAGAGAGACAGAACTATTATCTGTGTGAGAGGGAGAGAGAGAGAGAGAGAGAGAGACAGAACTATTATCTGTGTGAGAGAGAGAGAGAGACAGAACTATTATCTGTGTGAGAGAGAGAGACAGAACTATTATCTGTGTGAGAGAGAGACAGAACTATTATCTTTGTGAGAGAGAGAGAGAGAGATACAGAACTATTCTCTGTGTGAGAGAGAGAGACAGAACTATTCTCTGTGTGAGAGAGAGAGACAGAACTATTATCTGTGTGTGAGAGAGAGAGAGAGAGACAGAACTATTATCTGTGTGAGAGAGAGAGAGACAGAACTATTATCTGTGTGAGAGAGAGAGAGAGACAGAACTATTATCTGTGTGAGAGAGAGAGAGAGACAGAACTATTATCTGTGTGAGAGAGAGAGAGAGAGACAGAACTATTATCTGTGTGAGAGAGAGAGAGAGACAGAACTATTATCTGTGTGTGAGAGAGAGAGAGACAGAACTATTATCTGTGTGAGAGAGAGAGAGAGAGACAGAACTATTATCTGTGTGAGAGAAAGAGAGACAGAACTATTATCTGTGTGAGAGAGAGAGAGAGACAGAACTATTATCTGTGTGAGAGAGAGAGAGAGACAGAACTATTATCTGTGTGAGAGGGAGAGAGAGAGAGAGAGAGAGTGACAGAATTATTATCTGTGTGAGAGAGAGAGAGAGACAGAACTATTATCTGTGTGAGAGGGAGGGAGAGAGAGAGAGAGAGAGAGACAGAACTATTATCTGTGTGAGAGAGAGAGAGAGACAGAACTATTCTGTGTGAGAGAGAGAGAGAGACAGAACTATTATCTGTGTGAGAGAGAGAGAGAGACAGAACTATTATCTGTGTGAGAGAGAGAGAGAGACAGAACTATTATCTGTGTGAGAGAGAGAGAGAGAGAGAGACAGAACTATTCTCTGTGAGAGAGAGAGAGACAGAACTATTATCTGTGTGTGAGAGAGAGAGAGACAGAACTATTATCTGTGTGCGAGAGAGACAGAACTATTATCTGTGAGATAGAGAGAGAGAACTATTATCTGTGTGAGAGAGATAGAGAGAGAGAACTATTATCTGTGAGAGAGATAGAGAGAGAGAACTATTATCTGTGTGAGAGGGAGAGAGAGAGAGAGAACTATTATCTGTGTGAGATAGAGAGAGAGAACTATTATCTGTGTGAGAGAGAGAGAGAACTATTATCTGTGTGAGGGAGAGAGACAGAACTATTATCTGTGTGAGGGAGAGAGAGAGAGAGAGAGTGACAGAACTATTATCTGTGAGAGAGAGAGAGAGAGAGAGAGTGACAGAACTATTATCTGTGTGAGAGAGAGAGACAGAACTATTATCTGTGTGAGAGAGAGAGAGAAACAGAACTATTATCTGTGTGAGAGAGAGAGAAACAGAACTATTATCTGTGTGAGACAGAGAGACAGAACTATTATCTGTGTGAGAGAGAGAGAGACAGAACTATTATCTGTGTGAGAGAGAGAGAGACAGAACTATTATCTGTGTGAGAGAGAGAGAGAGACAGAACTATTATCTGTGTGAGAGAGAGAGAGAGACAGAACTATTCTCTGTGTGAGAGAGAGAGACAGAACTATTCTCTGTGTGAGAGAGAGAGAGACAGAACTATTATCTGTGTGTGAGAGAGGAGAGAGAGAGAGAGACAGAACTATTATCTGTGAGAGAGAGAGAGAGAGAGAGAGAGAGAGACAGAACTATTATCTGTGTGAGAGAGAGAGAGAGAGAGAGAGACAACTATTAACTTTGTGAGAGAGAGAGAGACAGAACTATTTGTGTGAGAGAGAGAGACAGAACTATTATCTGTGTGAGAGAGAGAGACAGAACTATTATCTGTGTGAGAGAGAGAGAGAGAGAGAGAGAGTGACAGAATTATTATCTGTGTGAGAGAGAGAGAGTGACAGAACTATTATCTGTGTGAGAGAGAGAGAGAGACAGAACTATTCTCTGTGTGAGAGAGAGAGACAGAACTATTATCTGTGAGAGAGAGAGAGACAGAACTATTATCTGTGAGAGAGAGAGAGACAGAACTATTATCTGTGAGAGAGAGAGAGAGAGAGAGACAGAACTATTATCTGTGAGAGAGAGAGAGAGAGAGAGACAGAACTATCATCTGTGAGAGAGAGATAGAGAGAGAGAACTATTATCTGTGAGAGAGAGAGAGAGAACTATTATCTGTGAGAGAGAGAGAGAACTATTATCTGTGTGAGAGAGAGAGAGAGAGAACTATTATCTGTGTGAGAGAGAGACAGAACTATTATCTGTGTGAGAGAGAGACAGAACTATTATCTGTGTGAGAGAGAGAGACAGAACTATTATCTGTGTGAGAGAGAGAGAAACAGAACTTTTATCTGTGTGAGAGAGAGAGAAACAGAACTTTTATCTGTGTGAGAGAGAGAGAGACAGAACTATTATCTGTGTGAGAGAGAGAGAGAGAGAGACTGAACTATTATCTGTGTGTGAGAGAGAGAGACAGAACTATTATCTGTGAGAGAGAGAGAGAGAGACAGAACTATTATCTGTGAGAGAGAGAGAGACAGAACTATTATCTGTGTGTGAGAGAGAGACAGAACTATTATCTGTGAGAGGGAGAGAGAGAGAGAGAGAGAGAGAGTGACAGAACTATTATCTGTGAGAGAGAGAGAGAGAGAGACAGAACTATTATCTGTGTGAGAGAGAGAGAGAGAGAGACAGAACTATTATCTGTGTGAGAGAGAGAGACAGAACTATTCTCTGTGTGAGAGAGAGAGACAGAACTATTCTCTGTGTGAGAGAGAGAGACAGAACTATTATCTGTGTGTGAGAGAGAGAGAGAGAGAGACAGAACTATTATCTGTGTGAGAGAGAGAGAGACAGAACTATTATCTGTGTGAGAGAGAGAGAGAGAGAGAGAGAGACAGAACTATTATCTGTGTGAGAGAGAGAGAGAGAGACAGAACTATTATCTGTGTGAGAGAGAGAGTGACAGAACTATTATCTGTGTGAGAGAGAGAGAGAGACAGAACTATTATCTGTGTGAGAGAGAGAGAGAGACAGAACTATTATCTGTGTGTGAGAGAGAGACAGAACTATTATCTGTGTGAGAGGGAGAGAGAGAGAGAGAGAGAGAGAGTGACAGAACTATTATCTGTGAGAGAGAGAGAGAGAGAGACAGAACTATTATCTGTGTGAGAGAGAGAGAGAGACAGAACTATTATCTGTGTGAGAGAGAGAGAGACAGAACTATTCTCTGTGTGAGAGAGAGACAGAACTATTCTCTGTGTGAGAGAGAGAGACAGAACTATTATCTGTGTGTGAGAGAGAGAGAGAGACAGAACTATTATCTGTGTGAGAGAGAGAGAGAGAGACAGAACTATTATCTGTGTGAGAGAGAGAGAGAGAGACAGAACTATTATCTGTGTGAGAGAGAGACAGAACTATTATCTGTGTGAGAGAGAGAGACAGAACTATTATCTGTGTGAGAGAGAGAGAGAGAGACAGAACTATTATCTGTGTGAGAGAGAGAGAGAGAGACAGAACTATTATCTGTGTGAGAGAGAGAGTGACAGATCTATTATCTGTGTGAGAGAGAGAGAGAGACAGAACTATTATCTGTGTGAGAGAGAGAGAGAGACAGAACTATTATCTGTGTGTGAGAGAGAGAGAGACAGAACTATTATCTGTGTGAGAGAGAGAGAGACAGAACTATTATCTGTGTGAGAGAGAGAGAGAGACAGAACTATTATCTGTGTGAGAGAGAGAGAGAGACAGAACTATTATCTGTGTGAGAGAGAGAGAGAGACAGAACTATTATCTGTGTGAGAGAGAGAGAGAGACAGAACTATTATCTGTGTGAGAGGGAGAGAGAGAGAGAGAGAGTGTGACAGAATTATTATCTGTGTGAGAGAGAGAGAGAGACAGAACTATTATCTGTGTGAGGGAGAGAGAGAGAGAGAGTGACAGAACTATTATCTGTGAGAGAGAGAGAGACAGAACTATTATCTGTGTGAGAGAGAGAGAGAGACAGAACTATTATCTGTGTGAGAGAGAGACAGAACTATTATCTGTGTGAGAGAGAGAGAGAAACAGAACTATTATCTGTGTGAGAGAGAGAGAGAGAAACAGAACTATTATCTGTGTGAGAGAGAGAGACAGAACTATTATCTGTGTGAGAGAGAGAGAGAGACAGAACTATTATCTGTGTGAGAGAGAGAGAGACAGAACTATTATCTGTGTGAGAGAGAGAGAGAGAGACAGAACTATTCTCTGTGTGAGAGAGAGAGACAGAACTATTATCTGTGTGTGAGAGAGGAGACAGAGAGAGAGAGACAGAACTATTATCTGTGAGAGAGAGAGAGAGAGAGAGAGAGACAGAAATATTATCTGTGTGAGAGAGAGAGAGAGAGAGAGACAACTATTAACTTTGTGAGAGAGAGAGAGACAGAACTATTTGTGTGAGAGAGAGAGACAGAACTATTATCTGTGTGAGAGAGAGAGAGAGAGTGACAGAATTATTATCTGTGTGAGAGAGAGAGAGTGACAACTATTATCTGTGTGAGAGAGAGAGAGAGACAGAACTATTCTCTGTGTGAGAGAGAGAGAGAGACAGAACTATTATCTGTGAGAGAGAGAGAGACAGAACTATTATCTGTGAGAGAGAGACAGAACTATTATCTGTGAGAGAGAGAGAGACAGAACTATTATCTGTGAGAGAGAGAGACAGAACTATTATCTGTGAGAGAGAGAGAGAAAGACAGAACTATTATCTGTGAGAGAGAGAGAGAGAGACAGAACTATCATCTGTGAGAGAGAGATAGAGAGAGAGAACTATTATCTGTGTGAGAGAGAGAGAGAGAACTATTATCTGTGTGAGAGAGAGAGAGAACTATTATCTGTGTGAGAGAGAGAGAGAGAGAGAACTATTATCTGTGTGAGAGAGAGACAGAACTATTATCTGTGTGAGAGAGAGAGACAGAACTATTATCTGTGTGAGAGAGAGAGAAACAGAACTATTATCTGTGTGAGAGAGAGAGACAGAACTATTATCTGTGTGAGAGAGAGAGAGAGAGAACTATTATCTGTGAGAGAGAGAGAGAGAGACAGAACTATTATCTGTGTGAGAGAGAGAGAGAGAGACTGAACTATTATCTGTGTGTGAGAGAGAGAGACAGAACTATTATCTGTGAGAGAGAGAGAGAGACAGAACTATTATCTGTGAGAGAGAGAGAGACAGAACTATTATCTGTGTGAGAGGGAGAGAGAGAGAGAGAGAGAGAGAGAGTGACAGAACTATTATCTGTGAGAGAGAGAGAGAGAGAGACAGAACTATTATCTGTGTGAGAGAGAGAGAGACAGAACTATTATCTGTGTGAGAGAGAGAGAGACAGAACTATTATCTGTGTGAGAGAGAGAGACAGAACTATTATCTGTGTGAGAGAGAGAGAACTATTATCTTTGTGAGAGAGAGAACTATTATCTTTGTGAGAGAGAGAGAGAGAGACAGAACTATTCTCTGTGTGAGAGAGAGAGACAGAACTATTCTCTGTGTGAGAGAGAGAGACAGAACTATTCTCTGTGTGAGAGAGAGAGACAGAACTATTATCTGTGTGTGAGAGAGAGAGAGAGAGAGAGACAGAACTATTATCTGTGTGAGAGAGAGAGAGACAGAACTATTATCTGTGTGAGAGAGAGAGAGAGAGACAGAACTATTATCTGTGTGAGAGAGAGAGAGAGAGACAGAACTATTATCTGTGTGAGAGAGAGAGTGACAGAACTATTATCTGTGTGAGAGAGAGAGAGAGACAGAACTATTATCTGTGTGTGAGAGAGAGAGAGACAGAACTATTATCTGTGTGAGAGAGAGAGAGAGACAGAACTATTATCTGTGTGAGAGAGAGAGAGAGACAGAACTATTATCTGTGTGAGAGAGAGAGAGAGACAGAACTATTATCTGTGTGAGAGAGAGAGAGAGACAGAACTATTATCTGTGTGAGAGAGAGAGAGAGACAGAACTATTATCTGTGTGAGAGGGAGAGAGAGAGAGAGAGAGAGAGAGTGACAGAATTATTATCTGTGTGAGAGAGAGAGAGAGAGACAGAACTATTATCTGTGTGAGAGGGAGAGAGAGAGAGAGAGAGAGACAGAACTATTATCTGTGTGAGAGAGAGAGAGAGACAGAACTATTATCTGTGTGAGAGAGAGAGAGAGACAGAACTATTCTGTGTGTGAGAGAGAGAGAGAGAGAGACAGAACTATTATCTGTGTGAGAGAGAGAGAGAGACAGAACTATTATCTGTGTGAGAGAGAGAGAGAGAGAGACAGAACTATTCTCTGTGAGAGAGAGAGACAGAACTATTATCTGTGTGTGAGAGAGAGAGAGACAGAACTATTATCTGTGTGCGAGAGAGAGAGAGACAGAACTATTATCTGTGTGAGAGAGAGAGAGAGACAGAACTATTATCTGTGTGAGAGAGAGAGACAGAACTATTATCTGTGAGAGAGAGAGAGAGAACTATTATATGTGTGAGAGAGAGAGAGAGACAGAACTATTATCTGTGTGAGAGAGAGAGAGAACTATTATCTGTGAGATAGAGAGAGAGAACTATTATCTGTGTGAGAGATAGAGAGAGAGAACTATTATCTGTGTGAGAGAGATAGAGAGAGAGAACTATTATCTGTGAGAGAGATAGAGAGAGAGAACTATTATCTGTGTGAGAGAGAGAGAGAGAACTATTATCTGTGAGAGAGAAAGAGAGAACAATTATATGTGTGAGAGAGAGAGAGACAGAACTATTATCTGTGTGAGAGAGTGAGAGAGAGACAGAACTATTATCTGTGTGAGAGAGAGAGAGACAGAACTATTATCTGTGTGAGAGAGAGAGAGAGATACAGAACTATTCTCTGTGTGAGAGAGAGAGACAGAACTATTATCTGTGTGTGAGAGAGGAGAGAGAGAGAGAGACAGAACTATTATCTGTGACAGAGAGAGAGAGAGAGAGAGAGACAGAACTATTATCTGTGTGAGGGAGAGAGAGAGAGAGAGAGAGAGAGAGTGACAGAATTATTATCTGTGTGAGAGAGAGAGAGTGACAGAACTATTCTCTGTGTGAGAGAGAGAGAGAGACAGAACTATTCTGTGTGAGAGAGAGAGACAGAACTATTATCTGTGAGAGAGAGAGTCAGAACTATTATCTGTGAGAGAGAGAGACAGAACTATTATCTGTGAGAGAGAGAGAGAAAGACAGAACTATTATCTGTGAGAGAGAGAGAGAGAGACAGAACTATCATCTGTGAGAGAGAGAGAGAGAGACAGAACTATTATCTGTGAGAGAGAGAGAGAGAGAGAACTATTATCTGTGAGAGAGAGAGAGAGAGAGAGAGAACTATTATCTGTGAGAGAGAGAGAGAGAGAACTATTATCTGTGAGAGAGAGAGAGAGAGAGAACTATTATCTGTGTGAGAGAGATAGAGAGAGAGAACTATTATCTGTGAGAGAGAGAGAGAACTATTATCTGTGTGAGAGAGAGAGAGAGAACTATTATCTGTGTGTGAGAGAGAGAGAGACAGAACTATTATCTGTGTGAGAGAGAGAGAGACAGAACTATTATCTGTGTGAGAGAGAGAGAGACAGAACTATTATCTGTGTGAGAGAGAGAGACAGAACTATTATCTGTGAGAGAGAGAGAGAGACAGAACTATTATCTGTGTGAGAGAGAGAGACAGAACTATTATCTGTGTGAGAGAGAGAGAGACAGAACTATTATCTGTGTGAGAGAGAGAGAGAGAGAGAGAGAGACAGAATTGTTATCTGTGAGAGAGAGAGAGAGAGACAGAACTATTATCTGTGAGAGAGAGAGACAGAACTATTATCTGTGAGAGAGAGAGACAGAACTATTATCTGTGAGAGAGAGAGACAGAACTATTATCTGTGAGAGAGAGAGAGAGAGAGAGAGACAGAACTATTATCTGTGAGAGAGAGAGAGAGACAGAACTATTATCTGTGAGAGAGAGAGAGAGAGACAGAACTATTATCTGTGAGAGAGAGAGAGAGACAGAACTATTATCTGTGAGAGAGAGAGAGAGACAGAACTATTATCTGTGAGAGAGATAGAGAGAGAGAACTATTATCTGTGTGAGAGAGATAGAGAGAGAGAACTATTATCTGTGAGAGAGATAGAGAGAGAGAACTATTATCTGTGTGAGAGAGAGAGAGAGAACTATTATCTGTGTGAGAGAGAGAGAACTATTATCTGTGTGAGAGAGAGAGAGAGAGAACTATTATCTGTGTGAGAGAGAGACAGAACTATTATCTGTGTGAGAGAGAGAGAGAGAGAGAGAGAGAGACAGAACTATTATCTGTGTGAGAGAGAGAGAGACAGAACTATTATCTGTGTGAGAGAGAGAGAGACAGAACTATTATCTGTGTGAGAGAGAGAGAGACAGAACTATTATCTGTGTGAGAGAGAGAGAGACAGAACTATTATCTGTGTGAGAGAGAGAGAGAGACTGAACTATTATCTGTGTGTGAGAGAGAGAGACAGAACTATTATCTGTGAGAGAGAGAGAGAGACAGAACTATTATCTGTGAGAGAGAGAGAGACAGAACTATTATCTGTGTGTGAGAGAGAGACAGAACTATTATCTGTGTGAGAGAGAGAGAGAGAGACAGAACTATTATCTGTGTGAGAGAGAGAGACAGAACTATTATCTGTGTGAGAGAGAGACAGAACTATTATCTTTGTGAGAGAGAGATACAGAACTATTATCTTTGTGAGAGAGAGAGAGAGAGATACAGAACTATTCTCTGTGTGAGAGAGAGAGACAGAACTATTCTCTGTGTGAGAGAGACAGAACTATTCTCTGTGTGAGAGAGAGAGACAGAACTATTCTCTGTGTGAGAGAGAGAGACAGAACTATTATCTGTGTGTGAGAGAGAGAGAGAGAGAGACAGAACTATTATCTGTGTGAGAGATAGAGAGACAGAACTATTATCTGTGTGAGAGAGAGAGAGACAGAACTATTATCTGTGTGAGAGAGAGAGAGAGAGACAGAACTATTATCTGTGTGAGAGAGAGAGTGACAGAACTATTATCTGTGTGAGAGAGAGAGAGAGACAGAACTATTATCTGTGTGAGAGAGAGAGAGACAGAACTATTATCTGTGTGTGAGAGAGAGAGAGAGACAGAACTATTATCTGTGTGTGAGAGAGAGAGAGAGAGAGACAGAACTATTATCTGTGTGAGAGAGAGAGAGAGACAGAACTATTATCTGTGTGAGAGAGAGAGAGAGACAGAACTATTATCTGTGTGAGAGAGAGAGAGAGACAGAACTATTATCTGTGTGAGAGAGAGAGAGAGAGACAGAACTATTATCTGTGTGAGAGAGAGAGAGAGAGACAGAACTATTATCTGTGTGAGAGAGAGAGAGACAGAACTATTATCTGTGTGAGAGGGAGAGAGAGAGAGAGAGAGAGTGACAGAATTATTATCTGTGTGAGAGAGAGAGAGAGAGAGACAGAACTATTATCTGTGTGAGAGGGAGAGAGAGAGAGAGAGAGAGACAGAACTATTATCTGTGTGAGAGAGAGAGAGAGACAGAACTATTATCTGTGTGAGAGAGAGAGAGAGACAGAACTATTATCTGTGTGAGAGAGGGAGAGAGAGAGAGAGAGAGAGAGAGAAAGACAGAACTATTATCTGTGTGTGAGAGAGAGATAGAGAGAGAGAACTATTATCTGTGTGTGAGAGAGAGAGAGAACTATTATCTGTGTGTGAGAGAGAGAGAGAACTATTATCTGTGTGAGAGAGAGAGAGACAGAACTATTATCTGTGTGAGAGAGAGAGAGAGAGAGAGAGAGAGAGTGACAGAACTATTATCTGTGAGAGAGAGAGAGAGAGAGACAGAACTATTATCTGTGTGAGAGAGAGAGAGAGACAGAACTATTATCTGTGTGAGAGAGAGAGACAGAACTATTATCTGTGTGAGAGAGAGACAGAACTATTATCTGTGTGAGAGAGAGACAGAACTATTATCTTTGTGAGAGAGAGAGAGAGATACAGAACTATTATCTGTGTGAGAGAGAGAGACAGAACTATTCTCTGTGTGAGAGAGAGAGACAGAACTATTCTCTGTGTGAGAGAGAGAGAGAGAGAGACAGAACTATTCTCTGTGTGTGAGAGAGAGAGAGAGAGACAGAACTATTATCTGTGTGAGAGAGAGAGAGACAGAACTATTATCTGTGTGAGAGAGAGAGAGAGAGAGAGAGACAGAACTATTATCTGTGAGAGAGAGAGAGACAGAACTATTATCTGTGAGAGAGAGAGAGAGACAGAACTATTATCTGTGAGAGAGATAGAGAGAGAGAACTATTATCTGTGTGAGAGAGATAGAGAGAGAGAACTATTATCTGTGAGAGAGATAGAGAGAGAGAACTATTATCTGTGTGAGAGAGAGAGAGAGAACTATTATCTGTGTGAGAGAGAGAGAGAGAACTATTATCTGTGTGAAAGAGAGAGAACTATTATCTGTGTGAGAGAGAGAGAGAGAGAACTATTATCTGTGTGAGAGAGAGACAGAACTATTATCTGTGTGAGAGAGAGAGAGAGAGAGAGAGAGACAGAACTATTATCTGTGTGAGAGAGAGAGAGACAGAACTATTATTTGTGTGAGAGAGAGAGAGACAGAACTATTATCTGTGTGAGAGGGAGAGAGAGAGAGAGAGAGAGTGACAGAATTATTATCTGTGTGAGAGAGAGAGAGAGAGACAGAACTATTATCTGTGTGAGAGAGAGAGAGAGAGACAGAACTATTATCTGTGTGAGAGAGAGAGAGACAGAACTATTATCTGTGTGAGAGGGAGAGAGAGAGAGAGAGAGAGTGACAGAATTATTATCTGTGTGACAGAGAGAGAGAGAGAGACAGAACTATTATCTGTGTGAGAGAGAGAGAGAGACAGAACTATTATCTGTGTGAGAGAGGGAGAGAGAGAGAGAGAGAGAGAGAGAGAGAAAGACAGAACTATTATCTGTGTGTGAGAGAGAGATAGAGAGAGAGAACTATTATCTGTGTGTGAGAGAGAGAGAGAACTATTATCTGTGTGAGAGAGAGAGACAGAACTATTATCTGTGT
>NC_137497.1:2393720-2428720 GCF_041902795.1 Electrophorus electricus
GAGAGAGAGAACTATTATCTGTGTGAGAGAGATAGAGAGAGAGAACTATTATCTGTGTGAGAGAGAGAGAGAGAGAGAACTATTATCTGTGTGAGAGAGAGAGAGAGAACTATTATCTGTGTGAGAGAGAGAGAGAGAACTATTATCTGTGTGAGAGAGAGAGACAGAACTATTATCTGTGAGAGAGAGAGATAGAGACAGAACTATTACCTGTGTGAGAGAGAGAGAGACAGAACTATTATCTGTGTGAGAGAGAGAGAGAGACAGAACTATTATCTGTGAGAGAGAGAGAGAGACAGAACTATTATCTGTGTGAGAGAGAGAGAGAGAGAGAGACAGAACTATTATCTGTGAGAGAGAGAGAGAGAGACAGAACTATTATCTGTGTGAGAGAGAGAGAGAGACAGAACTATTATCTGTGTGAGAGAGAGAGAGACAGAACTATTATCTGTGTGTGAGAGAGAGAGACAGAACTATTATCTGTGAGTGAGAGAGAGAGACAGAACTATTATCTGTGAGAGAGAGAGACAGAACTATTATCTGTGAGAGAGAGAGACAGAACTATTATCTGTGAAAGAGAGAGAGAGAGAGAGAGAGAACTATTATCTGTGTGAGAGAGAGAGAGAGAACTATTATCTGTGTGTGAGAGAGAGAGAGAACTATTATCTGTGTGAGAGAGAGAGACAGAACTATTATCTGTGTGTGAGAGAGAGAGACAGAACTATTATCTGTGTGAGAGAGAGAGAGACAGAACTATTATCTGTGTGAGAGAGAGAGAGACAGAACTATTATCTGTGAGAGAGAGAGAGAGACAGAACTATTATCTGTGTGAGAGAGAGAGAGAACTATTATCTGTGTGAGAGAGAGAGACAGAACTATTATCTGTGTGAGAGAGAGAGACAGAACTATTATCTGTGTGAGAGAGAGAGAGACAGAACTATTATCTGTGTGAGAGAGAGAGAGAGAGACAGAACTATTATCTGTGAGAGATAGAGAGAGAGAACTATTTGTGTGAGAGAGAGAGTGACAGAACTATTATCTGTGTGAGAGAGAGAGAGAGAGACAGAATTATTATCTGTGTGAGGGAGAGAGAGAGAGAGAACTATTATCTGTGTGAGAGAGAGAGAGAGAGAGAATTATTATCTGTGTGAGGGAGAGAGAGAGACAGAACTATTATCTGTGTGAGAGAGAGAGACAACTATTATCTGTGTGAGAGAGAGACAGAACTATTATCTGTGTGAGAGAGAGAGAGAACTATTCTCTGTGTGAGAGAGAGACAGAACTATTATCTGTGTGTGAGAGAGAGAGACAGAACTATTATCTGTGAGAGAGAGAGAGACAGAACTATTAACTGTGAGAGAGAGAGAGAGACAGAACTATTAACTGTGAGAGAGAGAGAGAGACAGAACTATTATCTGTGAGAGAGAGAGAGAGACAGAACTATTATCTGTGAGAGAGAGAGAGAGACAGAACTATTATCTGTGAGAGAGAGAGAGAGAGAACTATTATCTGTGAGAGAGAGAGAGACAGAACTATTATCTGTGTGAGAGAGAGAGAGAGACAGAACTATTATCTGTGTGAGAGAGAGAGAGAACTATTATCTGTGTGAGAGAGAGAGAACTATTATCTGTTTGAGAGAGAGAGAGAGAGAACTATTATCTGTTTGAGAGAGAGAGAGACAGAACTATTATCTGAGAGAGAGAGAGAACTATTATCTGAGAGAGAGAGAGAGAGAGAGATAGAACCATTATCTGCGAGAGAGAGAGAGAGAGAGAGAGACAGAACTATTATCTGTGTGAGAGAGATAGAGAGAGAGAACTATTATCTGTGAGAGAGAGAGAGAGAGAACTATTATCTGTGAGAGAGAGAGAGAGAGAGAACTATTATCTGTGTGAGAGAGATAGAGAGAGAGAACTATTATCTGTGTGAGAGAGAGAGAGAGAGAACTATTATCTGTGTGTGAGAGAGAGAGAGAACTATTATCTGTGTGAGAGAGAGAGAGAGAACTATTATCTGTGTGAGAGAGAGAGACAGAACTATTATCTGTGAGAGAGAGAGAGAGAGACAGAACTATTATCTGTGTGAGAGAGAGAGAGACAGAACTATTATCTGTGTGAGAGAGAGAGAGAGAACTATTATCTGTGAGAGAGAGAGAGAGACAGAACTATTATCTGTGTGAGAGAGAGAGAGAACTATTATCTGTGTGAGAGAGAGAGAGAACTATTATCTGTGTGAGAGAGAGAGAGAGAACTATTATCTGTGTGAGAGAGAGAGACAGAACTATTATCTGTGTGAGAGAGAGAGAGACAGAACTATTATCTGTGAGAGAGAGAGAGAGACAGAACTATTATCTGTGTGAGAGAGAGAGAGAGAGAGAGAGAGACAGAACTATTATCTGTGAGAGAGAGAGAGACAGAACTATTATCTGTGTGAGAGAGAGAGAGAGACAGAACTATTATCTGTGAGAGAGAGAGACAACTATTATCTGTGTGAGAGAGAGAGAGACAGAACTATTATCTGTGTGTGAGAGAGAGAGACAGAACTATTATCTGTGAGTGAGAGAGAGAGACAGAACTATTATCTGTGAGAGAGAGAGAGAGAACTATTATCTGTGAGAGAGAGAGAGAGAGAGAGAACTATTATCTGTGTGAGAGAGATAGAGAGAGAGAACTATTATCTGTGTGAGAGAGAGAGAGAGAGAACTATTATCTGTGTGAGAGAGAGAGAGAGAACTATTATCTGTGTGAGAGAGAGAGAGAGAACTATTATCTGTGTGAGAGAGAGAGACAGAACTATTATCTGTGAGAGAGAGAGAGAGAGACAGAACTATTACCTGTGTGAGAGAGAGAGAGACAGAACTATTATCTGTGTGAGAGAGAGAGAGAGACAGAACTATTATCTGTGAGAGAGAGAGAGAGACAGAACTATTATCTGTGTGAGAGAGAGAGAGAGAGAGAGACAGAACTATTATCTGTGAGAGAGAGAGAGAGACAGAACTATTATCTGTGTGAGAGAGAGAGAGAGACAGAACTATTATCTGTGTGAGAGAGAGAGAGACAGAACTATTATCTGTGTGTGAGAGAGAGAGACAGAACTATTATCTGTGAGTGAGAGAGAGAGACAGAACTATTATCTGTGAGAGAGAGAGACAGAACTATTATCTGTGAGAGAGAGAGAGACAGAACTATTATCTGTGAAAGAGAGAGAGAGAGAGAGAGAGAACTATTATTTGTGTGAGAGAGAGAGAGAGAACTATTATCTGTGTGTGAGAGAGAGAGAGAACTATTATCTGTGTGAGAGAGAGAGACAGAACTATTATCTGTGTGTGAGAGAGAGAGACAGAACTATTATCTGTGTGAGAGAGAGAGAGACAGAACTATTATCTGTGAGAGAGAGAGAGAGACAGAACTATTATCTGTGTGAGAGAGAGAGAGAACTATTATCTGTGTGAGAGAGAGAGACAGAACTATTATCTGTGTGAGAGAGAGAGAGACAGAACTATTATCTGTGAGAGAGAGAGAGAGACAGAACTATTATCTGTGTGAGAGAGAGAGAGAACTATTATCTGTGTGAGAGAGAGAGACAGAACTATTATCTGTGTGAGAGAGAGAGACAGAACTATTATCTGTGTGAGAGAGAGAGAGACAGAACTATTATCTGTGTGAGAGAGAGAGAGAGAGACAGAACTATTATCTGTGAGAGAGAGATAGAGAGAGAGAACTATTTGTGTGAGAGAGAGAGTGACAGAACTATTATCTGTGTGAGAGAGAGAGAGAGACAGAATTATTATCTGTGTGAGGGAGAGAGAGAGACAGAACTATTATCTGTGTGAGAGAGAGAGAGAGACAGAACTATTATCTGTGTGAGAGAGAGAGACAGAACTATTATCTGTGTGAGAGAGAGACAGAACTATTATCTGTGTGAGAGAGAGAGAGAGAGATACAGAACTATTCTCTGTGTGAGAGAGAGACAGAACTATTCTCTGTGTGAGAGAGAGACAGAACTATTATCTGTGTGTGAGAGAGAGAGACAGAACTATTATCTGTGAGAGAGAGAGAGACAGAACTATTATCTGTGTGAGAGAGGGAGAGAGAGAGAGAGAGAGAGAGAAAGACAGAACTATTATCTGTGTGAGAGAGATAGAGAGAGAGAACTATTATCTGTGAGAGAGAGAGAGAGAGAACTATTATCTGTGAGAGAGAGAGAGAGAGAGAACTATTATCTGTGTGAGAGAGATAGAGAGAGAGAACTATTATCTGTGTGAGAGAGAGAGAGAGAGAACTATTATCTGTGTGTGAGAGAGAGAGAGAACTATTATCTGTGTGAGAGAGAGAGAGAGAACTATTATCTGTGTGAGAGAGAGAGACAGAACTATTATCTGTGAGAGAGAGAGAGAGAGACAGAACTATTATCTGTGTGAGAGAGAGAGAGACAGAACTATTATCTGTGTGAGAGAGAGAGAGAACTATTATCTGTGAGAGAGAGAGAGAGACAGAACTATTATCTGTGTGAGAGAGAGAGAGAGAGAACTATTATCTGTGTGAGAGAGAGAGAGAGAACTATTATCTGTGTGAGAGAGAGAGAGAACTATTATCTGTGTGAGAGAGAGAGACAGAACTATTATCTGTGTGAGAGAGAGAGAGACAGAACTATTATCTGTGAGAGAGAGAGAGAGACAGAACTATTATCTGTGTGAGAGAGAGAGAGAGAGAGAGAGAGACAGAACTATTATCTGTGAGAGAGAGAGAGACAGAACTATTATCTGTGTGAGAGAGAGAGAGAGACAGAACTATTATCTGTGTGAGAGAGAGAGAGAGACAGAACTATTATCTGTGAGAGAGAGAGACAGAACTATTATCTGTGTGTGAGAGAGAGAGACAGAACTATTATCTGTGAGTGAGAGAGAGAGACAGAACTATTATCTGTGAGAGAGAGAGACAGAACTATTATCTGTGAGAGAGAGAGACAGAACTATTATCTGTGAAAGAGAGAGAGAGAGAGACAGAACTATTATCTGTGAGAGAGAGAGAGAGACAGAACTATTATCTGTGAGAGAGAGAGAGAGACAGAACTATTATCTGTGAGAGAGAGAGAGAGACAGAACTATTATCTGTGAGAGAGAGAGAGAGAGACAGAACTATTATCTGTGAGAGAGAGAGACAGAACTATTATCTGTGTGAGAGAGAGAGAGACAGAACTATTATCTGTGAGAGAGAGAGAGAGACAGAACTATTATCTGTGAGAGAGAGAGAGACAGAACTATTATCTGTGAGAGAGAGAGAGACAGAACTATTATCTGTGAGAGAGAGAGAGAGAGACAGAACTATTATCTGTGAGAGAGAGAGAGAGACAGAACTATTATCTGTGAGAGAGAGAGAGAGACAGAACTATTATCTGTGAGAGAGAGAGAGAGAGACAGAACTATTATCTGTGAGAGAGAGAGAGAGACAGTACTATTATCTGTGAGAGAGAGAGAGAGACAGAACTATTATCTGTGAGAGAGATAGAGAGAGAGAGAGAGAGAGAGAGTGACAGAACTATTATCTGTGAGAGAGATAGAGAGAGAGAGAGAGAGAGAGAGTGACAGAACTATTATCTGTGAGAGAGAGAGAGAGACAGAACTATTAACTTTGTGAGATAGAGAGAGACAGAACTATTTGTGTGAGAGAGAGAGACAGAACTATTATCTGTGTGAGAGAGAGAGACAGAACTATTATCTGTGTGAGGGAGAGAGAGAGAGAGAGAGAGTGACAGAATTATTATCTGTGTGAGAGAGAGAGAGACAGAACTATTAT
The DNA here is from genome assembly GCF_041902795.1 of Electrophorus electricus. Taxonomy (NCBI): domain Eukaryota; kingdom Metazoa; phylum Chordata; class Actinopteri; order Gymnotiformes; family Gymnotidae; genus Electrophorus; species Electrophorus electricus. Next base: position 2,399,516 of record NC_137497.1, read on the forward strand.
CTGTGTGAGAGAGAGAGAGAGACAGAACTATTATCTGTGTGTGAGAGAGAGACAGAACTATTATCTGTGAGAGAGAGAGAGACAGAACTATTCTCTGTGTGAGAGAGAGAGACAGAACTATTCTCTGTGTGAGAGAGAGAGACAGAACTATTCTCTGTGTGAGAGAGAGAGACAGAACTATTATCTGTGAGAGAGAGAGACAGAACTATTATATGTGAGAGAGAGAGAGAGAGAGAGAGACAGAACTATTATCTGTGAGAGAGATAGAGAGAGAGAACTATTATCTGTGTGAGAGAGATAGAGAGAGAGAACTATTATCTGTGAGAGAGAGAGAGAGAGAACTATTATCTGTGTGAGAGAGGGAGAGAGAGAGAGAGAGAGAGAGAAAGACAGAACTATTATCTGTGAGAGAGATAGAGAGAGAGAACTATTATCTGTGTGAGAGAGATAGAGAGAGAGAACTATTATCTGTGTGAGAGAGAGAGAGAGAACTATTATCTGTGTGAGAGAGAGACAGAACTATTATCTGTGTGAGAGAGAGAGACAGAACTATTATCTGTGTGAGAGACAGAGAGAGACAGAACTATTATCTGTGAGAGAGAGAGAGAGAACTATTATCTGTGTGAGAGAGAGAGAGAGAACTATTATCTGTGTGAGAGAGAGAGAGAGAACTATTATCTGTGTGAGAGAGAGACAGAACTATTATCTGTGTGAGAGAGAGAGACAGAACTATTATCTGTGTGAGAGACAGAGAGAGACAGAACTATTATCTGTGAGAGAGAGAGAGAGAGAGAGAGACAGAACTATTATCTGTGTGAGAGAGAGAGACAGAACTATTATCTGTGTGAGAGAGAGAGAGAGAGAGAGAGAGACAGAACTATTATCTGTGAGAGAGAGATAGAGAGAGAGAACTATTTGTGTGAGAGAGAGAGTGACAGAACTATTATCTGTGTGAGAGAGAGAGAGACAGAATTATTATCTGTGTGAGGGAGAGAGAGAGACAGAATTATTATCTGTGTGAGAGAGAGAGAGACAGAACTATTATGTGTGTGAGAGAGAGAGAGACAGAACTATTATCTGTGTGAGAGAGATAGAGAGAGAGAACTATTATCTGTGAGAGAGAGAGAGAGACAGAACTATTATCTGTGTGAGAGAGAGAGACAGAACTATTATCTGTGTGAGAGAGAGAGAGACAGAACTATTATCTGTGTGAGAGAGAGAGAAACAGAACTATTATCTGTGTGAGAGAGAGAGAGAGAGACAACTATTATCTGTGTGAGAGAGAGAGAGACAGAACTATTATCTGTGAGAGAGAGAGAGAGAGACAGAACTATTATCTTTGAGAGAGAGAGAGACAGAACTATTAACTGTGTGTGAGAGAGAGACAGAACTATTATCTGTGTGAGAGGGAGAGAGAGAGAGAGAGAGTGACAGAACTATTATCTGTGTGAGAGAGAGAGAGAGAGAGAGAGAGACAGAACTATTATCTGTGAGAGAGAGATAGAGAGAGAGAACTATTTGTGTGAGAGAGAGAGTGACAGAACTATTATCTGTGTGAGAGAGAGAGAGACAGAATTATTATCTGTGTGAGGGAGAGAGAGAGACAGAATTATTATCTGTGTGAGGGAGAGAGAGAGACAGAACTATTATCTGTGTGAGAGAGAGAGACAGAACTATTATCTGTGTGAGAGAGAGACAGAACTATTATCTGTGTGAGAGAGAGAGAGAGACAACTATTATCTGTGTGAGAGAGAGAGAGAGAGACAACTATTATCTGTGTGTGAGAGAGAGAGACAGAACTATTATCTGTGAGAGAGAGAGAGAGAGAGACAGAACTATTATCTTTGAGATAGAGAGAGACAGAACTATTAACTGTGTGTGAGAGAGAGACAGAACTATTATCTGTGTGAGAGGGAGAGAGAGAGAGAGAGAGAGAGAGAGTGACAGAACTATTATCTGAGAGAGAGAGAGAGAGAGAGACAGAACTATTAACTTTGTGAGAGAGAGAGACAGAACTATTTGTGTGAGAGAGAGAGACAGAACTATTATCTGTGTGTGAGAGAGAGACAGAACTATTATCTGTGTGAGAGGGAGAGAGAGAGAGACAGAACTATTATCTGTGAGAGAGAGAGAGAGACAGAACTATTTGTGTGAGAGAGAGAGAGACAGAACTATTATCTGTGTGAGGGAGAGAGAGAGAGAGAGAGAGTGACAGAATTATTATCTGTGTGAGAGAGAGAGAGAGACAGAACTATTCTCTGTGTGAGAGAGAGAGACAGAACTATTATCTGTGTGAGAGAGAGAGACAGAACTATTATCTGTGAGAGAGAGAGAGAGAGAGAGAGAGACAGAACTATTATCTGTGAGAGAGATAGAGAGAGAGAACTATTATCTGTGTGAGAGAGATAGAGAGAGAGAACTATTATCTGTGAGAGAGAGAGAGACAGAACTATTATCTGTGTGAGAGAGAGAGAGACAGAACTATTATCTGTGTGAGAGAGAGAGAGACAGAACTATTATCTGTGTGAGAGAGAGAGAGACAGAACTATTATCTGTGTGAGAGAGAGAGAGACAGAACTATTATCTGTGTGAGAGAGAGACAGAACTATTATCTGTGTGAGAGAGAGAGAGACAGAACTATTATCTGTGTGAGAGAGAGAGAAACAGAACTATTATCTGTGTGAGAGAGAGAGAGAGACAGAACTATTATCTGTGAGAGAGAGAGAGACAGAACTATTATCTGTGAGAGAGAGAGAGACAGAACTATTATCTGTGTGTGAGAGAGAGAGAGAGAGAGAGAGAGAGAGAGAGACAGAACTATTATCTGTGAGAGAGAGAGAGAGAGACAGAACTATTATCTGTGAGAGAGAGAGAGAGAGAGAGACAGAACTATTATCTGTGTGAGAGAGAGAGAGACAGAACTATTATCTGTGTGAGAGAGAGAGAGAGACAGAACTATTATCTGTGTGAGAGAGAGAGACAGAACTATTATCTGTGTGAGAGAGAGAGAGAGAGAGAGAGACAGAACTATTATCTGTGTGAGAGAGAGAGAGAGACAGAACTATTATCTGTGTGAGAGAGAGAGAGAGACAGAACTATTATCTGTGTGAGAGAGAGAGAGACAGAACTATTTGTGTGAGAGAGAGAGTGACAGAATTATTATCTGTGTGAGAGAGAGAGAGAGAGAACTATTATCTGTGTGAGAGGGAGAGAGAGAGAGAGAGAGAGTGACAGAATTATTATCTGTGTGTGAGAGAGAGAGTGACAGAATTATTATCTATGTGAGAGAGAGAGAGAGACAGAACTATTATCTGTGTGAGAGGGAGAGAGAGAGAGAGAGAGAGAGAGAGAGAGACAGAACTATTATCTGTGTGAGAGAGAGAGAGAGACAGAACTATTATCTGTGTGAGAGAGAGAGAGACAGAACTTTTATCTGTGTGAGAGAGAGAGAGACAGAACTATTATCTGTGTGTGAGAGAGAGACAGAACTATTATCTGTGAGAGAGAGAGAGAGAGAGAGACAGAACTATTATCTGTGAGAGAGAGAGAGACAGAACTATTATCTGTGAGATAGAGAGAGACAGAACTATTTGTGTGAGAGAGAGAGACAGAACTATTATCTGTGTGAGAGAGAGAGACAGAACTATTATCTGTGTGAGGGAGAGAGAGACAGAGAGAGTGACAGAATTATTATCTGTGTGAGAGAGAGAGAGACAGAACTATTATCTGTGTGAGAGAGAGAGAGAGAGAACTATTATCTGTGTGTGAGAGAGAGACAGAACTATTATCTGTGAGAGAGAGAGAGACAGAACTATTCTCTGTGTGAGAGAGAGAGACAGAACTATTCTCTGTGTGAGAGAGAGAGACAGAACTATTCTCTGTGTGAGAGAGAGAGACAGAACTATTATCTGTGAGAGAGAGAGACAGAACTATTATATGTGAGAGAGAGAGAGAAAGACAGAACTATTATCTGTGAGAGAGAGAGAGAGAGAGAGAGAGACAGAACTATTATCTGTGAGAGAGATAGAGAGAGAGAACTATTATCTGTGTGAGAGAGATAGAGAGAGAGAACTATTATCTGTGTGAGAGAGAGAGACAGAACTATTATCTGTGAGAGAGAGAGACAGAACTATTATATGTGAGAGAGAGAGAGAAAGACAGAACTATTATCTGTGAGAGAGAGAGAGAGAGAGAGAGACAGAACTATTATCTGTGAGAGAGATAGAGAGAGAGAACTATTATCTGTGTGAGAGAGATAGAGAGAGAGAACTATTATCTGTGAGAGAGAGAGAGAGAGAACTATTATCTGTGTGAGAGAGGGAGAGAGAGAGAGAGAGAGAGAGAAAGACAGAACTATTATCTGTGAGAGAGATAGAGAGAGAGAACTATTATCTGTGTGAGAGAGATAGAGAGAGAGAACTATTATCTGTGAGAGAGAGAGAGAGAACTATTATCTGTGTGAGAGAGAGACAGAACTATTATCTGTGTGAGAGAGAGAGACAGAACTATTATCTGTGTGAGAGACAGAGAGAGACAGAACTATTATCTGTGAGAGAGAGAGAGAGAGAGAGACAGAACTATTATCTGTGTGAGAGAGAGAGACAGAACTATTATCTGTGTGAGAGAGAGAGAGAGAGAGAGACAGAACTATTATCTGTGAGAGAGAGATAGAGAGAGAGAACTATTTGTGTGAGAGAGAGAGTGACAGAACTATTATCTGTGTGAGGGAGAGAGAGAGACAGAATTATTATCTGTGTGAGGGAGAGAGAGAGACAGAATTATTATCTGTGTGAGAGAGAGAGACAGAATTATTATCTGTGTGAGAGAGAGAGAGACAGAACTATTGTGTGTGAGAGAGAGAGAGACAGAACTATTATCTGTGTGAGAGAGATAGAGAGAGAGAACTATTATCTGTGAGAGAGAGAGAGAGACAGAACTATTATCTGTGTGAGAGAGAGAGACAGAACTATTATCTGTGTGAGAGAGAGACAGAACTATTATCTGTGTGAGAGAGAGAGAGACAGAACTATTATCTGTGTGAGAGAGAGAGAGACAGAACTATTATCTGTGTGAGAGAGAGAGAGACAGAACTATTATCTGTGTGAGAGAGAGAGAGAGAGAACTATTATCTTTGAGAGAGAGAGAGACAGAACTATTAACTGTGTGTGAGAGAGAGACAGAACTATTATCTGTGTGAGAGGGAGAGAGAGAGAGAGAGAGAGAGTGACAGAACTATTATCTGTGTGAGAGAGAGAGAGAGAGAGAGAGACAGAACTATTATCTGTGAGAGAGAGATAGAGAGAGAGAACTATTTGTGTGAGAGAGAGAGTGACAGAACTATTATCTGTGTGAGAGAGAGAGACAGAACTATTATCTGTGTGAGGGAGAGAGAGAGACAGAATTATTATCTGTGTGAGGGAGAGAGAGAGACAGAACTATTATCTGTGTGAGAGAGAGACAGAACTATTATCTGTGTGAGAGAGAGAGAGAGAGAGAGAGACAACTATTATCTGTGTGTGAGAGAGAGAGACAGAACTATTATCTGTGAGAGAGAGAGAGAGAGACAGAACTATTATCTTTGAGAGAGAGAGAGACAGAACTATTAACTGTGTGTGAGAGAGAGACAGAACTATTATCTGTGTGAGAGGGAGAGAGAGAGAGAGAGAGAGAGAGAGTGACAGAACTATTATCTGAGAGAGAGAGAGAGAGAGAGACAGAACTATTAACTTTGTGAGAGAGAGAGACAGAACTATTTGTGTGAGAGAGAGAGACAGAACTATTATCTGTGTGTGAGAGAGAGACAGAACTATTATCTGTGTGAGAGGGAGAGAGAGAGAGAGAGAGTGACAGAACTATTATCTGTGAGAGAGAGAGAGAGACAGAACTATTAACTTTGTGAGAGAGAGAGAGACAGAACTATTTGTGTGAGAGAGAGAGAGACAGAACTATTATCTGTGTGAGAGAGAGAGACAGAACTATTATCTGTGTGAGGGAGAGAGAGAGAGAGAGAGAGTGACAGAATTATTATCTGTGTGAGAGAGAGAGAGAGACAGAACTATTCTCTGTGTGAGAGAGAGAGACAGAACTATTATCTGTGAGAGAGAGAGAGACAGAACTATTATATGTGAGAGAGAGAGAGAAAGACAGAACTATTATCTGTGAGAGAGAGAGAGAGAGAGAGAGAGACAGAACTATTATCTGTGAGAGAGATAGAGAGAGAGAACTATTATCTGTGTGAGAGAGATAGAGAGAGAGAACTATTATCTGTGAGAGAGAGAGAGAGACAGAACTATTATCTGTGTGAGAGAGAGAGAGACAGAACTATTATCTGTGTGAGAGAGAGAGAGACAGAACTATTATCTGTGTGAGAGAGAGAGACAGAACTATTATCTGTGTGAGAGAGAGAGAGACAGAACTATTATCTGTGTGAGAGAGAGAGAGACAGAACTATTATCTGTGTGAGAGAGAGAGAGAGAGACAGAACTATTATCTGTGTGAGAGAGAGAGAGACAGAACTATTATCTGTGTGAGAGAGAGAGAGACAGAACTATTATCTGTGTGAGAGAGAGAGAAACAGAACTATTATCTGTGTGAGAGAGAGAGAAACAGAACTATTATCTGTGTGAGAGAGAGAGAGAGACAGAACTATTATCTGTGAGAGAGAGAGAGACAGAACTATTATCTGTGAGAGAGAGAGAGACAGAACTATTATCTGTGTGTGAGAGAGAGAGAGAGAGAGAGAGAGAGAGAGAGAGTGACAGAACTATTATCTGTGAGAGAGAGAGAGAGAGACAGAACTATTATCTGTGAGAGAGAGAGAGAGAGAGAGACAGAACTATTATCTGTGTGAGAGAGAGAGAGACAGAACTATTATCTGTGTGAGAGAGAGAGAGAGACAGAACTATTATCTGTGTGAGAGAGAGAGACAGAACTATTATCTGTGTGAGAGAGAGAGAGAGAGAGAGAGACAGAACTATTATCTGTGTGAGAGAGAGAGAGAGACAGAACTATTATCTGTGTGAGAGAGAGAGAGAGACAGAACTATTATCTGTGTGAGAGAGAGAGAGACAGAACTATTTGTGTGAGAGAGAGAGTGACAGAACTATTATCTGTGTGAGAGAGAGAGAGACAGAATTATTATCTGTGTGAGAGAGAGAGAGAGAGACAGAACTATTATCTGTGTGAGAGAGAGTGAGAGACAGAACTATTATCTGTGTGAGAGAGAGAGAGAGACAGAACTATTATCTGTGTGAGAGAGAGAGAGACAGAACTATTATCTGTGTGAGAGGGAGAGAGAGAGAGAGAGAGAGTGACAGAATTATTATCTATGTGAGAGAGAGAGAGAGACAGAACTATTATCTGTGTGAGAGAGAGAGACAGAACTATTATCTGTGTGTGAGAGAGAGACAGAACTATTATCTGTGTGAGAGGGAGAGAGAGAGAGAGAGAGAGAGAGTGACAGAACTATTATCTGTGAGAGAGAGAGAGAGAGAGACAGAACTATTATCTGTGTGAGAGAGAGAGAGATACAGAACTATTCTCTGTGTGAGAGACAGAGACAGAACTATTCTCTGTGTGAGAGAGAGAGACAGAACTATTATCTGTGTGTGAGAGAGAGAGAGAGAGAGAGACAGAACTATTATCTGTGTGAGGGAGAGAGAGAGACAGAATTATTATCTGTGTGAGGGAGAGAGAGAGACAGAACTATTATCTGTGTGAGAGAGAGAGAGAGACAGAACTATTATCTGTGTGAGAGAGAGAGAGAGACAGAACTATTATCTGTGTGAGAGAGAGAGAGAGACAGAACTATTATCTGTGTGAGAGAGAGAGAGAGACAGAACTATTATCTGTGTGAGAGAGAGAGAGACAGAACTATTATCTGTGTGAGAGGGAGAGAGAGAGAGAGAGAGAGTGACAGAATTATTATCTGTGTGTGAGAGAGAGAGTGACAGAATTATTATCTATGTGAGAGAGAGAGAGAGACAGAACTATTATCTGTGTGAGAGGGAGAGAGAGAGAGAGAGAGAGAGAGAGAGAGAGACAGAACTATTATCTGTGTGAGAGAGAGAGAGAGACAGAACTATTATCTGTGTGAGAGAGAGAGAGACAGAACTTTTATCTGTGTGAGAGAGAGAGAGACAGAACTATTATCTGTGTGTGAGAGAGAGACAGAACTATTATCTGTGAGAGAGAGAGAGAGAGACAGAACTATTATCTGTGAGAGAGAGAGAGACAGAACTATTATCTGTGAGAGAGAGAGAGACAGAACTATTATCTGTGTGAGAGGGAGAGAGAGAGAGAGAGAGAGAGAGAGACAGAACTATTATCTGTGTGAGAGAGAGAGAGACAGAACTATTATCTGTGTGAGAGAGAGAGAGAGACAGAACTATTATCTGTGTGAGAGAGAGAGACAGAACTATTATCTGTGTGAGAGAGAGAGAGACAGAACTATTATCTGTGTGAGAGAGAGAGAGAGAGACAGAACTATTATCTGTGTGAGAGAGAGAGAGATACAGAACTATTCTCTGTGTGAGAGACAGAGACAGAACTATTCTCTGTGTGAGAGAGAGAGACAGAACTATTATCTGTGTGAGAGAGAGAGAGAGACAGAACTATTATCTGTGTGAGAGAGAGAGAGAGACAGAACTATTATCTGTGTGAGAGAGAGTGAGAGACAGAACTATTATCTGTGTGAGAGAGAGAGAGACAGAACTATTATCTGTGTGTGAGAGAGAGAGAGAGAGAGAGAGAGAGACAGAACTATTATCTGTGAGAGAGAGAGAGACAGAACTATTATCTGTGAGAGAGAGAGAGACAGAACTATTATCTGTGTGAGAGAGAGAGAGACAGAACTATTATCTGTGTGAGAGAGAGAGAGACAGAACTATTTGTGTGAGAGAGAGAGTGACAGAACTATTATCTGTGTGAGAGAGAGAGAGACAGAATTATTATCTGTGTGAGAGAGAGAGAGAGAGACAGAACTATTATCTGTGTGAGAGAGAGAGACAGAACTATTATCTGTGTGAGAGAGAGAGAGAGACAGAACTATTATCTGTGTGAGAGAGAGAGAGAGACAGAACTATTATCTGTGTGAGAGAGAGTGAGAGACAGAACTATTATCTGTGTGAGAGAGAGAGAGAGACAGAACTATTATCTGTGTGTGAGAGAGAGAGAGAGAGAGAGACAGAACTATTATCTGTGAGAGAGAGAGAGACAGAACTATTATCTGTGAGAGAGAGAGAGACAGAACTATTATCTGTGTGAGAGAGAGAGAGAGACAGAACTATTATCTGTGTGAGAGAGAGAGAGACAGAACTATTTGTGTGAGAGAGAGAGTGACAGAACTATTATCTGTGTGAGAGAGAGAGACAGAATTATTATCTGTGTGAGGGAGAGAGAGAGACAGAATTATTATCTGTGTGAGAGAGAGAGAGAGACAGAACTATTATCTGTGTGAGAGAGAGAGAGAGACAGAACTATTATCTGTGTGAGAGAGAGAGAGAGACAGAACTATTATCTGTGTGAGAGAGAGTGAGAGACAGAACTATTATCTGTGTGAGAGAGAGAGACAGAACTATTATCTGTGTGAGAGAGAGAGAGAGACAGAACTATTATCTGTGTGAGAGAGAGAGAGACAGAACTATTATCTGTGTGAGAGGGAGAGAGAGAGAGAGAGAGAGAGAGAGAGAGACAGAACTATTATCTGTGTGAGAGAGAGAGAGAGACAGAACTATTATCTGTGTGAGAGAGAGAGAGAGACAGAACTATTATCTGTGTGAGAGAGAGAGAGACAGAACTTTTATCTGTGTGAGAGAGAGAGAGACAGAACTATTATCTGTGTGTGAGAGAGAGACAGAACTATTATCTGTGTGAGAGGGAGAGAGAGAGAGAGAGAGAGAGAGAGTGACAGAACTATTATCTGTGAGAGAGAGAGAGAGAGAGACAGAACTATTATCTGTGTGAGAGAGAGAGAGAGAGACAGAACTATTATCTGTGTGAGAGAGAGAGACAGAACTATTATCTGTGTGAGAGAGAGAGACAGAACTATTATCTGTGTGAGAGAGAGAGACAGAACTATTGTCTGTGTGAGAGAGAGAGAGATACAGAACTATTCTCTGTGTGAGAGAGAGAGACAGAACTATTATCTGTGTGAGAGAGAGAGACAGAACTATTATCTGTGTGAGAGAGAGAGACAGAACTATTATCTGTGTGAGAGAGAGAGAGAGACAGAACTATTATCTGTGTGAGAGAGAGAGAGAGACAGAACTATTATCTGTGTGAGAGAGAGAGAGAGACAGAACTATTATCTGTGTGAGAGAGAGAGAGAGACAGAACTATTATCTGTGTGAGAGAGAGAGAGACAGAACTATTTGTGTGAGAGAGAGAGTGACAGAACTATTATCTGTGTGAGAGAGAGAGACAGAATTATTATCTGTGTGAGGGAGAGAGAGAGACAGAATTATTATCTGTGTGAGAGAGAGAGAGAGACAGAACTATTATCTGTGTGAGAGAGAGAGAGAGACAGAACTATTATCTGTGTGAGAGAGAGAGAGAGACAGAACTATTATCTGTGTGAGAGAGAGTGAGAGACAGAACTATTATCTGTGTGAGAGAGAGAGACAGAACTATTATCTGTGTGAGAGAGAGAGAGAGACAGAACTATTATCTGTGTGAGAGGGAGAGAGAGAGAGAGAGAGAGAGAGAGAGAGACAGAACTATTATCTGTGTGAGAGAGAGAGAGAGACAGAACTATTATCTGTGTGAGAGAGAGAGAGAGACAGAACTATTATCTGTGTGAGAGAGAGAGAGACAGAACTTTTATCTGTGTGAGAGAGAGAGAGACAGAACTATTATCTGTGTGTGAGAGAGAGACAGAACTATTATCTGTGAGAGAGAGAGAGAGAGAGACAGAACTATTATCTGTGAGAGAGAGAGAGACAGAACTATTATCTGTGTGAGAGGGAGAGAGAGAGAGAGAGAGAGAGAGAGTGACAGAACTATTATCTGTGAGAGAGAGAGAGAGAGAGAGACAGAACTATTATCTGTGTGAGAGAGAGAGAGAGAGAGAGACAGAACTATTATCTGTGTGAGAGAGAGAGAGAGAGACAGAACTATTATCTGTGTGAGAGAGAGAGAGAGACAGAACTATTATCTGTGTGAGAGAGAGAGACAGAACTATTATCTGTGTGAGAGAGAGAGACAGAACTATTATCTGTGTGAGAGAGAGAGAGATACAGAACTATTCTCTGTGTGAGAGACAGAGACAGAACTATTCTCTGTGTGAGAGAGAGAGACAGAACTATTATCTGTGTGTGAGAGAGAGAGAGAGAGAGACAGAACTATTATCTGTGTGAGAGAGAGAGAGAGACAGAACTATTATCTGTGTGAGAGAGAGAGAGAGACAGAACTATTATCTGTGTGAGAGAGAGAGACAGAACTATTTGTGTGAGAGAGAGAGTGACAGAACTATTATCTGTGTGAGAGAGAGAGAGACAGAATTATTATCTGTGTGAGGGAGAGAGAGAGACAGAATTATTATCTGTGTGAGAGAGAGAGAGAGACAGAACTATTATCTGTGTGAGAGAGAGAGAGAGACAGAACTATTATCTGTGTGAGAGAGAGAGAGAGACAGAACTATTATCTGTGTGAGAGAGAGTGAAAGACAGAACTATTATCTGTGTGAGAGAGAGAGAGAGACAGAACTATTATCTGTGTGAGAGAGAGAGAGAGACAGAACTATTATCTGTGTGTGAGAGAGAGAGACAGAACTATTATCTGTGTGAGAGAGAGTGAGAGACAGAACTATTATCTGTGTGAGAGAGAGAGAGAGACAGAATTATTATCTGTGTGAGAGAGAGAGAGTGACAGAATTATTATCTATGTGAGAGAGAGAGAGAGACAGAACTATTATCTGTGTGAGAGGGAGAGAGAGAGAGAGAGAGAGAGAGAGAGAGAGAGACAGAACTATTATCTGTGTGAGAGAGAGAGAGAGACAGAACTATTATCTGTGTGAGAGAGAGAGAGAGACAGAACTATTATCTGTGTGAGAGAGGGAGAGAGAGAGAGAGAGAGAGAAAGACAGAACTATTATCTGTGTGTGAGAGAGAGAGAGAACTATTATCTGTGAGAGAGAGAGAGACAGAACTATTATCTGTGTGAGAGAGAGACAGAACTATTATCTGTGTGAGAGAGAGAGAGACAGAACTATTATCTGTGTGAGAGAGAGAGAGACAGAACTATTATCTGTGTGAGAGAGAGAGAGACAGAACTATTATCTGTGTGAGAGAGAGAGAGACAGAACTATTATCTGTGTGAGAGAGAGAGAGACAGAACTATTATCTGTGAGAGAGAGAGAGACAGAACTATTATCTGTGTGAGAGAGAGAGACAGAACTATTATCTGTGTGAGAGAGAGAGAGACAGAACTATTATCTGTGTGAGAGAGAGACAGAACTATTATCTGTATGAGAGAGAGAGAGAGACAGAACTATTATCTGTGTGTGAGAGAGAGAGACAGAACTATTATCTGTGTGAGAGGGAGAGAGAGAGAGAGAGAGAGAGTGACAGAATTATTATCTGTGTGAGAGAGAGAGAGAGACAGAACTATTATCTGTGTGTGAGAGAGAGAGAGACAGAACTATTATCTGTGTGAGAGAGAGAGAGACAGAACTATTATCTGTGTGAGAGAGAGAGAGAGACAGAACTATTATCTGTGTGAGAGAGGGAGAGAGAGAGAGAGAGAGAGAGAGAGAGAGAGAGAAAGACAGAACTATTATCTGTGTGTGAGAGAGAGAGAGAACTATTATCTGTGAGAGAGAGAGAGACAGAACTATTATCTGTGTGAGAGAGAGAGAGACAGAACTATTATCTGTGTGAGAGAGAGAGAGACAGAACTATTATCTGTGTGTGAGAGAGAGAGACAGAACTATTATCTGTGTGAGAGAGAGAGAGACAGAACTATTATCTGTGTGAGAGAGAGAGAGACAGAACTATTATCTGTGTGAGAGAGAGACAGAACTATTATCTGTATGAGAGAGAGAGAGAGAGAGAGACAGAACTATTATCTGTGTGAGAGAGAGAGACAGAACTATTATCTGTGAGAGAGAGAGAGAGAGAGACAGAACTATTATCTGTGAGAGAGAGAGAGACAGAACTATTATCTGTGTGTGAGAGAGAGACAGAACTATTATCTGTGTGAGAGAGAGAGACAGAACTATTATCTGTGTGAGAGAGAGAGAGACAGAACTATTTGTGTGAGAGAGAGAGAGAGAGAGACAGAACTATTAACTTTGTGAGAGAGAGAGAGAGACAGAACTATTTGTGTGAGAGAGAGAGACAGAATTATTATCTGTGTGAGAGAGAGATAGAGACAGAACTATTATCTGTGTGAGAGAGAGAGAGAGACAGAACTATTCTCTGTGTGAGAGAGAGAGACAGAACTATTATCTGTGAGAGAGAGAGACAGAACTATTATCTGTGAGAGAGAGAGACAGAACTATTATCTGTGAGAGAGAGAGAGAGAGACAGAACTATCATCTGTGAGAGAGAGAGAGAGAGACAGAACTATTATCTGTGAGAGAGATAGAGAGAGAGAACTATTATCTGTGTGAGAGAGATAGAGAGAGAGAACTATTATCTGTGAGAGAGAGAGAGAGAGAACTATTATCTGTGTGAGAGAGGGAGAGAGAGAGAGAGAGAGAGAAAGACAGAACTATTATCTGTGAGAGAGATAGAGAGAGAGAACTATTATCTGTGTGAGAGAGAGAGAGAGAACTATTATCTGTGTGAGAGAGAGAGAGAGAACTATTATCTGTGTGAGAGAGAGAGAGAGACAGAACTATTATCTGTGAGAGAGAGAGAGAGACAGAACTATTATCTGTGTGAGAGAGAGAGAGACAGAACTATTATCTGTGTGAGAGAGAGAGAGACAGAACTATTATCTGTGAGAGAGAGAGAGAGAGACAGAACTATTATCTGTGTGAGAGAGAGAGAGAGAGAGAGAGACAGAACTATTTTCTGTGAGAGAGAGAGAGAGAGACAGAACTATTATCTGTGTGAGAGAGAGAGAGAGACAGAACTATTATCTGTGTGTGAGAGAGAGAGACAACTATTATCTGTGTGAGAGAGAGAGAGACAACTATTATCTGTGTGAGAGAGAGAGAGACAGAACTATTATCTGTGTGAGAGAGAGAGACAGAACTATTATCTGTGAGAGAGAGAGAGACAGAACTATTATCTGTGAGAGAGAGAGAGACAGAACTATTATCTGTGAGAGAGAGAGAGAGACAGAACTATTATCTGTGAGAGAGAGAGAGAGACAGAACTATTATCTGTGAGAGAGAGAGAGAGAGACAGAACTATTATCTGTGAGAGAGAGAGAGAGACAGAACTATTATCTGTGAGAGAGAGAGAGAGACAGAACTATTATCTGTGAGAGAGAGAGAGAGACAGAACTATTATCTGTGAGAGAGAGAGAGAGAGACAGAACTGTTATCTGTGAGAGAGGGAGAGAGAGACAGAACTATTATCTGTGTGAGAGAGAGAGAGAGAGAGAGAGAGAGAGAGAGAAAGACAGAACTATTATCTGTGAGAGAGATAGAGAGAGAGAACTATTATCTGTGTGAGAGATAGAGAGAGAGAACTATTATCTGTGAGAGAGAGAGAGAGAACTATTATCTGTGAGAGAGAGAGAGAACTATTATCTGTGTGAGAGAGAGAGAGAGAACTATTATCTGTGAGAGAGAGAGACAGAACTATTATCTGTGTGAGAGAGAGACAGAACTATTATCTGTGTGAGAGAGAGAGAGAGAGAGAGAGAGATACAGAACTATTCTCTGTGTGAGAGAGAGAGACAGAACTATTCTCTGTGTGAGAGAGAGAGACAGAACTATTATCTGTGTGTGAGAGAGAGAGAGAGAGAGACAGAACTATTATCTGTGTGAGAGAGAGAGAGAGACAGAACTATTATCTGTGTGAGAGAGAGAGAGAGAGAGAGAGAGAGAGTGACAGAATTATTATCTGTGTGAGAGAGAGAGAGTGACAGAACTATTATCTGTGTGAGAGGGAGAGAGAGAGAGAGAGAGAGAGACAGAACTATTATCTGTGTGAGAGAGAGAGAGACAGAACTATTATCTGTGTGAGAGAGAGAGAGAAACAGAACTATTATCTGTGTGAGAGAGGGAGAGAGAGAGAGAGAGAGAGAGAGAAAGACAGAACTATTATCTGTGTGAGAGAGAGATAGAACTATTATCTGTGTGAGAGAGAGAGACAGAACTATTATCTGTGAGAGAGAGAGAGACAGAACTATTATCTGTGTGTGAGAGAGAGAGACAGAACTATTATCTGTGTGAGAGAGAGAGAGAGAGAGACAGAACTATTCTCTGTGTGAGAGAGAGTGACAGAATTATTATCTGTGTGAGAGAGAGAGAGTGACAGAATTATTATCTATGTGAGAGAGAGAGAGACAGAACTATTATCTGTGTGAGAGGGAGAGAGAGAGAGAGAGAGAGAGAGAGAGAGAGAGAGAGAGACAGAACTATTATCTGTGTGAGAGAGAGAGAGAGACAGAACTATTATCTGTGTGAGAGAGAGAGAGAGACAGAACTATTATCTGTGTGAGAGAGGGAGAGAGAGAGAGAGAGAGAGAGAAAGACAGAACTATTATCTGTGTGTGAGAGAGAGAGAGAACTATTATCTGTGAGAGAGAGAGAGACAGAACTATTATCTGTGTGAGAGAGAGACAGAACTATTATCTGTGTGAGAGAGAGAGAGACAGAACTATTATCTGTGTGAGAGAGAGAGAGACAGAACTATTATCTGTGTGAGAGAGAGAGAGACAGAACTATTATCTGTGTGAGAGAGAGAGAGACAGAACTATTATCTGTGTGAGAGAGAGAGAGACAGAACTATTATCTGTGTGAGAGAGAGACAGAACTATTATCTGTATGAGAGAGAGAGAGAGAGACAGAACTATTATCTGTGTGTGAGAGAGAGAGACAGAACTATTATCTGTGAGAGAGAGAGAGAGAGAGACAGAACTATTATCTGTGTGAGAGAGAGTGAGAGACAGAACTATTATCTGTGTGAGAGAGAGAGAGAGACAGAACTATTATCTGTGTGAGAGAGAGAGAGAGACAGAACTATTATCTGTGTGTGAGAGAGAGAGACAGAACTATTATCTGTGTGAGAGAGAGTGAGAGACAGAACTATTATCTGTGTGAGAGAGAGAGAGAGACAGAATTATTATCTGTGTGAGAGAGAGAGAGTGACAGAATTATTATCTATGTGAGAGAGAGAGAGAGACAGAACTATTATCTGTGTGAGAGGGAGAGAGACAGAACTATTATCTGTGTGTGAGAGAGAGACAGAACTATTATCTGTGTGAGAGGGAGAGAGAGAGAGAGAGAGAGAGAGAGTGACAGAACTATTATCTGTGAGAGAGAGAGAGAGAGAGACAGAACTATTATCTGTGTGAGAGAGAGAGAGAGAGACAGAACTATTATCTGTGTGAGAGAGAGAGACAGAACTATTATCTGTGTGAGAGAGAGAGACAGAACTATTATCTGTGTGAGAGAGAGAGACAGAACTATTGTCTGTGTGAGAGAGAGAGAGATACAGAACTATTCTCTGTGTGAGAGAGAGAGACAGAACTATTATCTGTGTGAGAGAGAGAGACAGAACTATTATCTGTGTGAGAGAGAGAGACAGAACTATTATCTGTGTGAGAGAGAGAGAGAGACAGAACTATTATCTGTGTGAGAGAGAGAGAGAGACAGAACTATTATCTGTGTGAGAGAGAGAGAGAGACAGAACTATTATCTGTGTGAGAGAGAGAGAGAGACAGAACTATTATCTGTGTGAGAGAGAGAGAGACAGAACTATTTGTGTGAGAGAGAGAGTGACAGAACTATTATCTGTGTGAGAGAGAGAGAGAGACAGAACTATTATCTGTGTGAGAGAGAGAGAGAGACAGAACTATTATCTGTGTGAGAGAGAGTGAGAGACAGAACTATTATCTGTGTGAGAGAGAGAGACAGAACTATTATCTGTGTGAGAAAGAGAGAGAGACAGAACTATTATCTGTGTGAGAGGGAGAGAGAGAGAGAGAGAGAGAGAGAGAGAGACAGAACTATTATCTGTGTGAGAGAGAGAGAGAGACAGAACTATTATCTGTGTGAGAGAGAGAGAGAGACAGAACTATTATCTGTGTGAGAGAGAGAGAGACAGAACTTTTATCTGTGTGAGAGAGAGAGAGACAGAACTATTATCTGTGTGTGAGAGAGAGACAGAACTATTATCTGTGAGAGAGAGAGAGAGAGACAGAACTATTATCTGTGAGAGAGAGAGAGACAGAACTATTATCTGTGTGAGAGGGAGAGAGAGAGAGAGAGAGAGAGAGAGTGACAGAACTATTATCTGTGAGAGAGAGAGAGAGAGAGAGACAGAACTATTATCTGTGTGAGAGAGAGAGAGAGAGAGAGACAGAACTATTATCTGTGTGAGAGAGAGAGAGAGAGACAGAACTATTTTCTGTGTGAGAGAGAGAGAGAGACAGAACTATTATCTGTGTGAGAGAGAGAGACAGAACTATTATCTGTGTGAGAGAGAGAGACAGAACTATTATCTGTGTGAGAGAGAGAGAGATACAGAACTATTCTCTGTGTGAGAGACAGAGACAGAACTATTCTCTGTGTGAGAGAGAGAGACAGAACTATTATCTGTGTGTGAGAGAGAGAGAGAGAGAGACAGAACTATTATCTGTGTGAGAGAGAGAGAGAGACAGAACTATTATCTGTGTGAGAGAGAGAGAGAGACAGAACTATTATCTGTGTGAGAGAGAGAGACAGAACTATTTGTGTGAGAGAGAGAGTGACAGAACTATTATCTGTGTGAGAGAGAGAGAGACAGAATTATTATCTGTGTGAGGGAGAGAGAGAGACAGAATTATTATCTGTGTGAGAGAGAGAGAGAGACAGAACTATTATCTGTGTGAGAGAGAGAGAGAGACAGAACTATTATCTGTGTGAGAGAGAGAGAGAGACAGAACTATTATCTGTGTGAGAGAGAGTGAGAGACAGAACTATTATCTGTGTGAGAGAGAGAGAGAGACAGAACTATTATCTGTGTGAGAGAGAGAGAGAGACAGAACTATTATCTGTGTGTGAGAGAGAGAGACAGAACTATTATCTGTGTGAGAGAGAGTGAGAGACAGAACTATTATCTGTGTGAGAGAGAGAGAGAGACAGAATTATTATCTGTGTGAGAGAGAGAGAGTGACAGAATTATTATCTATGTGAGAGAGAGAGAGAGACAGAACTATTATCTGTGTGAGAGGGAGAGAGAGAGAGAGAGAGAGAGAGAGAGAGAGAGAGACAGAACTATTATCTGTGTGAGAGAGAGAGAGAGACAGAACTATTATCTGTGTGAGAGAGAGAGAGAGACAGAACTATTATCTGTGTGAGAGAGGGAGAGAGAGAGAGAGAGAGAGAAAGACAGAACTATTATCTGTGTGTGAGAGAGAGAGAGAACTATTATCTGTGAGAGAGAGAGAGACAGAACTATTATCTGTGTGAGAGAGAGACAGAACTATTATCTGTGTGAGAGAGAGAGAGACAGAACTATTATCTGTGTGAGAGAGAGAGAGACAGAACTATTATCTGTGTGAGAGAGAGAGAGACAGAACTATTATCTGTGTGAGAGAGAGAGAGACAGAACTATTATCTGTGTGAGAGAGAGAGAGACAGAACTATTATCTGTGTGAGAGAGAGAGAGACAGAACTATTATCTGTGTGTGAGAGAGAGAGACAGAACTATTATCTGTGTGAGAGAGAGAGAGACAGAACTATTATCTGTGTGAGAGAGAGAGACAGAACTATTATCTGTGTGAGAGAGAGAGAGACAGAACTATTATCTGTGTGAGAGAGAGACAGAACTATTATCTGTATGAGAGAGAGAGAGAGAGACAGAACTATTATCTGTGTGTGAGAGAGAGAGACAGAACTATTATCTGTGAGAGAGAGAGAGAGAGAGACAGAACTATTATCTGTGTGAGAGAGAGTGAGACAGAACTATTATCTGTGTGAGAGAGAGTGAGAGACAGAACTATTATCTGTGTGAGAGAGAGAGAGAGACAGAATTATTATCTGTGTGAGAGAGAGAGAGTGACAGAATTATTATCTATGTGAGAGAGAGAGAGAGACAGAACTATTATCTGTGTGAGAGGGAGAGAGAGAGAGAGAGAGAGAGAGAGAGAGAGAGAGAGAGAGAGACAGAACTATTATCTGTGTGAGAGAGAGAGAGAGACAGAACTATTATCTGTGTGAGAGAGAGAGAGAGACAGAACTATTATCTGTGTGAGAGAGGGAGAGAGAGAGAGAGAGAGAGAGAAAGACAGAACTATTATCTGTGTGTGAGAGAGAGAGAGAACTATTATCTGTGAGAGAGAGAGAGACAGAACTATTATCTGTGTGAGAGAGAGACAGAACTATTATCTGTGTGAGAGAGAGAGAGACAGAACTATTATCTGTGTGAGAGAGAGAGAGACAGAACTATTATCTGTGTGAGAGAGAGAGAGACAGAACTATTATCTGTGTGAGAGAGAGAGAGACAGAACTATTATCTGTGTGAGAGAGAGAGAGACAGAACTATTATCTGTGAGAGAGAGAGAGACAGAACTATTATCTGTGTGAGAGAGAGAGACAGAACTATTATCTGTGTGAGAGAGAGAGACAGAACTATTATCTGTGTGAGAGAGAGAGAGACAGAACTATTATCTGTGTGAGAGAGAGACAGAACTATTATCTGTATGAGAGAGAGAGAGAGAGAGACAGAACTATTATCTGTGTGTGAGAGAGAGAGACAGAACTATTATCTGTGTGAGAGGGAGAGAGAGAGAGAGAGAGAGTGACAGAATTATTATCTGTGTGAGAGAGAGAGAGAGACAGAACTATTATCTGTGTGTGAGAGAGAGAGAGACAGAACTATTATCTGTGTGAGAGAGAGAGAGACAGAACTATTATCTGTGTGAGAGAGAGAGAGAGACAGAACTATTATCTGTGTGAGAGAGGGAGAGAGAGAGAGAGAGAGAGAGAGAGAGAGAGAAAGACAGAACTATTATCTGTGTGTGAGAGAGAGAGAGAACTATTATCTGTGAGAGAGAGAGAGACAGAACTATTATCTGTGTGAGAGAGAGAGAGACAGAACTATTATCTGTGTGAGAGAGAGAGAGACAGAACTATTATCTGTGTGAGAGAGAGAGAGACAGAACTATTATCTGTGTGAGAGAGAGAGAGACAGAACTATTATCTGTGTGAGAGAGAGAGAGACAGAACTATTATCTGTGTGAGAGAGAGAGAGACAGAACTATTATCTGTGTGTGAGAGAGAGAGACAGAACTATTATCTGTGTGAGAGAGAGAGAGACAGAACTATTATCTGTGTGAGAGAGAGAGAGACAGAACTATTATCTGTGTGAGAGAGAGACAGAACTATTATCTGTATGAGAGAGAGAGAGAGAGAGACAGAACTATTATCTGTGTGAGAGAGAGAGACAGAACTATTATCTGTGAGAGAGAGAGAGAGAGAGACAGAACTATTATCTGTGAGAGAGAGAGAGACAGAACTATTATCTGTGTGTGAGAGAGAGACAGAACTATTATCTGTGTGAGAGAGAGAGACAGAACTATTATCTGTGTGAGAGAGAGAGAGACAGAACTATTTGTGTGAGAGAGAGAGAGAGAGAGACAGAACTATTAACTTTGTGAGAGAGAGAGAGAGACAGAACTATTTGTGTGAGAGAGAGAGACAGAATTATTATCTGTGTGAGAGAGAGATAGAGACAGAACTATTATCTGTGTGAGAGAGAGAGAGAGACAGAACTATTCTCTGTGTGAGAGAGAGAGACAGAACTATTATCTGTGAGAGAGAGAGACAGAACTATTATCTGTGAGAGAGAGAGACAGAACTATTATCTGTGAGAGAGAGAGAGAGAGAGACAGAACTATCATCTGTGAGAGAGAGAGAGAGACAGAACTATCATCTGTGAGAGAGAGAGAGAGACAGAACTATCATCTGTGAGAGAGAGAGAGAGAGAGAGACAGAACTATTATCTGTGAGAGAGATAGAGAGAGAGAACTATTATCTGTGTGAGAGAGATAGAGAGAGAGAACTATTATCTGTGAGAGAGAGAGAGAGAGAACTATTATCTGTGTGAGAGAGGGAGAGAGAGAGAGAGAGAGAGAAAGACAGAACTATTATCTGTGAGAGAGATAGAGAGAGAGAACTATTATCTGTGTGAGAGAGAGAGAGAGAACTATTATCTGTGTGAGAGAGAGAGAGAGACAGAACTATTATCTGTGAGAGAGAGAGAGAGACAGAACTATTATCTGTGTGAGAGAGAGAGAGACAGAACTATTATCTGTGTGAGAGAGAGAGAGACAGAACTATTATCTGTGAGAGAGAGAGAGAGACAGAACTATTATCTGTGTGAGAGAGAGAGAGAGAGAGAGAGAGACAGAACTATTTTCTGTGAGAGAGAGAGAGAGAGACAGAACTATTATCTGTGTGAGAGAGAGAGAGAGACAGAACTATTATCTGTGTGAGAGAGAGAGAGAGACAACTATTATCTGTGTGAGAGAGAGAGAGACAACTATTATCTGTGTGAGAGAGAGAGAGACAGAACTATTATCTGTGTGAGAGAGAGAGACAGAACTATTATCTGTGAGAGAGAGAGAGACAGAACTATTATCTGTGAGAGAGAGAGAGACAGAACTATTATCTGTGAGAGAGAGAGACAGAACTATTATCTGTGAGAGAGAGAGAGAGACAGAACTATTATCTGTGAGAGAGAGAGAGAGACAGAACTATTATCTGTGAGAGAGAGAGAGAGAGACAGAACTATTATCTGTGAGAGAGAGAGAGAGACAGAACTATTATCTGTGAGAGAGAGAGAGAGACAGAACTATTATCTGTGAGAGAGAGAGAGAGAGACAGAACTGTTATCTGTGAGAGAGGGAGAGAGAGACAGAACTATTATCTGTGTGAGAGAGAGAGAGAGAGAGAGAGAGAGAGAGAAAGACAGAACTATTATCTGTGAGAGAGATAGAGAGAGAGAACTATTATCTGTGTGAGAGATAGAGAGAGAGAACTATTATCTGTGAGAGAGAGAGAGAGAACTATTATCTGTGAGAGAGAGAGAGAACTATTATCTGTGTGAGAGAGAGAGAGAGAACTATTATCTGTGAGAGAGAGAGACAGAACTATTATCTGTGTGAGAGAGAGACAGAACTATTATCTGTGTGAGAGAGAGAGAGAGAGAGATACAGAACTATTCTCTGTGTGAGAGAGAGAGACAGAACTATTCTCTGTGTGAGAGAGAGAGACAGAACTATTATCTGTGTGTGAGAGAGAGAGAGAGAGAGACAGAACTATTATCTGTGTGAGAGAGAGAGAGAGACAGAACTATTATCTGTGTGAGAGAGAGAGAGAGAGAGAGAGAGAGAGAGTGACAGAATTATTATCTGTGTGAGAGAGAGAGAGTGACAGAACTATTATCTGTGTGAGAGGGAGAGAGAGAGAGAGAGAGAGAGACAGAACTATTATCTGTGTGAGAGAGAGAGAGACAGAACTATTATCTGTGTGAGAGAGAGAGAGAAACAGAACTATTATCTGTGTGAGAGAGGGAGAGAGAGAGAGAGAGAGAGAGAGAAAGACAGAACTATTATCTGTGTGAGAGAGAGATAGAACTATTATCTGTGTGAGAGAGAGAGACAGAACTATTATCTGTGAGAGAGAGAGAGACAGAACTATTATCTGTGTGTGAGAGAGAGAGACAGAACTATTATCTGTGTGAGAGAGAGAGAGAGAGACAGAACTATTCTCTGTGTGAGAGAGAGTGACAGAATTATTATCTGTGTGAGAGAGAGAGAGTGACAGAATTATTATCTATGTGAGAGAGAGAGAGACAGAACTATTATCTGTGTGAGAGGGAGAGAGAGAGAGAGAGAGAGAGAGAGAGAGAGAGAGAGAGACAGAACTATTATCTGTGTGAGAGAGAGAGAGAGAGAGAGACAGAACTATTATCTGTGTGAGAGAGAGAGAGAGACAGAACTATTATCTGTGTGAGAGAGGGAGAGAGAGAGAGAGAGAGAGAGAGAAAGACAGAACTATTATCTGTGTGTGAGAGAGAGAGAGAACTATTATCTGTGAGAGAGAGAGAGACAGAACTATTATCTGTGTGAGAGAGAGACAGAACTATTATCTGTGTGAGAGAGAGAGAGACAGAACTATTATTTGTGTGAGAGAGAGAGAGACAGAACTATTATCTGTGTGAGAGAGAGAGAGACAGAACTATTATCTGTGTGAGAGAGAGAGAGACAGAACTATTATCTGTGTGAGAGAGAGAGAGACAGAACTATTATCTGTGTGAGAGAGAGAGAGACAGAACTATTATCTGTGTGTGAGAGAGAGAGACAGAACTATTATCTGTGTGAGAGAGAGAGAGACAGAACTATTATCTGTGTGAGAGAGAGAGAGACAGAACTATTATCTGTGTGAGAGAGAGAGAGACAGAACTATTATCTGTGTGAGAGAGAGACAGAACTATTATCTGTATGAGAGAGAGAGAGAGAGACAGAACTATTATCTGTGTGTGAGAGAGAGAGACAGAACTATTATCTGTGAGAGAGAGAGAGAGAGAGACAGAACTATTATCTGTGAGAGAGAGAGAGACAGAACTATTATCTGTGTGTGAGAGAGAGACAGAACTATTATCTGTGTGAGAGAGAGAGACAGAACTATTATCTGTGTGAGAGAGAGAGAGACAGAACTATTTGTGAGAGAGAGAGAGAGAGAGAGACAGAACTATTAACTTTGTGAGAGAGAGAGAGAGACAGAACTATTTGTGTGAGAGAGAGAGACAGAACTATTATCTGTGTGAGGGAGAGAGAGAGAGAGAGAGAGAGAGAGTGACAGAATTATTATCTGTGTGAGAGAGAGATAGAGACAGAACTATTATCTGTGTGAGAGAGAGAGACAGAACTATTCTCTGTGTGAGAGAGAGAGACAGAACTATTATCTGTGAGAGAGAGAGACAGAACTATTATCTGTGAGAGAGAGAGACAGAACTATTATCTGTGAGAGAGAGAGAGAGAGAGAGACAGAACTATCATCTGTGAGAGAGAGAGAGAGACAGAACTATCATCTGTGAGAGAGAGAGAGAGAGACAGAACTATCATCTGTGAGAGAGAGAGAGAGAGACAGAACTATTATCTGTGAGAGAGATAGAGAGAGAGAACTATTATCTGTGTGAGAGAGATAGAGAGAGAGAACTATTATCTGTGAGAGAGAGAGAGAGAGAACTATTATCTGTGTGAGAGAGGGAGAGAGAGAGAGAGAGAGAGAAAGACAGAACTATTATCTGTGAGAGAGATAGAGAGAGAGAACTATTATCTGTGTGAGAGAGAGAGAGAGAACTATTATCTGTGTGAGAGAGAGAGAGAACTATTATCTGTGTGAGAGAGAGAGAGAGAACTATTATCTGTGTGAGAGAGAGAGAGAGACAGAACTATTATCTGTGAGAGAGAGAGAGAGACAGAACTATTATCTGTGTGAGAGAGAGAGAGACAGAACTATTATCTGTGTGAGAGAGAGAGAGACAGAACTATTATCTGTGAGAGAGAGAGAGAGACAGAACTATTATCTGTGTGAGAGAGAGAGAGAGAGAGAGAGAGACAGAACTATTATCTGTGTGAGAGAGAGAGAGAGACAGAACTATTATCTGTGTGAGAGAGAGAGAGAGACAACTATTATCTGTGAGAGAGAGAGAGACAACTATTATCTGTGTGAGAGAGAGAGAGACAGAACTATTATCTGTGTGAGAGAGAGAGACAGAACTATTATCTGTGAGAGAGAGAGAGACAGAACTATTATCTGTGAGAGAGAGAGAGACAGAACTATTATCTGTGAGAGAGAGAGACAGAACTATTATCTGTGAGAGAGAGAGAGAGACAGAACTATTATCTGTGAGAGAGAGAGAGAGAGACAGAACTATTATCTGTGAGAGAGAGAGAGAGAGACAGAACTATTATCTGTGAGAGAGAGAGAGAGACAGAACTATCATCTGTGAGAGAGAGAGAGAGACAGAACTGTTATCTGTGAGAGAGGGAGAGAGAGACAGAACTATTATCTGTGTGAGAGAGAGAGAGAGAGAGAGAGAGAGAGAGAGAGAGAGAAAGACAGAACTATTATCTGTGAGAGAGATAGAGAGAGAGAACTATTATCTGTGTGAGAGATAGAGAGAGAGAACTATTATCTGTGAGAGAGAGAGAGAGAGAACTATTATCTGTGAGAGAGAGAGAGAGAGAACTATTATCTGTGTGAGAGAGAGAGAGAGAACTATTATCTGTGAGAGAGAGAGACAGAACTATTATCTGTGTGAGAGAGAGACAGAACTATTATCTGTGTGAGAGAGAGAGAGAGAGAGAGAGAGATACAGAACTATTCTCTGTGTGAGAGAGAGAGACAGAACTATTCTCTGTGTGAGAGAGAGAGACAGAACTATTATCTGTGTGAGAGAGAGAGAGAGAGAGACAGAACTATTCTCTGTGTGAGAGAGAGAGACAGAACTATTATCTGTGTGAGAGAGAGAGAGAGAGAGACAGAACTATTATCTGTGTGAGAGAGAGAGAGAGACAGAACTATTATCTGTGTGAGAGAGAGAGAGAGAGAGAGAGTGACAGAATTATTATCTGTGTGAGAGAGAGAGAGTGACAGAATTATTATCTGTGTGAGAGAGAGAGAGACAGAACTATTATCTGTGTGAGAGGGAGAGAGAGAGAGAGAGAGAGACAGAACTATTATCTGTGTGAGAGAGAGAGAGACAGAACTATTATCTGTGTGAGAGAGAGAGAGAAACAGAACTATTATCTGTGTGAGAGAGGGAGAGAGAGAGAGAGAGAGAGAGAAAGACAGAACTATTATCTGTGTGAGAGAGAGAGACAGAACTATTATCTGTGAGAGAGAGAGAGACAGAACTATTATCTGTGTGTGAGAGAGAGAGACAGAACTATTATCTGTGTGTGAGAGAGAGAGACAGAACTATTATCTGTGTGAGAGAGAGAGAGACAGAACTATTATCTGTGTGAGAGAGAGAGAGACAGAACTATTATCTGTGAGAGAGAGAGAGAGAGAACTATTATCTGTGTGAGAGAGAGAGAGAACTATTATCTGTGAGAGAGAGAGACAGAACTATTATCTGTGTGAGAGAGAGACAGAACTATTATCTTTGTGAGAGAGAGAGACAGAACTATTCTCTGTGTGAGAGAGAGAGACAGAACTATTATCTGTGTGAGAGAGAGAGAGAGAGAGAGACAGAACTATTCTCTGTGTGAGAGAGAGACAGAACTATTATCTGTGTGTGAGAGAGAGAGAGAGAGAGAGACAGAACTATTATCTGTGTGAGAGAGAGAGAGAGACAGAACTATTATCTGTGTGAGAGAGAGAGAGAGAGAGAGAGAGAGTGACAGAATTATTATCTGTGTGAGAGAGAGAGAGTGACAGAATTATTATCTGTGAGAGAGAGAGAGACAGAACTATTATCTGTGTGAGAGGGAGAGAGAGAGAGAGAGAGAGACAGAACTATTATCTGTGTGAGAGAGAGAGAGACAGAACTATTATCTGAGAGAGAGAGAGAGAGACAGAACTATTATCTGTGTGAGAGGGAGAGAGAGAGAGAGAGACAGATCTATTATCTGTGTGAGAGAGAGAGAACTATTATCTGTGTGAGAGGGAGAGAGAGAGAGAAAACTATTATCTGTGTAAGAGAGAGAGAGAGAGAGAGAGACAGAACTATTATCTGTGTGTGTGAGAGAGAGAGAGAGAGAGAGAGAGAGACAAAACTATTATCTGTGTGAGAGAGAGAGAGAACTATTATCTGTGTGAGAGAGAGAGAGACAGAACTATTATCTGTGTGAGAGAGAGAGACAGAACTATTATCTGAGAGAGAGAGAGAGAGACAGAACTATTATCTGTGTGAGAGGGAGAGAGAGAGAGAGAGACAGATCTATTATCTGTGTGAGAGAGAGAGAACTATTATCTGTGTGAGAGGGAGAGAGAGAGAGAAAACTATTATCTGTGTAAGAGAGAGAGAGAGAGAGAGAGAGACAGAACTATTATCTGTGTGTGTGAGAGAGAGAGAGAGAGAGAGAGAGAGACAAAACTATTATCTGTGTAAGAGAGAGAGAGAGAGAGACAGAACTATTATCTGTGTGTGAGAGAGAGAGAGAGAGAGAGAGAGACAGAACTATTATCTGTGTGTGAGAGAGAGAGAGACAGAACTATTATCTGTGTGTGAGAGAGAGAGAGACAGAACTATTATCTGTGAGAGGGAGAGAGAGAGACAGAACTATTATCTGTGTGAGAGGGAGAGAGAGAGAGAGAGAGAGAGAGACAGAACTAGTATCTGTGAGAGAGAGAGACAGAACTATTATCTATTTGTGTGTGAGAGAGAGAGAGAACTATTATCTGTGTGAGAGAGAGACAGAACTATTATCTGTGTGAGAGAGAGAGAGAGAGAGAGACAGAACTATTATCTGTGTGAGAGGGAGAGAGAGAGACAGAACTATTATCTGTGAGAGGGAGAGAGAGAGAGAGAGAGAGAGAGACAGAACTATTATCTGTGAGAGAGAGAGAGAGAGAGAGAACTATTATCTGTGTGAGAGAGAGACAGAACTATTATCTGTGTGAGAGAGAGAGACAGAACTATTATCTGTGTGTGAGAGAGAGAGAGACAGAACTATTATCTGTGTGAGAGGGAGAGAGAGAGAGAGAACTATTATCTGTGAGAGAGAGAGACAGAACTATTATCTGTGAGAGAGAGAGAGACAGAACTATTATCTGTGTGTGAGAGAGAGAGAGAGAGACAGAACTATTATCTGTGTGAGAGGGAGAGAGAGAGAGAGAACTATTATCTGTGTGAGAGGGAGAGAGAGAGAGAGAACTATTATCTGTGTGAGAGGGAGAGAGAGAGAGAGAACTATTATCTGTGTGAGAGGGAGAGAGAGAGAGAGAGAGAGAGACAGAACTATTATCTGTGTGAGAGAGAGAGACAGAACTATTATCTGTGTGAGAGAGAGAGACAGAACTATTATCTGTGTGAGAGAGAGAGAGAGAGAGACAGAAGTATTATCTGTGTGAGAGAGAGAGAACTATTATCTGTGTGAGAGAGAGAGAGAGAGACAGAACTATTATCTGTGTGAGAGAGAGAGAGACTGAACTATTATCTGTGTGAGAGAGAGAGAGACAGAACTATTATCTGTGTGAGAGAGAGAGAGACAGAACTATTATCTGTGTGAGAGAGAGAGAGAGAGAGAGAGACAGAACTATTATCTGTGTGAGAGGGAGAGAGAGAGAGAGAGAGAGAGAACTATTATCTGTGAGAGAGAGAGAGAGAACTATTATCTGTGTGAGAGAGAGAGAGAGAGAGAGAGAGAGAGAGAGAACTATTATCTGTGTGTGAGAGAGAGAGACAGAACTATTATCTGTGTGAGAGAGAGAGAGAGACAGAACTAGTATCTGTGAGAGAGAGAGAGAGAGAGATAGAACTATTATCTGTGAGAGAGAGAGAGAGATAGAACTATTATCTTTGTGAGAGAGAGAGAGAGAGAGAGAGACAGAACTATTATCTGTGTGAGAGAGAGAGAGAGAGAACTATTATCTGTGTGAGAGGGAGAGAGAGAGACAAAACTATTATCTGTGTGAGAGAGAGAGAGAGAGAACTATTATCTGTGAGAGAGAGACAGAACTATTATCTGTGTGAGAGAGAGAGAGAGAGAGAACTATTATCTGTGTGAGAGAGAGAGAGAGCGTGAGAGAGAGAGAACTATTATCTTTGTGAGAGAGAGAGAGAGAGACAGAACTATTATCTGTGAGAGAGAGAGAGAACTATTATCTGTGAGAGAGAGACAGAACTATTATCTGTGTGAGAGAGAGAGAACTATTATCTTTGTGAGAGAGAGAGAGAGAGACAGAACTATTATCTGTGAGAGAGAGAGAGAACTATTATCTGTGAGAGAGAGACAGAACTATTATCTGTGTGAGAGAGAGAGAGACAGAACTATTATCTGTGTGAGAGAGAGAGAGAGCGTGAGAGAGAGAGAACTATTATCTGAGAGAGAGACAGAATTATCTATTTGTGTGTGTGAGAGAGAGAG
>NC_137497.1:2438720-2466220 GCF_041902795.1 Electrophorus electricus
TGATTGTCTGTTTTGTGTGTGTGTTTGTTTGTGTGTTTTGCATGTGCCTGTCTGTTTTATGTGTGTGTTTGTTTGTGTGTTTTGCACATGCCTGTCTGTTATATTGTGTGTGTGTGTGTGTGTGTCTGTGTGTGTTTTGCGCGTGGCTGTCTCTTGTATTGTGTGTGTGTTTTGCACGTGCCTGTCTGTTGTATTGTGTGTGTGTATGTGTTTTGCGCGTGCCTGTCTGTTGGATGTGTGTGTTTTGCACATGTCTGTTTGTTGGATGTGTGTGTGTGTGTTTTATGCGTGCCTGTCTGTTGTGCGTGTGTGTGTTTTGCGTTTACTTTTCTGTTGGATGTGCGTGTGTTTTGCAAATGCCTGTTTGTTGTGTGTGTTTCAAGTTTCAAGTTTGGTTTATTTGTCACATACATAGTCATACACAGTATAACTCGTAGTGAAATGGTTGTGTGTGTAAGTGTGTGTGAGTGTGTGTTTTGCACATCAGTTTGTTGTGTGTGTGTGTGTGTGTGTGTGTGTGTGTGTTTTGTGCGTGACTGTCTGTTGTGTGTGTGTGTTTGGCATGTGTTTGTCTGTATGTGCATGTTTTGCACGTCTGTTGTTTGTTTGTGTGTGTGTATGTGTGTTTTGCACGTTCCTGTTTGTTGTATGATTGTGTGTTTTGCGCGTGCCTGTTTGTTGTATTGTGTGTGTGTTTTGTGTGTGTGTCTGTTGGATGTGTTTGTTTTGAATGTGCCTGCCAGTTTTGTTTGTGTGTTTTGCACGTCGGTCAGTTGTGTGTGTGTGTGTGTGTGTGTGTGTTTTATGCGTGCCTGTTTGTTGGATGTGTGTGTTTTGTGCTTGTCTGTCTGTTGCATTGTGTGTGTGTTTTGTGTGCCTGTCTGTTGTGGGTGTGTGTGTGTGTGTGTGTGTGTGTGTGTGTTTGTGTGTTTTGCACGTGCTTGTCTGTTGGATGTGTGTGTGTGTGTGTTCTGCACGTGTCTGTCTGTTGGTTGTGTGTGTTATGAATGTGCCTGTCTGTTGTATTGCGTGTTTGTTTTGTGTGTCTGTGTGTTTGGCACGTGTCTGTCTGTTGGATGTTTGTGTGATTTGCGCATGCCTGTCTCCTGTACGTGGACCGTGACTTCTGGTCCAGCGTGGGCAAGATCAAGGCAGCGTCCTGTTCCACGAGTGGACCAGCTGGTCGCAGGCTGGACGTGTGGCACTTCATGAGAGAGTTCGCGGCAGGTGTCACCACGGACAGTCACCAGCTGTAGGGCCTTTTCATGTAGGGCTACCATCACGTAGTCAACCTGCCAACAGTCTGGTGGAGCTGCGTCACCAGGCCTTTGTGACACAGCAGAGGGTGGACAGAAAATCTGCCCGAGTGACGAGGGCGGTGTTGTTTACCCGCCACATCACAGGTTTACAAGCAGCCACTCTAAGACCTCTGGTGTTGCTGGAACACAGTCTCACAGTGGTGGTAAGAGTCTCAGTAATCCAATGTTTCCTTTTAGCCCTATAGTTTGACTTGTAGCTGGGTCATGAACTGATGCTGTCTGCCTCTGTCCTTTTGTATCTTCACAGCTGCTTCCTTGGACAAGGCAGTGGTTCTGTTCAGCAGCCCAGCGTCAGCCGCCTTGTCGAGGCCGTTCGCCTGGTGCTTTGTCGGCTTCACCCGGCCGGTCAGACCATCGCTGGCATCAGGGTGAACATGTGGGCTGCCATCATGAAGGACTACGGTGTCATCAGGGACGTAGTCCTGGGCAGCCTTGGTCTTATGGCCCAGACCCGTATTCAGCTTTTGGAGAATTAGTAGACACTGACCCAGTGGTGAGTTTACCGGATCTTATTGACACTGTGATACAGGCTAACAAGCGGTGCTGCATTTTGTAAGTAAGCCCCCGGAGCATCCGACTCACAGGCACCCTGCCTTTGATTTGAACATCCAGCCGGATGCATCTGGGCAGGCTTCTCGGCGTGTCCGAGGCCAGCCTCTTCCTCCCGGTGAGACCGTGGCGAGCCCTGGTCCAGAAGACCAAGTGCCCTGTAGTGAATACAAGAAAGGCAGAGGCTGAGGTGACCACTGCCACCACTGCTGATGGACAGGCCGTCCCTGCTAAGTGGTGCAAGCATGAGCACCATGACTGCCAACAGTGTGGCCAGCCCAAGACCAAGGAGTTTAACCACAGCAGTGGGGAAGACCGTGGAGCAGTGGATGGAGGAGATGAAGAGAGGAGATGCTGGACAGGGTCAGTGATCTGCTGACCAGCCCACTCACCTCATGGTATATAGTTTCATATTTATTCCTTTAAGTATTTGTTCTGTGTTGTGAATGAGCTCTGATTAATACTGAATTATACATCACAATGTGAATGAGCTGTTTAATACTATATTATGCTTCACAAAGTGAATGAGTACTGTTTAATACTATATTATACTTCACAAAGTGAATGAGCTGTTTAATACTATATTATACTTCATAAAGTGAATGAGCTGTTTAATACTATATTATACTTCACAAAGTGAATGAGCTCTGATTAATACTGTATTATACTTCACAAAGTGAATGAGTACTGTTTAATACTATATTATACTTCACAATGTGAATGAGCTGTTTAATACTCTTATACTTCACAAAGTGAATGAGCTGTTTAATACTATATTATACTTCACAAAGTGAATGAGCTGTTTAATACTATACTTCACAAAGTGAATGAGCTGTTTAATACTATATTATACTTCACAAAGTGAATGAGCTGTTTAATACTATATACTTCACAAAGTGAATGAGTACTGTTTAATACTATATTATACTTCACAAAGTGAATGAGCTGTTTAATACTATATTATACTTCACAAAGTGAATGAGCTGTTTAATACTATATTATACTTCACAAAGTGAATGAGCTGTTTAATACTATATTATACTTCACAAAGTGAATGAGCTGTTTAATACTGTATTATACTTCACAATGTGAATGAGCTGATTAATACTATATTATACTTCACAAAGTGAATGAGCTGTTTAATACCGTATTATACTTCACAAAGTGAATGAGCTGTTTAATACTATATTATACTTCACAAAGTGAATGAGCTGTTTAATACTATATTATACTTCACAAAGTGAATGAGCTGTTTAATACTATATTATACTTCACAATGTGAATGAGCTGTTTAATACTATATTATACTTCACAAAGTGAATGAGCTGTTTAATACTATATTATACTTCACAAAGTGAATGAGCTGTTTAATACTATATTATACTTCACAAAGTGAATGAGCTGTTTAATACTATATTATACTTCACAATGTGAATGAGCTGTTTAATACTATATTATACTTCACAAAGTGAATGAGCTCTGATTTCTACAGTATTTTACATCTCATTTATTCTGCTTTGTACTTCCCAAAGTGAATGGCAGCAGTTTATTTTGCATTCTGTTGCACAAAGTGAATGGACGCCTATTTAAACTGCTTTGTTCTTTAATAAAGTGAATGAGCATGTTTGCGACTTGCTGGTAATTAGACACATGCTTACAAAAGATGCACTTGTTACTTTGATATTATTTATTTGATGAACAATAAATGTCGTCCACCTGTTCTGTATTATGTGTGATCGTCTTGTGTGTGTATGTCTCTTGTGTTGTAGTACATGTTGTTGGTGTTTGAAAGGTGTTTAGTGTGGTGTTAGATGTGTCATCACTGTATGTTCATTAAATCTTATGTTTTCTCGTGCCCCTTCTCCACATCCTATTTGCTCCTTGCAGCAGCCGTTTTGGAGTGGGCAGCGGCACCATCGGGGGCAGCTGGCGGGCGATGGTGCTGGGGTCAGTGCCCGGGGCCAGAAGCTTCTTGAGCCTGACGCACAGAAGCCTGTACAACCCTCCGGACGGTCTTGTACAGCCCACAGGCCGTCGACTTACGGCCCAGCCGACGGCACTCGGGCTACGCACACAGCAGCTTGAATGGCCACATGCGGTACGGCATCCACAGGAACAGTCCGCTGTGGAAGAACGCGTCGGGCGAAGACGGAGGTTGCACGTAAACCAGCCGGGGTCCGGGAGGAGACCACCACAGACGCAGATTCTTGGTCAGTGCCGGCCTCCCAGACTGCACTCTGGTGAAGAGCGTCCGGCTGACCCACTGGTCATCTTAAACGAACAAACAGATGCATCGTGAACATGGGCTTGGTGTTTTCCTCAACCTACCACAAAAGCACCAGAGGGGGGCTGGTGCTGCTCATCTCAGCAGTGGGCACTGGCTGCGTTTGCGAAGGCTGCTTTTCTGGTTCAGCCGTCGGCAGGGAGTGCTGGGGTGGGGCAGGGACCTCCGGAGCAGAGGAAGAGGAAGCTGGAACAACACATTAATGAGCTTAGAAAAGGGCAAAACATGTCACTTAACGTCACAACATGGGTGTACATCAGCCTTTGGGGACGACTGACACAGCCAAGAAGCTGAAAGTATCTAAAGCTACTGAAGCCTAAAAGCATCGAGTGCTACTGAAGCGCGATTCACTCCAACCCACCCCTCAACGACAACAGCAGAGTCAAGCAAATCTATGTCATTATGTGCAGCTATGTTAATGAAATAAGCAGATGAAATGAAGATGAGTTTTAGCCAGCAAACAGAACAGCACCACTAAACATGCATTTAGTGATTTAATGATTAAGTGCAGAATGAATTAATGACCGTGCAGGGTGAAATAAAGTTATAGCTGTGTTACAATGCATCACAACAAAACAGACCTTCTATTTTATACTTGTGTAGTTCACTCAGTCCATTCAGCAGGACAACTCATCTTCAGCGTCCGGTTCCATGGACACAGCCAGCAGCTCGGCATCGGAAGGCTCCTGTGTGTGCCTGCTGGCTGTGGAACTCCAATGGCTGGAGACGCCTGTGTATGGAAACAAGGAGCAACTTCAGACACCAGAAAGGAGTCACATTCAAAGGCACTCAATGACTCGGTCATCCACCCACACCCGCCCGCATGCACGCCCCTGGAAGATGGGCTGCTGGTGCCGGAGCAGGCACAGATGGGGAGGTGGTCGCCACGGTTGCGGAGCACGTCTGTGTCCGGCCGCTCTCCTTCCCGTCTCTGCCCTGGATGTACTTTTGCAGCGCCTCCATCTTGCTCCCAGGCCTCACCGTCTGCCGCCGGATCCGCTGGACGTGGCTGGATTAACAAAACCTCACACGTAACCGCAAAACGTTCCACGTTCCAACGCTGCTGTGTTTGTCATGCGTGAATTCAGCACCTGCCTCCTCTTCTCCCTGTGTTACCCTCATACAGGTCCCTGTACGAGACACTCTGGTGTTCCCCGAAGCCGACGAGACGCTGTTTCTCCCGCCCAGGAGAGGAGGACCCGTCCCTGGTCCGGCGCTCCCCGACGGCTCTCATTACGTCGGGAAAGAGGCTCGCGTCCTGGACCAGGGCGTCCTTGTTGACCATAGCAGGCAACATCAAAGTCTCTTCACCCTCGTGCTCCCATTGAAGGGCCGCCAACACCATGACCGCGTATCCCATGTTGTGGGTCAGCAGCCATTTAAATGTTTGACCCCGGTACGGCCCGCACTGGACTGTGTTCTCGCTCAGCACCAGCCAGGCGTTCCTGGGGTCATCCCCTGCTCTCCATCACATGGTCCTTGGCCTCCTCCCTCATCCTCTCGGTGCTCCAAGCCCAAGACGGAGCCGGCCGCCGCTTGTAGGCGTTGGACTGCTCCACGGCCTCGGGCGAAGGCTGGAGGGTGAGCTCGCCGGAGGTCTCTCGATTAAATGCAGGCTTGTAATCCATTCTGTCCAAAAGGAAACAAGAGAGGAAGAGACAAACATCGTGTGCACGCACGTCTGCGGAGACAAAAGACGACATGCGCACACATAAAACTTTGACAGGCTGCTTACTTGAATTGTTGGTCAATACCCAAACTGTAGAAAGACGAACACACACAGCAGTGCCACATACAGATCAGTACCGACACGTCGTGGTTTGCTTAGTGAACACTTACAATGAACGCGGTAGACCGCTGCGCATCTGCAATACAGACAACAGACAACACACACATACATCAATACGGTCAACCTCGAGTTGTAAAGCACCACTCCAGACGTGCATACAAGCTAGCTGGGCGCATTTAATCATCCATGTTAATGTCATCTAGTCAGACACTCTGTGTTTTACACAGAAATGACCGAGACGAGCGAGCGATTTAGCGAGCTAGCTCGGTCGCTCGGGTGTGGCTGCTAATTTCGCCCCTTAAATCTCACTTTTACATTCTTGACGTACGTAGACGGGGAATAAAAGCCAGATAAAGACCTACAGCAAACGAATCGAAGAGCTAAACTTCAAACAACAGGAGAAAGCGGCTGTGCTGATCTGCACTGTAATCCGCAGACAGTCAGCTGGTGCTCGGCAGCTTTTCCAGTCGCGCTAGTTCACTAGCTAGTTGGCTAACGTGCGACAGCTTTCTTTCAGTCGTCTCACAAAGCGGATGTGTTCAGATTCCGCTCATACTGAATAAAATGTACTAAAGCTCATAAAGACGGTGAAGCACCATGGCGTTGTTCAAGCATAACCCACTAATGTTAGTGTCCAAGAAAGCTACTGAAACACGTCTGCTAGTGTTGGTTTGTAGCTAACGCTGGTTTACTCTGCAGCTACAGTACAGCACAGCATCGACCTGTTCCAACCTCTCCAGCTTTATTCCTCTCCAGTGGCTTGGCTGTTTTGTTTTGTGATGATGGTGTTTGCCCTGGTTTTCTCTCTGAACTGTGAACTCTCTTCTTCTTTGTGTACTGAGGACGAGTGTCAGGTGCTGTGCTGATCTCCACTGTCATCCGACTCCAACACACCTGAACCGGCGTCTCCTCATTAGATGCGCACACCTGAATGAACTCCAACGTCCACGAACGCTCCACCTTTACTGTTGATGGGTTATATTCACAAAGAGCTGTTTGTCCAGAAAATATGAATGTGTCTGCTGACTATAAGCATGCACGATATATAAACATATTTATATGCATTACTCATTGTATTGTTAAGTTTAAAGGCTGGTACGCTCGATGATAATCTGGAAAGCCATCAATTCCAGTATAACAAATGTGAAGGGGACGCATCCGGTTTTATTGGGCCAAAATGTAGAAGAAACTGAGGAAGTTGATGGAGGGCAAGAAATCAAAAAGAAAACATTTAAAATGAAAAAAGTGGCTGTAAAATAAGAAAGTACTACAAAGAAAGATGAAATGCGATCTGTCACCACAAAATGAAACTACACAACAGCGACTGCTGGGACTGCTATGAATGGTAGGCTGGTAGGTAGAATGGTAGGGGAAGGCAGACGAGGAGATCAGTCAGACACAACTCTGTGTTTAGTGTTTACAGTGTCTCTCTTCAGATGGATGACATCTGTGTACAGGTGGGAGCAGCAAACACACACAAGCTTCTATGTCTTACTTTATACAAGTGTGAACTGAGTGGCCATTTGAACTGTAATCAAACAGATTTTTGTTCAGCACATCTAGACACTTTCTGCAGTGTAAAAAATATTTGAATGGTGCAACCTCAAAAATCCATGTGTAACAAGCAGGTTAATTGGTTTTATTCAAATCAAGTAAATTGTTTGATTATAAGAAGTAAAATAACCAGAACAGTTCACATGACCAAATTAACTTAATTAACAAATAAACTTTACAATTTTACTGAGTGCATTCAATATCTTAGTAAGGAAGTTTTAAATACATTTATTAAATAATTTATTCAATTTAGCGCTATTATGTCCCTTCAGGTTTTCTCAAGTTTCTTGTCAGAATTGTCTAAGAAAGTGAGAGAGGCTTGTGTGGTGGTAATGGAAAAGCTCAGAAGAAGGAACGGAGGACGCAGACAGTTCATTGTCATAGATGAGATTTTAATCTTTTCTTTTGAAAAAGTGGATAAAACTGTTTGCTAATAAAAGAACGTCTAATGATGCAAAGAGAAAAGCTATTAATCAGTCCGGAGGTTTCCTCTTACCCTTGCTTAGCGTAGCCGTACCCTTTATAAGCAGTTTGATAGCATCACACAAAGATTCTGCTATTCCCTGAACAAAACTAATGTTTATTTTGTTCATCAGCTCATCATACAGAGGTCGCCAACACGTAGAACACCATACAATGTTATCAGCAACTTTAGATAACGTCTCATTACAATTTTCAAGTAATGTTTTGATGAAAAAAGATTTTCCGCTATTGCTAGGACCACAAACGATACATGAAAATGGTATTTGCATTCTAGCATCTAAACATTGAGTTACAGACATTTTACAATAATGCTAAAAAAATACAAATCCTATATGCAATCAGATTCTTAATACCCGTACGCAGAATCCTGAAATCGGGAAACAAAACACGTTTGTCCTAAACAATCCTGAATCTTTTAATTCGAGATTTGTGTTTGAAGAGAAAGCCCTTTTTATCTCTCACAATTTGATTGTGGGTGGTCGTAAGTACTCTAGTCTGTTCACCATTTTTCACACATTCGTCAACCGGTTCTGTCAAGAGATTTCAGGTTTACGAGTTTAGCATTTGAATAGTTTAAAGTGATACCCTTGGCTTTCATTGTTGTTTTACCTTTGGGAGTCCGATACCCATATGTTTTAGGTCCCGAGCTGACAAATTCTACAATCTCATCACCACAGTCCAACTCATTTGTAAGACCCCCCCAGGTAATCACCCAAAGGTGGTATCCAATCACCTTGACGACTTTTGAAGATGATGCTATCCGTGTCTGTGTACAAGCAACGGTCTTGTAAACAATCTATCAAATTGTACAGCTCGTACATATTTTCCATGTGCATGCTCTAAAAGATGTGATTGTCACAATCACAAACTTAGATTCTATAAGATAATGATGATGAATTCATGGGTAGAGATATTTCATGGAATGATACATAATCAGATAGCAAAATATTCACACAACAAATTTGTCCAATAAAATATTCAATATAGCAGTTTATTTCATAGTTTGTGTTAAACAACATATTAATTCATACATTTTCCCTACAACTGTCACGGTCATTTAAACTGGAGTTGAAAGACAACATTGAGGACACTGAGGACTGTTTCTATGAATGTATATTACCAATGACAGTTGGGAGGGATACTAGTGGTTACTTCTCTGCCTTGGTTGTTGTGCTGAATTGCGTGTCTGTGTGTTTGTATGTGGAGGTGACGTAAAACGTATTGAAGTGGAGCTACTGTTTGTCAACTATGTTTTTAATTTTATCCATGTGATTTATGTGTTGTCTACAGACTTGTTATGCTGGGACTATTTGCAATTCTTCCTTTAGCTTTTTGTTCTAAGGACAGGGCTTAAAAGGGAGGCTCTTCATTTTTCAGCAGATTTGTTAAATGAGCCGTTTCCATGGAAGCAGCCTTGACTCAACCACTGTCCAACCAGACCACTACATAAGCCAGATCTACTCTAATCTACAAACAAAAAGCTTCAATGGTCAGAGCTTTCATCTTCTTAACTGTTCTGAACCAAATCGACACCATTGTGTTAAACAGCAAATCCCCTGGTATCTCAGACGTCTCTGTCAAACTGCTTTCTGAACAGCAAGAAATAGTGCTAGAACATGAGCTCTCTGCCCTCCACCAATTTCACCAGAAACTGCAGGATCCACCAGAACTAACTACATCATATGTAAAACAGCTAACTGAAAAGCCTGCAAAACAACTTTCCTTCAAATTTGAGTAGTGTGCAGAATATGCACATTCTAGAGTCTCTTTCTCTGGAACAGTTGGCATTGGCACTGAATATCAATTCAGCCTCTATTTTTAACGGAAACTTCTCTCAGACCTTACTTGTGTGGTTACATATTTTGTTTCAGTGCACAGTAACAACCACCTAACACTTTACTCTGTAACATTGAAATCATAATTATGCAAATGTATGCATAAAATTATTGAGTATATGTGTATAGTAGAGAGTGTGTATGCTGTATATGAGCTTTGCTCACCAAAGCTGGGAAATGCCTTACGTGTAGAGCTTGGTCCGGAATTTCTCACCATTGTCCTGAATATTACAAACACAGTCTTGAATAATATTTAAACCCTACAAATCCTTCTTATCAAGTAAAATGGTTCAATTTTATTTCATTCCAACCAGGAAAAAATATAAATATTATTCAAGGTAATAATTTAACCACAAAGCTCTTGTGGGTTGTTTTTGTATGTTTGTCCTTCAGAATTTACCTTTATAGCAGCATTTAACTGACACTTTTTGTCCAAAGTTACTTACAACTACGACTGAGTACAACTTGGGCAATTGAGGCTCAGGGGCCCAACAGTAGGAACTTAGCAGTGGTGGAGCTTGAATCAGCAACCTTCTGATTACAAATCAAGCACCTTCACCACTGAGCTACCACTTCGGTTCCGATGGTGTTCCAATCTGTTCCAAATGGTTCTAAAAGGCCCGCGTCCTCTCATTGGCCTGTTCCAGTAGGATTGGCGAGTTTTCATTGGCTCTCCCGTTGCTATCCCGTTGCCGGCTCGTCACACTGTCACACTTCTCACGGCGTGCGGTAAGTATCGACGGCTAAGGAAGTTTCCCTTCCGTTCGTTTTTCAGACGTTTTACGCTCTTTTTCTTTACCTGGCTTTTATTCCCCGTCTACCTACCTCGGGAATGTACTGTAAACGTGACATTTCATGGGCCCGATTAGCGGCTCGCTCGGCCGGTGGTTTATGTGCGAAATAGCGGGTGTCCGACCATCTGTCTGGCTAGATGGCATTAAAATGACTGATGAAATGTGAGCAGGTGGTTTGCGTGCTCGTCTGCAGTGGCTCGTCTGCAGTGCTGCTTTACAACTCCAGATCGACCGTGTGTGTTGCTGTATTGTATTGCGGACATGCAGCGTAGTACCGCGTTCATTGTAAGTGTTCGCTGTATGTGACACTGATGTGTGTGTGTGTGTGTGTGTGTGTGTGTGTGTGAGAGAGAGATTTTGTGATGGAATAATGTGTGACCTGCTGGTTGATCTGTGATTGTGTTGGCGTTCTTTAGGCTGTCCTGCGATAAGGAGGTCGTTTTCCTGATGCGGGGTCGCACTCTGGGGAACAGTGTGACCTCGCTGTACAGGCACAGACAGCAGTGGCGTGGGCAAGATCAAGGCAGCAGCCTGTTCCACGAGTCGTCAGGCTGGACGTGTGGCACTTCATGAGAGAGTTCGCGGCAGGTGTCACCACGGACAGTCACCAGCTGTAGGGCTTTTTCATGTAGGGCTACCATCACGTAGTCAACCTGCCAACAGTCTGGTGGAGCTGCGTCACCAGGCCTTTGTGACACAGCAGAGGGTGGACAGAAAAACTGCCCGAGTGACGAGGGCGGTGGTGTTTACCCACCACATCACAGGTTTACAAGCAGCCACTCTAAGACCTCTGGTGTTGCTGGAACACAGTCTCACAGTGGTGGTAAGAGTCTCAGTAATCCAATGTTTCCTTTTAGCCCTATAGTTTGACTTGTAGCTGCGTCATGAACTGATGCTGTCTGCCTCTGTCCTTTTGTATCTTCACAGCTGCTTCCTTGGACAAGACAGTGGTTCTGTTCAGTAGCCCAGCATCAGCCGCCTGGTGGAGGCCGTGTGCCTGGCACTTTGTCGGCTTCACCCGGCCGGTCAGACCGTCGCCGGCGTCAGGGTGAACAGGTGGGCTGCCGTCTTGAGGGACTACGGCGTCATCAGGGACGTAGTCCTCGGCAGCCCCGGCCTCGTGACCCGGACCCGTATTCAACTTTTTGAGTTGAATCAGCGGACACTGACCCAGTGGTGAGTTTAGGGGGTTTTATATTGACCTTTTTGGCACTGTGGACTATACAGGCTGAGTACTAATAGGTTGTGCTGCTGTTTTTGTTACAGGTACAACGCCAGGAAGAAAAAGCAGGAACAGGATGTTCTGCACCTCAGCGTTGGCCAGTCCAGCACTCCGATGGTGGCCCCGGAACCCTTCCCTCCCACGCTGAGTAAGCTCCCGGAGCGTCCGACTCACGGGCACCCTGCCTTTGACTTTAACATCCAGCAGGATGCGTCTGGGCAGGCTTCTCAGCGCGTCCGAGGCCAACCTCCTCTTCCTCCCGGGGAGACCCCGACGAGCTCCGGTCCGGAAGCCGACACGGCTTCTGCCACCGCCGCCACTCCTGCTGCCCCTGCCGCGCCGGCCGGGCCCAAAGTGCCCCGGACCACGGCGTGGCGTTGGAAGAAAAAGGCAGAGGCCGAGGCCGCTGCTGCCGCCGCCGCCGCTGCGGATGGACAGGCCGTCCCCACGAAGCGACGCGAGCATGAGCACTACGCCTGCAAGCAGTGTGGCCAACCTAAAACTAAAGAGTTTGGCCACAGCAGGTTTCACGGGCTGCACTTCTGCACGGCGGCAGGTGGGAAGACTGTGGAGCAGTGGATGGAAGAGATGAAGAGAGGAGATGCTGGACAGGGTCAGTGATCTGCTGACCACCCCACTCACCCCATTGTTCATACTTGTACATAGTTTTATATGTATTCCTGCTTTAATTATTTATTCTGTGTGTATATTTATTTCTATTTTAATTATTTATTCTGTGTGTTGTTCATAATCATTTGTACTTCACAAAGTGAGCAGAACTGTTTAATACTGTTATACTTCACAAAGTGAAGCAGCACTGTTTAATACTGTTATACTTCACAAAGTGAAGCAGCACTGTTTAATACTGTTATACTTCACAAAGTGAAGCAGCACCGTTTAATACTGTTATACTTCACAAAGTGAAGCAGCACCGTTTAATACTGTTATACTTCACAAAGTGAAGCAGCACCGTTTAATACTGTTATACTTCACAAAGTGAAGCAGCACCGTTTAATACTGTTATACTTCACAAAGTGAAGCAGCACCGTTTAATACTGTTATACTTCACAAAGTGAAGCAGCACCGTTTAATACTGTTATACTTCACAAAGTGAAGCAGCACCGTTTAATACTGTTATACTTCACAAAGTGAAGCAGCACCGTTTAATACTGTTATACTTCACAAAGTGAAGCAGCACTGACTTATTCTGCTTTGTACTTCACAGCGTGAATGAGCAATGACTTGCACTCTATTTTAAGTCTCAGTTATTCTGCTTTGTACTTCAAAAAATGAACGAGCACTGATTTCTTGTGCTTTGTACTTCACAAAGTGAATGAGCACAGATTTATTGTATATTCTGTTGCACGAAGTGAATGGGCACCGATTTAAACTACTTTAAGAAAGTGAATAAATAACTTTGTGTCTCATTACCAAAATCTCACAAATGATGCACTTATTTTGATTGATATTATTTATTTCATGAACAATAAACAACTATTCAAACAGTTCGGTTTACTGTGTAGGAAATAACATTCAATTAAGTCAACTTTATTAATCTTATTCTTAAATGAACATGCAATTTTAACTATATATATTAGTGGGAGATATTTTTTAAAACGCGGAAAACCATTAGAAATGCGTAAGCCAATGAAACTGACATTCTGTGAAATGTCTGGATTTTTAATCTTAATCTTCAAATTTTTAATCTTAATCTTAAGTGAATATAATTACAAACAGATAGAAGATATTGAAAAGCCAGTCTAACAGCATGAAACACAGCTACTTGACATGCATGCTCAACTGCACATGGCTACTTAATATGCAAAACAACAGCTGACCCTCTATCGCCATAGTCCCGCCTCCTTGCCAGAGAGGTCACAGAGGTCACCAGGCCAGGAATTTGGGCAGATTCTGGGTTCTGGGTGAACCGTGCGTCCGGGAAGGCCGGGGACGGCGCGGATGGGCTCGGGCGCCTCCGGAAGGGCCAAGGGGGGGCCGAAGCGGCTCCGGAGGGGCCCCGGGGCCCCGGACTGGCCACAGAGAAGATTGGCCCCCAACCATTGCGCACACAGTTTACTGATATTCTATGCTAGTATCATGAGGGTCGGACTTTTCAGAGTACCTGGAAGTAGGCTGCATGAGCACTGTACCAGTATCTGAAGGAGTGCGGGTCTGGTGAGGCGGTGTTACAGTCTGACACAGTAGAAGACATATAAATTAGTCAATGACTACTGCAAGAATCAGCTGGCTTAGGACCTCTCAAGACAAAGGTTCCTTTACACTCCACATCAAGCAGCTATGTAACTAATTGAGAGTGATTCAAGAATTATTTGCAATACCAACTTTATGAAGCAATGCTAAACATTACATTCACACTTATACAGATTACATTTATAATGTTTGGCAGACACTCTTTACCAGAGTTTCATACATATATTACTTACCTAAGAAAATAAGATATGAAAATAAATACATAAATGAAAAAATACACACCACCAAGTCTCTCCAGTTCATTGATCCCCTTAAATCAGCCTCCCAGTCGGACAGACTCAACTCCTGATCCCCGCCTTCCAAGTCATCTTAGAAAAAATGTATCCAATTATTCTAGTATGAATGTGATTAAGTTCTTTGCATCTGAAATAGTATCATTGAGTTTTAAATCAATACTTGGAGCAAAATTACACTTTTATCTAGTTGGTCCTTTAACATAAATCCACTGATCAAAATGTTTTTTTCTTTTAGTGTGTTGTTTTTACTTGCTAATATTTGTTAAGAAATAACATCTATTTTACAGGTATCATTTCCATAGACACCCCCAAATGATCAAACACTTCAAATGCCTCAATCATCATTAATCAAAGTATTCATTTTGAGTCCGTTGTTGCAATAAGTTTGTGTTCAAACTTATTAGCAGTAATGCTATGTTAACATTTACTTATTCAAAATATCAAAAATATCAAATCAGACTGTAATCAGCAGTTTCAAAGGGGAAAATTAGAGATAAACAGACCATAGATGTATTTAAAAGATATTTTGGTAACAATGCATCAGGTATCAAAATACAGTAATACATTTAAACAAAAGAAGTGCCATAAAATATGATTTCTTCTTGTATTTAAAAATAAACAGCATTACATTATATGTCTGAGATTAAAAAATAAATAAATAAAACACATGGCCGGT
The DNA here is from genome assembly GCF_041902795.1 of Electrophorus electricus. NCBI lineage: Eukaryota > Metazoa > Chordata > Actinopteri > Gymnotiformes > Gymnotidae > Electrophorus > Electrophorus electricus. The sequence goes on from NC_137497.1 coordinate 2,453,733, forward strand.
TTTTACCCATAAGGCACTGCAAGGAAAGAGGTTGGCTTTACAGAGGCACAGAGCATAAATACCTCATTAATATTCATGAGCAAAGTTTAAAACATCTTTGGCTCAGAGTAGTGCTGACAGAAGAACAAAAAATAAAATTTGTAATTTTTAAAGATAAACATTAAGCAACTCCTGGCAGAAAATTGCATTTTGTACTGATGACATTTTATCTCCCTGAACTTGAAGGCTACAGCCACCAGGCTTGGCAAAGAGACCCATCAATGGACCTCAAGCTCCAAACTGCATATTACACCAACAGCACTCGTCTGTGAACTCCTTCTCCTTCTCTCCTCTCCTTTCATTAATCCCTCCATCCTCCCATTGCAACCATTTATTTTGATACTGAGCCTTGAAACTTTAATAAAAAATGTTGATAATTGGCAACAAAAATGTAAAGATGCTACAAGCAAAACTGCCTGTTTTTCCTTGACTTTTGTGTAAAGTATTTACATGTGCATTAAATTACATCACAGGCTCTCATAGTAATATTTACATAAACATCTTTATATTACATTTTTACATAAACATCTTTCCATTACATTTACAGTACTGGGCAGATGGTCTTATAGTGACTGATACATATTCATCAGTATGACATGTGTGCTCTCTGAGGATCAGACCATGATTCTGGAGATGTATCTTAACGTACCTGCTCTACCAGGTGAGTTCAGGAGTGCTAATGTGATAAAACTCTGATCAGGTATGACTGAACATACACTGACCTCTGACCCCTGAATGGTACACAGAAAGGCAGTGTGGGTACATACATGTGTGTGTGTGTGTGTGTGTGTGTGTGTGTGTGTGTGTGTGTGTGTGTGTGTGTGTGTATACAAGAGAGCCAAATCATTTATCATCTCTCAGACTTCCTCATGGTTATTATTGGGAGATCACCTCTGCTCTTCATCTGAGTGGTTTAGTCCATTCATATTAACTCCTCTGTTGTCATGGTTACAGTCTCCATTCACTGCTGATTTTTGTCCTCAGCTGCACAATCAACAGACCTGCTGCCAGAAGCTCCGCCCCCATGAGAGCCAGGAGCACCGTCAACACCGTCACTGTGGAGCTCTGATACAGCTGGACTTCTGCAACTCACACACAGAAAAAATAGTCAGAAACCACCTTCATGACACAATAAAGTTTATCCATGCAGGAGTTTACTGATTGTTTTTTTAAACAAATCACACTACCAGAGTTTGTTAAGATGACAAGATGCCATTCTTTAACAGACTGGAGTTATAATTCAGTTATTGAGAACTACATGAACTACATTATCACAACTCCTCTCCTTGTTTCCCTCTAAAAACAAGATTATAATGGATTATGGGATTATACTTATGATGGCATATGGGGTGTCTTGCCCTTCCCTGTGTTATCACCTGGTCTGGGCTTCAGGTGCTACAGCACTGAGATACTTGAACAGTGATACTGAGGGTGAAGTGTTTGTTGATTTATTGAGGGTCGGATGTAGAGGGATTGAGCTTCAGGAGCAGACAAGGCCAAACTAAAAAAACACATAAACCACACTAGAAATAAAATATTATTATTAGTCGGCTACATTTATTTAGCACCTTTCGCAAACTCAAGGACACTTTACAGACAGAAATCAGCTTTTACACTCAAATCACACACAGACTGATGAGAAGCATCAGCGAATTTACAGTGTTCTCTCTATCAGAAACCACAGCCCCCTGGGGGAGTGCACCAGTGCAGAGGAAGGGGAGGAGGTTAAGACCAGGACAGACCACAAACCATTGCTGGACATACACACACTGTAACGATTGGCCACCCTCCTGACATCCCTGTTTCCATACATTCATAAATACAGACACTTGAATTCTCACTCATCACTCAATCACTCATAATTGTTTTGGTATCAGTAAGCAGGCATCACACAAAGTGCCGTAAAACATCAATGGCTGGATCTAAGAGTGTCCATCTGAGAATCCACCTCAAAGAGTCCAGTGAACATCACATGCTTTAGTGGGGATATGCTTCAATAAACAGCACCTCAATTAAGACCAAGACCTCAAACTATTACACTCAGTTCACACTGTTTGCATGATCCCGGCATTTATAGTCAAACTAATACTGAACCACAGATGTGCATGAAAAGTTACTGACACTACTCACACCCTCCTTCCCAACATAAAGTAATTCTAGATAACATTAAAATCACAATAACTACACTTACCTTCCACAGTAACTGTTTATGTTTGAATAATCTCTTCATTCTTAGTGTCTCTGATGATGTAAATGATCCACTATCAGATGGTGCGGTTCCTCTCAGCTCAACAGCAGAGATGAGCGATGCTCTCTGAGTGTATTCAGGTTCACACTTCAGTGAGTGTCCAGCCACTGTGCAGATTTGTCCACTAGAGGGAGCAGCTGCACCTGTGCTGTTATAAATAATCTCCACTGACTCTGATATGGGCAAATCCAGCACCAGATTTTCAATGGGCTTGATCTGAACTGAAGAAATAAATGCTGAAAAGAAAAACCATCAGTAACTTTAAAGGGGCTCAAATGTAATACATACTATTAAAACTAAATCATTAAGGGTTCGTTAGCAAAGACTGAGAGAACAAACCCTTACCCTCTATCCATAGACCCATATCACAGATGTCTACACCATCACATTCACAGGTGTACCAGTTCCTCTTAGTGTAATCAACATCAGTGATGCTGAGGAGCTTCCTTCAGGTACTGATCATATGACATGTAAAATCCCTCCTTTGACTGACAGAATGTCTGGTTACACTGATCCAGAATGTCAAGTTGTTTATCAAACACAGTCCATGTGACCAGACCAGAACACATCTGAGTGCAGGGGAGAGTAGCATCGTCATGAAGATTCCCCTTTACTGAAGAGAAGGTGGATACAGGAACTGAAAAAGATTAAGAAAGTGGAGTTTAAAAAGGCATTCAATAAATCAGACATCAGTGTTCAGAGTAGCCCGTAGGTTAGCTAGCGTTAGCTGACCAAATCCCAAGCCAATGTTTCATTCGTAAACATATTAGCTACTCACCACTCTGTTTGGTTTATTTATTTGTAAACATATCAGCTACTCACCACTTTGGTGGGTTTATTTATTTGTAAACATATTAACTAGCTACCCACCACTTTGGTGGGTTTATTTATTTGTAAACATATCAGCTAGTCAACACTCTGGTGTCAAACAGCTCTCTGTCTAAGGAATTCTATAGAGTGACATTACTGTCTTAGATACAAGACCACAAACCCGCTGTGGAACTGAGCAGAAAAGCAGAAATGGAAACCACAAGTCACAAGTTTCAGCAGGTTTCCGGTGAGTCTGCACTGAAGGCTTGGCACGAACCTCCATCTTGTCATCATCTGTAGAGGAAGTTTCTCGCTCCTTTAGTTCACACAATGAAAATCTAAAATAAACATGTTCTTCAGCTTAATTAAACATATCTCGGGTCTAATGCACCTAAAGGAAGTGTGTGTTAAAGTGTTTGTAGAGAAAAGTCTTATTTTTTGGAAATTCAAACATTTTTTCTGTTAAATCCACTACATTTATAAAGATCACTTTCTTAGGAAGTTGGATAAAATATTGAGCAATATTGTGCAAATAGATGATCAGTTCACTATAGTATATTTTTTAAATGATATAAAAAACCACAAAGCCAATAATCAATTCACTCTGTGATATTCTTGGAAAACACTTTGCAACATATTCAAAATATGACATTGCAGTGTTTTTACTGCAGGAATGTAGAGTATTGGGATGGCAAGCTTGTGTAAAATGTCTCTTTGCACATATTGAATCTTTATCAAATAAACAGATCAAATTATCAAATAATCCACTAAATTCTTGAAATACACTCTCTTACATAGTTACTTTTAGAATGACCAAGTTATTTTTACTGTGGGAATTTGGAGTAATGGGATGGCAATATCCTGTTAAATGTCACTATATAGCACTACTTGAAGCTCTATAAAATGCACATCAAATTATGAATTGTTATTCAAGAAAGGATAGAGGCATCTAAAATCTTAAATATGAGCAAGCAAACCACACGGTGAATTGAGCAACACGGATACACCCACACATCAGAACAAAGGACATAAGTCAGAGATCAAGGTTGTGGAGCTGTCTGGTTTACAACAGCAGCGACGTCAGTCTTCCTAAAACTGTTACAAATTCATATCAAAGCACATCACATACTCCAAATAAAACACATTCAGGACAAAGAGAAAGGAAGAAGAAATGGACCAACTAATGTAAACAGGAAACAAAATGATGACTAGCCAATCACAACACACAAATGATCACACAGACCAATGAGGTTGAGGCTGGCTTTAATTTTTCACCTTTTTTCCAGACTAACACTTTCATCACTGATAAAATGCAAGCATAAAACTTCTGTACAGTATGGAATCAGACAGCCTGTAGGTGTGTATGTAATAAAACAGCTTTTTGCTAACTGCACTGTCACAGGCATGTTATGATGAGAGTATGACTTCAGTTTAATTTGTCTCGTCGATTCTGTACTGATCCCATATAGTATGGTATCAGATATGGCTGGTAGACCTGTCCGTAATAGCTGTGTAAATAGTTTAGGTTCAAGGCAGAAATAAAGACATGGAAACAGAAATGGCAGAGTGCTTGAAAGGTTAGGTGGTTCGTTGAGAGAAGCAGCACAACCTAAATCTCTACATAAACTTATGCATCTTTGAGGAACAGCCTGATTTACTTACACACAGCCAATCAGAAACTGATGCTAGGTATTGCAGATTGTATTGTTCATGTAGTTGAGAGTTAGAAAAGAGAGAGAATTTATAGTGCACTATGGTGGCTATTGTGGGAGTTATGCCAGAAAAACACCTAAGATTTTTTGTCATATTTCATTAATGACTGTTTATGGTGGGTTAATGTATGTGTAAATCATGTAGAGATACTTGCAATTAGAGTCTGCAGGGCAGTAGATCTCGTGGAGTGGAGCTGGAACTAAACTCTGCTTACAGAACAGCAGCTCCTAATTCTGTTCATTTGTTTATACATGAAGTCTTGTATACAGCTCATATCCTTCTGGTCCTTATGGTGCCATTGTGTCTCAGCTCATCCGCAACAGATGATGCTGTTCACTGTGCTGCTTCTCAGAGTGAAGTGGTGCAGGCAAAAGTGAACCATGAAATGAACACAGGAAAACTCAGCCAGTTTAGATGGTTGTGATTCATACTGTGTGTGTGGGTATGTGTGTGTGTCTCTCTCTGCTACACTCTATCTGGTTAAAGTGTTGAGGGGTGTGATGAAGGAAACAGATACAGCACACATTCCTGCCACACAGGTGTAGTATAACACACCCACACACTGCTCCTGTGTGTGTGTGCTGGTCCAGCTGGTGCGATGATGTTGATTTTGTTGTTGTGTATGTATGCATGCAGGAGAGGATCATGGGTAAGGTAGACGTAGCCAGAGTGACTTCCTGTTTCAGAAACGCCCTTGTGTCCTTTATGACTCGCCGAAAAAGCCCCCTCACAGGAGACATGTTCATCAGCGTCTTCAACAGATTCCCTGTGAGAGAACGAACACACACACAGCCTCACATACAAACGTGTACCACACATAATGACATACAAATTCAGCACATGCTTAAAACATACAGAAACAAACATTTGTTCAAATTTGGTACCTACAGAATCATTACAGAATTCAATCTATTCTGGTCTCATTGTTGAGTTACTGTAGTATAATTGTAAACTTGTGTCTGTTCGTGATGGAGCTTGTAGAATGTTACACAGCAGGTTTAATGCTCTACATAACACCAGTAGTTTAGTCGGTTAGCCACCTTAGCCAGTGCTGAACAGTGCTGTTGACCTGATGTGTTTTAAAGGTTCTGTGTATGAATCTGGTGGACACTGCAGTAGAGAACATCGCCGGGGCAGTGAGAGAACATCAGCAGGTAAATCCTCCTCACACTCTGGACCTAATCGAGCCCTGCTGGCTACATTAGCAACAGTGGTATTGATGTCTTTATACTTGTGTTTTTCTTATTGGTTGTTCATTTCCTGTAATAAAAGGTTTTATGGACCAATGCTGTCAGTTTTGGTTGTAAAAATTAACATCCTTCTCCTTTCATGTTTGCGTTAGCGTTTTCAGGGCCTTACTTGTCCTATGATTGGCTGCTTAACCCACTGGAAGGATTTGATTGGTTCCTTATTCCTCTGGATGGTTATGAATAGCTGTATAACACTCTGTATGGCTTTGATTGGCTGTTGCAGGGCCAGGCGTGTGTGATGGTTCTGAGAGCTCTGCAGTCTAAAGAGGTGAAGCAGCTGATGACTACAGCCCAGTGGACTGAACTCTGCCAGACAACAGCAGACCAGCTCCAGCAGGTAGAGTCCAGGTCAAATGCATAGAGTACATTGTAAGACCGTCTCCAACAGATAAAGGCTGAAAAATATGAAAGTTCAGCTGTACCTTACACACCTGGTCCAGGTGATCCTGGTCTTATGAAGTGAGTTGTTAAACAGGATCAGGTGGGTTGGATGTGACACTGACTCAGAACACTTCACAGCAATGTTAATCTGGACGTAGTAGGCTGACACTGTGCCAACATGAACTGGTTTCCATAATCAGTTTAATTCACTCTGCTGTCACATAATTGTGTGTGTATGTGTGTATTAATGCGCTCATAAGTGAAATTAATGCCTGTTAGGCTGAGTAAGAACTGTTGGGTGTGTAATACTTGGACTGGGCTCTCAGGCTGCAGAGATGGTGGTGGTGTCGCCCCCACTGTGGGCTCGTCACTCTGAGCTGAATCAGTTTGGCGTCTGTTCTGTTTCCTCCAGAGTCTCCAGCACACAGAGTGCAAGAACAAGGCAGTTTATGGGAAGATGGTGAAGGCCCTGAAACTCTGCCACTTCCTGGTCAAAACGGTTCACAGTCAGGTACAGAAACGTTGCCTATGTCTTACTCTAGACTGAGCATTCTAGAAACACTCGTGATTCCACTCTAGCTTTTTCTAGATTTTATCACACTGGCCTTATTTGCCCAGTTGCTGTAGCATAGTTGTTTTCATTATGTTTTAATTATGTCTGTAGTGGCAAGGCTAAAAGTCTGTTGTTCTGATCAGAAGGTGGAGGTGAATCTGGACTCTCTCCGGAATGTTCTGAGGTCCATGAATTCTGAGGGGAGTCTGCAGAAGGCCGGGCAGCTAGAAGACACGTACTGGAGTGTGATGAAACTCTTCAACATTCAGTGAGTTACACGTACAGCTGCACTCACTCATAATTGTCACAGTCTGAGCAACGGAGCCTCAGATATCAGTAATGAGGACTGATAAGCGGAGGTTAACCATGAACCCAGCTGGTCATCATAACCAGTCAGCTCTGCTGTCCCCTCATCACAATGTCTGCTCATAAATGGATGTTTGTGGGCCTCCATCTGATCTTTGTCTCCTGGTCTCCTTGGGTTTGTTGTGTCTGATCTTTGTCTCCTGGTCTCCTTGGGTTTGTTGTGTCTGATCTTTGTCTCCTGGTCTCCTTGGGTTTGTTGTGTCTGATCTTTGTCTTCTGGTCTCCTTGGGTTTGTTGTGTCTGATCTTTGTCTCCTGGTCTCCTTGGGTTTGTTGTGTCTGATCTTTGTCTCCTGGTCTCCTTGGGTTTGTTGTGTCTGATCTTCGTCTCCTGGTCTCCTTGGGTTTGTTGTGTCTGATCTTTGTCTCCTGGTCTCCTTGGGTTTGTTGTGTCTGATCTTTGTCTTCTGGTCTCCTTGGGTTTGTTGTGTCTGATCTTTGTCTCCTGGTCTCCTTGGGTTTGTTGTGTCTGATCTTCATCTCCTGGTCTTCTCAGGAAGCCCCGAGTGGAGAAGGTGAAAAAAGCAGCAGCAGAGCAGGTGGAGCAGGAGGCTCCAAAGAAGAAGAAGAAAGGGTTCCTCCCCGAGAGCAAGAAACGCAAAAACCGCAAGAAGCCCACCATACTGGAGGGAATGGACACTACAGTCGCCCCGGCAACTGCAGGGGGAGGGGTGGAAGGGGGGAAGAAGAAGAAGAAGAAGAAGAAAAAGAACAAGAAGAGGAAAGTGCAGGGAGGAGAGGAGACACAGACTCCGCCTCCTGTTAAAAAGGCCAAAGCTCAACAGCCACAGAGCAAGAAGCAGAGAGGCCGGGAGTGAGAGCAGGTCAGCACTGAGTGAGGGACACACAGGGACTGACCAGGGAAGCAGGACAAAGACTCTGGGATGGACCTGTGTAGACCAGTGCACACCAACCCTGCTCCTGGAGATCTGTCTCCCAGCAGAGTTTAGCCTCACCCCCTACTTCTGGAGATCTACTACCCTAGAGTGTTAGACCCACCTCCTGCTCCTGGAGTTCTTCCACTGAGATCTCCAGCTGAAGCAGCAGGGCTGATGGACACTGGTGTTAAAATGATCCATCAGGGACTAAGGCCTGGGCTCCAAACCTGGCTCTGTGTAGAGGGGTAAATAAAGGGCAGGTACAGAGAATATATATGTACAGTCATCACCTCAGGCATTTGAAGTGTGTTTTCTCTGAGTAGAAATATACATCATTTTTACATCATTATATGTAAAAATCATATACATCATTTTGAAATTAACGCCTCTTTGTAAAAGCAAAATATGCCATTAAAGGTATTTTATTTTGAAGATAAATGTAACAATTAATTGTTGGTAAGATACTGACTTGTCAGAATGCTGTTACATACACATGAGACGCATTATATTCTGAGTGTACCCAAAACACCTCTGTACTGAGACGTGTTATAATCTGACTGTGCCCTAAAGACCTCACTGTACTGAGAAATTATATTCTGAATGTACCTAAAAGCCCCTTGGCAGTGTTTATGGGTGTTGCACACATACACTGTATGTCTACAAGTATGTGGACACCTTTCCATCACACCTATCTGAGCTTGTTGGACACTGTAAGGGTTTTAAGTGTGGTGTAAAACATCACGGAGGGCTTCAAAGGCCTGGTCAGTGGTTACTGCTGAAAATTGGATTTAGGATGAGTGATCTAAACTGCAAGTCCCACTCATAGTTTCATTGATCCCATTTGGAGGTTTTCAGTTGGCAGCTCTCAGGCTCAGAACTGGTGCTAAAGGAAAGAAAATCCCCTGTTCATGGGGTATCGGAGAGCTTTGGCCATGCTAACACAAGTAAACACAAAATGCAGTTTTTATTATTAAGAGAACAAAGAATCCAAACCTACATGGCCCTGTGTGAAAAAGTGATTGCCTACTGTGATAACTCCTGGTTTATCATATCTTTGGAAAGCTGAGTTTAATTTCTCTAGCCACACCCAGGCCTAATTACTGCCACACCTGTTTGCAATCAATAAATCACTTAAATAGGACCTGCCTGACAAAGTGAAGAAGACTAAAGGTTTCTCACAAGCTAGATGGCATGCTGCAATCTAAAGAAATGCAGGAGCACCTGAGATGCAAAGTGATCAAGATCTATGAGTCTGGAGGAGGTTATAAAGATATAAGCTAGGAAGGGAGCAAACACTTTTTCACACTACTGTAGTTTGAACTCTCCTGGGATCTTGTGACAGTGGAATTCTTTACACTGTGCTACATCGCTGTTACGCCACACACCTAACCAGGAGAGCTCTTGGACTAGAGAACCAATACTAACCAGGGGGTTTAGCTCTTGGACTAGTGTTTTGAGGCATTTTGTTTCTTTCCAACACACACACAGATAATAGTTCGTTCTCTCTCTCTCTCTCTCTCTCTCTCTCTCTCTCTCTCTCTCTCTCTCATATAAACTGTATGTGATAAAGAAAGGTCACACATTTTTCTGTGATCTGATTATAATAAGCTTTGAAGTTCTCTAACAGGTGCAAGACTGTGTTTATGTAAAGAGGAATAATGTTTCTGGATTGTCTTAAGGTCAGAGGCCTTTGAGTCTGTAGGTGCAGTACAGAGGCTCTGATGCAGGTGATTTCAAGACCCCTGTGGAAGTCTAAGGCAGATCACTCTGGACTGTTCCTGTGAAAAATAACTTCATTAGTGATGGGAAAAGATGTGTTTTTAAAAGACTTGAAAGCCTCTTTGAGAGTTCTGTGGCTAAGCAAGGTTTGTTATCTTGCCACAAGGGCAGGTTGATACTTACCTACAACTTTATCTTGCACGTGTTTAGTGGTGTGAGCAGAGATCATCTTTGTTTAAATAAAACGAAAATCTTCCAATGGGATGTAATGGTGTCAAGCTTTAATTTACATAATGATGCATCCCAATTTGCATATACTAAATAATGTATGTTTGAACATAGTGGTGGAGATTTCAAACACTAGTATATAAAGAAGGTGGGTGATTACGTAATCACTTCTGAAACTGTATAAAAATTTGTTGTGTGATTGTTGGACATATTCCAGACTTTGCCTCGTTTGTAACATTGAGCTCAGAATAAAGATGGGACCAGCAATTAATTCAATTATTTCCAGAGTCTGCATCTTATTTTCTATTTAAAGTGTACTTAATAAAATTATTGGAATGTGGAAAAAATCTAGGAACGACAAGGGACTAACCAGAGTGCTCTCGTGAGCCAGGGACAGATGCGGACAACTTTATTGAGAGGGCACATGTTAATTAAAAAAGGGGTAAGAAAACAAGCCATTATCCTCCACAAAGCAAGTTCTACAGATCCCGAGTAAAACGGCTCCAAAAAAAATGCAAATGAGTAATTTTTATTTCACAATTCTAATTCTAAAATTTGATACAAATTTGAGAAAAGAAAAAAACACAAAGCATAAGCTATCTAGTTTTGCCATAGTAACAGGAGCTGCCATGGTGACAGGTAAAAGTGGTTGCCATGATGAACAGGTAAAAGTGTGGAGACAAAGGACAGCTCACTGTGTTTCATTCCTACAGCAGGTGTTCTGAACTTGTGACCTGATGGAAGCTGTTCAAGCTCTGATAGCAAAAGATGATCAGGAGGTATGTTGTCAATCACTTTTTATTCAACAACATGAGTAGCCCAGTTGAAAATATGTGTTTAGTAGTGGTTTATAAATGTGATATGGCCATCTAAGGAGGAGTAGTGATGTGTTTGTGTAACTGCCCCTTTAACAGTTTTTAGAGGGAACATCTGAAGACTTATATGGGGTGTGATGAGTTTTCCTATACAGTAAATTAAATTTGAGTATAGAGGTGATTTGGGTTTTCAGATCTAGAATCCTTGCATAACTCTCTTTTGTGCCTAACAATGGTTTGAGTGTGTTGTGAGAAGTGTCTGAATGAAGCTTGATTTTTTTCCACTTAATGTACTGAAGTAGCATATTAGACTAGTAGGCTATGAGTTGGAAAATCCCAAACAGAAGAGGTTAACCTGGTTATACTGCAGTCGACAACACTGTTGCTTTATCACTTACTATATCATCCATCCACTATATCATCCATCCATTAGAAGAAGGAACCTGTTTGGTTCCTTCTTCTAATGTAAGAGCACTGCAGTGATCCAGCTGTTATTTATTCTTACTGTTGTCTTGTATCTTTATCTCCTCTGCAAGGCATTTAATGCAACGCTAATACACATTTACTGCTATTCTACTACTGTTAGGCTGTGATCTATGTGTTCTATGTGTTCTGTGTTCTGTGTGTTCTATGTGTTCTGTGTGTTCTATGTGTTCTGTGTGTTCTGTGTGTTCTGTGTGTTCTATGTGTTCTGTGTGTTCTATGTGTTCTGTGTTCTCTGTGTTCTATGTGTTCTGTGTTCTATGAATTCTGTGTTTAATATACAAATAATCTGCTTATTTAGGACTCATATATTTGTCTTAATGTAGAGTATTATGTATTAATGTTATGTGATTGTATCTAATGTGACTGTATCTAAAGTAATTTAAATAAAGTTTGCTTCTCTGAAAAATTACACACCAAATGTAAAAAACTAATTATTAGTTGTGCTGTTGCATGAATTTAAAGTGATTATTCATAGTATATTTTTGTTAATAATGAAAAGTGTTGTTGTTGTTGTTATTATTATATAACGCACTTTTCTGATGTACCAAATACAGGCAAACAAATTATTTTTCCACAATACTTGAAATACACACACACACTCATTCCCAACATTCAGCCATTATGATGATTCTTTGTCATGTGCACAACATGCCATGGACGTCCACACACTTACATGCTAATTGTGAGGCTGATTATCTGTCTAAATTACAATCATCTGTAAGTTAGATCTACAAAGCGGTATGTGAAGTTCCGAAGTGTTTCATCGTACCGACATAGTGGAGATTTACTCTCAGCGCAGCCGCAAAACAAGTCCGTGTAGGAGGGACTGTGACTCCATTGGCTGCAGAAAAATGACGGACAGGTAACTTTGGCTGCTGATTGGCTTAATAAAAATGACTGACATCAGAAATCGGTTGTGTAATTGGCTTCAGTTGAAAGTGATTGACATGTGCTCCGCCCTCTACTTACCCGCTGGAGTTCCTGTAGTCTCTCCCTTCTCTAG
>NC_137497.1:2478720-2533720 GCF_041902795.1 Electrophorus electricus
CAAGCAGGTGATGATCAAGACAGTAAACACCATCTCATTAAGAGAGACACAGACACTAAATAAATGTCATCTTATACCTAGCCAGAGTTACATGTCTCCTACTGTTAATACCTCTATATCAACACTAAATGTCATCTTATACCTACCCAGAGTTACATGTCTCCTACTGTTAATACCTCTATATCACCACTAAATGTCATCTTATACCTACCCAGAGTTACATGTCTAATACTGTTAATACCTCTATATCACCACTAAATGTCATCTTATACCACCCAGAGTTACATGTCTCCTACTGTTAATACATCTATATCACCACTAAATGTCATCTTGTACCTACCCAGAGTTACATGTCTCCTACTGTTAATACCTCTATATCACCACTAAATGTCATCTTATACCCACCCAGAGTTATGTCTCCTACTGTTAATACCTCTATATCACCACTAAATGTCATCTTATACCTACCCAGAGCTACATGTCTCCTACTGTTAATACCTCTATATCAGCACTAAATGTCATCTTATACCTACCCAGAGTTACATGTCTAATACTGTTAATACCTCTATATCAACACTAAATGTCATCTTATACCTACCCAGAGTTATGTCTCCTACTGTTAATACCTCTATATCAGCACTAAATGTCATCTTATACCTACCCAGAGTTACGTGTCTCCTCAGCTTGAGGAATCTTCATCTATCTCAGTGGGTGTCAGCAGAGAGGTTTCTTCAGATTCATGTGTCTCTGTTGTCTGTATTTTGTCTGGGTCAGAGCATAACGTGTTTATGATCTGATTAGTGTAAAGCAGACTGTTTTCTCTGTCCCTGGACTACGTTCCTAAGAGAGATAGAAATGAATTTATTTCCTGATCATATTCTAATACTAAATCATACACGTTACTTCATCCAACCATAAATATAAAATCATATATTCTCATTTTTCTTTACTTTTTCTTTACATCATTACTGTATGAGGTTACTGACTGTTAGTGTATATATACTCTCAGTCTGACTACACTACAGTGTTTGTGTGTGTGTCTGTGTGTGTGTCTGTGTGTGTGTGTGTGCGTGCGTGTGTATTTTTCCATCTCTTTGTGGTTCCTTAATCTTTCCCAAATTCCAGTAATATTATTATTTACTTTTTAAATAGAAAATAAAGCTGCAGACTCAGTAATTAATTGAAGAGAATGGCAGGTCACACAAATGAGTCACAGTCCAGAATATGTCTACCAGTCCAGGAGGTCATGATCTTTATACAGTTTCTCCAAGGACAGTTACACAACCACTATTTTCAGAGGTCTGACACAGAGACCATCTGAGCCCTTACTGAAGTCTACAGAGGCCTTTTCTACATGAACACAGTTTATTTTAAACCATCCACATTTTCCTGCTTACAATATCATTTTATTACCTCATCTTCCTATCTTGTGTTTTGTTATTGCTCCTTTTCCATGCATACCTTTTATTTTCTCATTATTGTTGAATCTCTTGTCTTCGTCTCATCTTCCCTTTGCTCTTTGTCTCTGTTAGCAGGGGGAGGGGTGATCTCCTCCAGGTGTCCAGGTGTGGAGTGTGTGAGCAGGTTCTGACAGACCCAGTCTCCATCACCTGTGGACACAGGTTCTGCAGACAGTGTATCAGCAGTTACTGGGACCCGTCTGCTCCATCACGAGACTTTTCCTGTCCCCAGTGCAGAAAGAGATTCAGAACCCGACTTGTTCTACACCCACACAAAGACATGGAAGTGTCCATACAGCAGGACTCTCGCACACCAGTGGATGACGTCCTACACACACACAAAACCAGCATGAAGAACAAGTATGAGAGTTTATTTGAGGGAACCAAATCACAAGAGAATAAAACCCTCCTGAACAGGGTTTACACACAACTCTACATCATAGAGGGAGAGAGTGAAGGAGTAAATGAAGAACATGAGGTTTTACAGATGGAGAAAACACTCAGGAAACAGCTGGTACAAGACACGCCAATCTACTGCTCAGACATCTTTAAACCTGTACAAGGTCCTGAAGGAGAAATGGCTGAAGGTGTCAGCCACACAGAAACAAAAGAAGATAAAGGCCCAGAAGTGCCAGAGCTCAAAACTGTTCTGACTAAAGGCATTGCAGGCATTGGGAAAACTGTCTCAGTGCAGAAGTTTATTCTGGACTGGGCCGAGGGAAAAGCCAATCAGGATGTAGATTTCATGTTTGTGCTTCCATTCCGTGAGTTGAACCTCGTTAAAGATGACCAGTACAGTCTGCATAGACTCCTGTGTGACTTCCACCCTGAGATAAAAGACCTGGACCCAAAGATATATGATGTGTGCAAATTTGTGTTCATCTTTGATGGCCTGGATGAAAGCAGAATTCAACTGAACTTTTCCCAGTGTCATAAAGTATCTGAAATAAGCATGACATCATCAGTGGGTGTGTTGACGTCAAACCTCATCAAAGGAGAGCTGCTTCCCTCTGCTCTCATCTGGATAACCTCCCGACCAGCAGCAGCCAATCAAATCCCTCCTCACTACATCAACCGTGTGACAGAAATTCAGGGATTCACGGACCCACAGAAGGAGGAGTACTTCAGGAAGAGAATCAGTGACCAAGACCAAGCTGAGAAAATCATCTCACACATAAAGACAGCAAAGAGCCTCCACATCATGTGTCACATACCAGTCTTCTGTTGGATCTCAGCCACTGTGCTTCAGGAAATACTAAAACAAACTGATACAGAAATCCCTAAAACTCTGACTGAGATGTACATACAGTTCTTGCACACTCAGATCAACATGAAGAATGAGAAGTATGAGGGGAAAAAAGAAAGCGATCAAAAGAAATATCTGGAATCCAACAGGTCCATGATTCTGAAACTGGCTGAACTGGCTTTCAAACATCTGATGGAGGGAAACGTGATGTTCTATGAAGAAGATCTGAGAGAGTATGGCATTGATGTCACTGAGGCCTCCGTGTACTCTGGGATCTGCACTGAGATCTTTAGGGAGGAATCTGTGCTTTACCAGAGGAAGGTCTACTGCTTTGTACATCTCAGCTTTCAGGAGTTCTTCGCTGCTCTCTATGTGTTTCACTGCTATGTGGAAAAGAACATGGAGGTACTGAAGATCTTTCTGCATGGAAGGAACAAATCTTTTCCTGAAGTTTCCTTGGATGTTTTTCTGAAAAGTGCAGTGAATAAAGCCTTGAAGAGCCCAAAAGGAGAGCTGGATCTCTTCCTCCGATTCCTTCATGGCATTTCCCTGGAATCCAATCAGAAACTCCTACACGGCCTACTGACACCCACTCAGAGCAGCCCGGAGAGTGTCAAGAAAATAATACAAAACCTCAGAAAGAGTCAGAGACAGAATGTGAGCCCTGAGAGATACATCAATCTCATTCACTGCTTGATTGAAATGAAGGACACCTCTCTACATGAAAACATCCAGAAATTCCTCAAGGAAGAGTCTTCCAGAAAGCTCACACTGGCTCAGTGCTCAGCACTGGCCTTCCAGCTGCAGATGTCAGAGGAGGTGCTGGATGAACTGAGCTTGAAGAAATACAAAACAACTCCAAATGGGTATTGGAGACTCCTCCCAGCTGTGAGCAACTGTAGACGGGCTCTGTGAGTATTTAACCACAATCACTGTATCTTAGTTAACTGAGGTTGAATCAGATTTTCTTCCACATATGCAAACCACAGTGAAAGAGCACAGATGCAGGTGTTTGATAGACAGGAGGTGGAGTCTGATAGCAGGAGCAGCAGACTGCAGGGATGGGAGGGAGGGGTATTAGAATCATCTGGGAGGGGTATTAGAATCATCAGGGGTGGAAACAGTATATAAGTGATTAAATATACTGGACAAAACCGTATACAAGTGGCGTACAAGACATACAAAAACACTGTCCAACAATCACAGACCCAGGAGATCAGAGACCAGATGTACAAAAACACTACAACAATCAAAGACGAGGAAAGCAGAGCAAAAAGTCATGATTAACAGCAGGAATTTAGAAGACTGAGTAGGCGGGTGTGTAGAGTTTATATAGGGTGGTAGTTAAGGGTAGACAGGTGTGTAGAGTTTATATAGGGAGCTGGTTAAGGGTAGACAGGTGTGTAGAGTTTATATAGAGAGCTGGTTAAGGGTAGACAGGTGTGTAGAGTTTATATAGGGAGGAGATTAAGGGTAGACAGGTGTGTAGAGTTTATATAGGGAGCTGGTTAAGGGTAGACAGGTGTGTAGAGTGTGAACTATAAACTGTAAAGTTACTCTTATGAACTTTTCTATAAGTGTACCTGTAAGACAGGTGTACAGAATAGTGTTTCCTACCCATAAGTAAAGTATAAACTATATACAGCAAATGTACTATTATAGACACTCAGGAGGGATTTCTGTGAATTCATTCTTGAATGAAAACATTTACTGTGCATCCACAGTAGGGCAGTTTCAGGATGTTTTCTTTCTAAATATTGGGATGTATCAGATATTCAGTGAAAATTGCTACATTTTGTAAAACAGTCACATCAGCATGGAGGTGGAATGAAGTGATGGTGTGTGCAGTTTATGTCACACTGGAGGCTTAGTTCTAGTCCTGGAAAACATCACTAACCTCCCGTTCTGTAAAACCAGGACTCAAACCTCCCCTCCTCACACACACACTTTATTTACTACATAAGCACCTCTTTCAGGGAAGTTCATTATGAGTCTTGGACACTCGTATTATGATGTTTCTGACTGTAATGATCTACTCATCACATGTGCTACTGCTGTGCTGCTACTGAGATTCAGTATTTCATATACAGTTTACAGAGCTCAATACACTCATATTTACACTGTACACATTGCAACGCAATGGATTATATATAATGTTTCCTGTATGTTGCATGATATCCAATCGCGTGTGTGTGTGTGTGTATGTATGTATGTATGTATATATCTATATATATATATATATATATATATATATATATATATATAATATGCTAAATTAGATTTTGTTCATTAAAATGGTCAAACATTGTTTCTCACCTTCTCCTGAAATTTACTCTCAGCTGTATTTCTCCCCTTTTACAGATTAGCTCACTGCAGCCTCACTGCAGAGACCTGTAAAATGATCTCATCAGTTCTTCAAACAGCGAACCTCCCCCTGAGAGAATTGGACCTTAGTCATAATGAATTACAGGATTCAGGAGTGGAGCATCTCTCAGCTGGGCTGAAGAGTTCACACTGTAAAGTAGAGATACTCAGGTAAGATTTCTCTGAATTCATTCTTCAGTGCAAACATTAAGCTGTGACTATACAGCAGGGCGCTTTCAATATGTCTATTTCTACATGTTCAATATGTTATTTCATAAATATTGTGATGCATCAGATTTTAAACTAAACTGCACATGTGAAAGGTGTTAAGTAATGTAATAATAATAACTGCGGTGAAGCTGTGGTAGCTGACATTGGAGTGTACCATCATCACTGTCCAGGCCCTTCTGTAAAACCAGGACTCAAACCTCCCCTCCTCACACACACACTTTATTTACTACATAAGCACCTCTTTCAGGGAAGTTCATTATGAGTCTTGGACACTCGTATTATGATGTTTCTGACTGTAATGATCTACTCATCACATGTGCTACTGCTGTGCTGCTACTGAGATTCAGTATTTCATATACAGTTTACAGAGCTCAATACACTCATATTTACACTGTACACATTGCAACGCAATGGATTATATATAATGTTTCCTGTATGTTGCATGATATCCAATCGCGTGTGTGTGTGTGTGTGTGTGTGTGTGTATGTATGTATGTATGTATGTATATATATAATATATATATGCTAAATTAGATTTTGTTCATTAAAATGGTCAAACATTGTTTCTCACCTTCTCCTGAAATTTACTCTCAGCTGTATTTCTCCCCTTTTACAGATTAGCTCACTGCAGCCTCACTGCAGAGACCTGTAAAATGATCTCATCAGTTCTTCAAACAGCGAACCTCCCCCTGAGAGAATTGGACCTTAGTCATAATGAATTACAGGATTCAGGAGTGGAGCATCTCTCAGCTGGGCTGAAGAGTTCACACTGTAAAGTAGAGATACTCAGGTAAGATTTCTCTGAATTCATTCTTCAGTGCAAACATTAAGCTGTGACTATACAGCAGGGTGCTTTCAATATGTCTATTTCTACATGTTCAATATGTTATTTCATAAATATTGTGATGCATCAGATTTTAAACTGTAAACTGCACATGTGAAAGGTGTTAAGTAATGTAATAATAATAACTGCGGTGAAGCTGTGGTAGCTGACATTGGAGTGTACCATCATCACTGTCCAGGCCCTTCTGTAAAACCAGGACTCAAACCTCCCCTCCTCACACACACACTTTATTTACTACATAAGCACCTCTTTCAGGGAAGTTCATTATGAGTCTTGGACACTCGTATTATGATGTTTCTGACTGTAATGATCTACTCATCACATGTGCTACTGCTGTGCTGCTACTGAGATTCAGTATTTCATATACAGTTTACAGAGCTCAATACACTCATATTTACACTGTACACATTGCAACGCAATGGATTATATATAATGTTTCCTGTATGTTGCATGATATCCAATCGCGTGTGTGTGTGTGTGTGTGTGTGTGTGTGTGTGTGTATATATATATATATATATATATATATATATATATAATATGCTAAATTAGATTTTGTTCATTAAAATGCTCAAACATTGTTTCTCACCTTCTCCTGAAATTTACTCTCAGCTGTATTTCTCCCCTTTTACAGATTAGCTCACTGCAACCTCACTGCAGAGACCTGTAAAATGATCTCATCAGTTCTTCAAACAGCAAACCTCCCCCTGAGAGAATTGGACCTTAGTCTTAATGAATTACAGGATTCAGGAGTGGAGCATCTCTCAGCTGGGCTGAACAGTTCACATTGTAAAGTAGAGATACTCAGGTAAGATTTCTCTGAATTCATTCTTCAGTGCAAACATTAAGCTGTGAATGTACAGCAGGAAATTTTCAAGATGTCTTTATTTCTACATGCTTAATATGTTATTTAATAAATATTGTGATGCATCAGATTTTAGTGAAAATTGCTGCATTTTCTGAAATTGCCATGGCAAGATGGTAAGGAGAAGGATGGTAAGATGTTATAGAATGTGTTCAATTTTTTTCAAACTGGAGTCTTTCTGGAATTTTTTAATCCTAGCCCTGGTATAAATCAGTTACACTGCATTGTAACTCCCCATCCTGGAAACTGCCAGGACATTTATGAGTAAAACTCCATTCCATTTGCATTGGGATGTGCCATCGTCACTGTAGCAAGGGTTCAGTCCCCAGCAGGCATCATGAAGCTCCCATCACTGGCAGCTGCCAATATCAAGAGTAACCATAACAGTAGAGACTGGAGCCTGCCAGTATCAAGAGTAACCATAACAGGAGAGACTGGAGCCTGCCAGTATCAAGAGTAACCATAACAGGAGAGACTGGAGCCTGCCAGTATCAAGAGTAACCATAACAGCAGAGACTGGAGCCTGCCAGTATCAAGAGTAACCATAACAGCAGAGACTGGAGCCTGCCAGTATCAAGAGTAACCATAACAGCAGAGACTGGAGCCTGCCAGTATCAAGAGTAACCATAACAGGAGAGACTGGAGCCTGCCAGTATCAAGAGTAACCATAACAGGAGAGACTGGAGCCTGCCATTATCAAGAGTAACCATAACAGGAGAGACTGGAGCCTGCCAGAATCAAGAGTAACCATAACAGGAGAGACTGGAGCCTGCCAGTATCAAGTGTAACTATAACAGGAGAGACTGGAGCCTGCCAGTATCAAGTGTAACTATAACAGGAGAGACTGGAGCCTGCCAGTATCAAGTGTAACTATAACAGGAGAGACTGGAGCCTGCCAGTATCAAGTGTAACTATAACAGGAGAGACTGGAGCCTGCCAGTATCAAGTGTAACTATAACACGAGAGACTGGAGCCTGCCAGTATCAAGTGTAACTATAACACGAGAGACTGGAGCCTGCCAGTATCAAGTGTAACTATAACACGAGAGACTGGAGCCTGCCAGTATCAAGTGTAACTATAACACGAGAGACTGGAGCCTGCCAGTATCAAGTGTAACTATAACAGGAGAGACTGGAGCCTGCCAGTATCAAGTGTAACTATAACAGGAGAGACTGGAACCTGCCAGTATCAAGTGTAACTATAACAGGAGAGACTGGAGCCTGCCAGTATCAAGTGTAACTATAACAGGAGAGACTGGAGCCTGCCAGTATCAAGTGTAACTATAACAGGAGAGACTGGAGCCTGCCAGTTGTGAGTAGTTAGCATATTTCCCAGCATCCATAGTCCTGAAAAATTGAGGTTCTTATGAGGTTCTTTCTGGCTGATGATTGACATTAATTTAATCTTAGACAGCCTGTGTAATGGCTTTGAAGGACAAATGAAGGACTATGGAATTTGTTGTTCTAAACAAGCATTTATATTTTTCCTTTTAATCAGTTTTTTTCTTTATTTTTTGCTGAAAGACATGTTATAAGGTCATGATATACCAAAAATTTGCCATGTTATAGCATACACATGAAATTCACCGGATATTCACCAACAATATATAGTCTTCTGGGTGTATTAACAGTGAAGGTAGTACATGCTCAAATAATTCAAAAGATTTTCTAACATTGTTTATTGCACAGGAGCACATTCAGAAGGCTCACAGTAGCTCCTGTAACCTGGTAAAACAGGAAGAGTAAAGTGATCATGGTAGCTCCTGTAACCTGGTGAAGCAGGTAGAGTAAAGTGATCATGGTAGCTCCTGTAACCTGGTGAAGCAGGTAGAGTAAAGTGATCATGGTAGCTCCTGTAACCTGGTGAAGCAGGTAGAGTAAAGTGATCATGGTAGCTCCTGTAACCTGGTGAAGCAGGTAGAGTAAGGTGATCATGGTAGCTCCTGTAACCTGGTGAAGCAGGTAGAGTAAGGTGATCATGGTAGCTCCTGTAACCTGGTGAAGCAGGTAGAGTAAGGTGATCATAGTAGCTCCTTTAACTAGTAGTAGATATCGTCATCACTGAGCAGATATCATCATCACTGACTAGATATCTTCATATATAAGATATATTCTGATTAGGTTGTAATGACAGCCATCACTGGTTGTAGTTTATATTGTTGTAACTATATCAGACAGGTCTCTGATGGATCATGTCTGATCCAGAATCTACTCCATTTCTCTCAATGAGAAACTCAGTTCTCTGCCATGCGAGTAGTGTAATAGAAAACATTCCCTCTTATTACATGTTCAGGCTGTAGTACCAAGCTACAGAAAATAACTGCATGTGAATGAATATGCTACAGTAAGTATATGGTTATATTTATAGAGAAGTGTAGGTAATGTTTATTAGTCTGTTTTGGGCTGTTGTAGTCTGTCATATATACTCACCATGTCAGTAGTTTATTATAAATGTACATTAGACCTCCATACGAGACCTCACCATGTCAGTAGTTTATTATAAATGTACATTAGACCTCCATACGAGACCTCACCATGTCAGTAGTTTATTATAAATGTACATTAGACCTCCATACGAGACCTCACCATGTCAGTAGTTTATTATAAATGTACATTAGACCTCCATACGAGACCTCACCATGTCAGTAGTTTATTATAAATGTATATTAGACCTCCATACGAGACCTCACCATGTCAGTAGTTTATTATAAAGTACAGGGTGAAGCCTCCACTACAGTTCCAGCCTTTCTAGCTACCCCATGCAAGCTGGTCTGGAAATGCGTCTCACTCTCTGTCTCTCTCTGTCTGTCTCCCTCCTTTCTGCAGACTGTCTGGTTGTTTGGTCACAGAGGAAGGTTGTTCTTCTCTGGCTTCAGCTCTGAGGTCAAACCCCTCACACCTGAAAGAACTGGATCTGACCTACAACCACCCAGGAGAGTCAGGAGTGAATCTGCTCTCTGCTAGACTGGAGGATCCCCACTGCAGACTGGACACACTCAAGTATGTAAACACACTGTGTTTGGTGTGAACACACACTCCAAATTTGAGAGGCACAAATCCAAGTGAAAAATGATGAATTTGGGAAAAAATGATGAATTTGGGTGTGCACATATGTCGAATAATCACCCATAACAGCAGACACAGATATGAGGTTCAGTCACTTTAATAATTTTCATGTATGTGAGAGGAACAGCCAGTCCAATCTCTTCTGACCCACTTCTAAAAAACAGACCAATTTATACTTCAGTATTACTCAAATACATACAGTGTCATACATGACACACGTGTTTTTATTCCTTAATTACATACAGTGTCATACTGTCGTACAGTGTGCTGTTATTGTGAGTGTGTGTGTGTTATAATGAGTTGTAGTACAGTGTGTGCTATTATTGTGAGCGTGTTTATAGTGAATTGTAGTAGTGATGTAAGCCATCACAATAAAGGTGTATTCAGAATTAAATTTCAAAAATATCAGAATACATATAAATGTATAACGTAATGAAAATTGATGCACAGTTCAGTCCACATAAATCACTGTAGTTCAAACTGTGTGATGGGTTGTGAAAAAGTGAATGCAGAATTGACAAATATTTGTTAACTGTAGAAATCTGTAAAGCAATCATGATGAATCGTGACAGTATGTGATCAGGTTAGTGTTAACACTGCCCTCTAGTGGTGAGGTTCGGTAACACTGCCCTCTAGTGGTGAGGTTCGGTAACACTAGAGGGCAGTGTTACCGTATCTCAGTGGTGAGCTACTAGTGGTGAGGTACGGTAACACTGCCCTCTAGTGGTGAGGTACGGTAACTGCTGTACTGCAGTATATCATAACTTTCGGCCCCCAAAACACCTTCATCCCTTTAATTGATAGACTGGAATTTTTGAACTTTCAATCTATGATATAAATAAACAAACAAACAAACAAACATGCATACATACACACAGTGAGAGAGCGCTAATAGCTTAGAGTATTAAAACGTTTCCTTGTCTGTTTTTTACACACACAGATAATACACTATATTGCCAAAAGTATTCGCTCACCATCCAAATCATTGTATGCAGGTGTTCCAATGTCTTCCATGGTCACAGGTGTATAAAGCCAAGCACCCAGACATCCACACTGCTTCTACTAACATGTGTGAAAGAATGGGCCACTCTCAGGAGCTCAGTGCATTCCAGAGTGGTACTATGATAGGATGACACCTGTCCAAGTCCAGACATTTCAGTGTGAGAGAGAGAGACAGAGAAACCCATTTCTGTGTGTGGGTGTGAGTGTGTATGTGAGAGAGAGAGACATAACTATTATCTGTGTGAGAGAGAGAGAGACAGAACTATTATCTGTGTGAGAGACAGAACTATTATCTGTGTGAGAGAGAGAGACAGAACTATTATCTGTGTGAGAGAGAGAGAGAGAGAGAGAGAGAGAGAGACAGAACTATTATCTGTGTGAGAGAGAGAGAACTATTATCTGTGAGAGAGAGAGAGAACTATTATCTGTGAGAGAGAGAGAGAGAACTATTATCTGTGAGAGAGAGAGAGAACTATTATCTGTGTGAAAGAGAGGGAGAGACAGAACTATTATCTGTGTGAAAGAGAGGGAGAGAGACAGAACGATTATCTGTGAGAGAGAGAGACAGAACTATTATTTGAGAGGGAGAGAGAGAGAGAGAGAGAGAGACAGAACTATTATCTGTGTGTGAGAGAGAGAGCGAGAGAGAGAGAGAACTATTATCTGTGTGAGAGAGAGAGAGAACTATTATCTGTGAGAGAGAGAGAGAGAGAGACAGAACTATTATCTGTGTGTGAGAGAGAGAGCGAGAGAGAGAGAGAACTATTATCTGTGAGAGAGAGAGAGAGAACTATTATCTGTGAGAGAGAGAGAGAGAGAGACAGAACTATTATCTGTGTGTCAGAGAGAGAGAGAGAGAACTATTATCTGTGTGAGAGAGAGAGAGAGAGAGACAACTATTATCTGTGTGAGAGAGAGAGAGAACTATTATCTGTGTGAGAGAGAGAGAGAGAGAGACAACTATTATCTGTGTGAGAGAGAGAGAGAGAGAACTATTATCTGTGTGAGAGGGAGAGAGAGAGACAGAACTATTATCTGTGTGAGAGAGAGAGACAGAACTATTATCTGTGTGAGAGAGAGACAGAATTATTATCTGTGTGAGAGAGAGAGACAGAACTATTATCTGTGTGAGAGAGAGAGAGACAGAACTATTATCTGTGTGAGAGAGAGAGAGACAGAACTATTATTTGTGTGAGAGAGAGCGAGAGAGAGAGAGACAGAACTATTATTTGTGTGAGAGAGAGTGAGAGAGAGAGAGACAGAACTATCTGTGTGAGAGCGAGAGAGAGAGACAGAACTATTATCTGTTAGAGAGGGAGAGAGAGAGACAGAACTATTATCTTTGTGTGAGAGAGAGAGAGAACTTATCTATGTGTGTGAGAGAGAGAGAGAGAGAACTATTATCTATGTGTGTGAGAGAGAGAGAGAGAGAACTATTATCTGTGTGAGAGGGAGAGAGAGAGACAGAACTATTATCTGTGTGAGAGAGAGAGACAGAACTATTATCTGTGTGAGAGAGAGAGAGACAGAACTATTATTTGTGTGAGAGAGAGCGAGAGAGAGAACTATTATCTGTGTGAGAGAGAGCGAGAGAGAGAGAGACAGAACTATGTGTGAGAGCGAGAGATAACTATTATCTGTTAGAGAGGGAGAGAGAGAGAGAGAGAGAGAGACAGAACTATTATCTGTGAGAGAGAGGGAGAGAGAGACAGAACTATTATCTGTGAGAGAGAGGGAGAGAGAGACAGAACTATTATCTGTGAGAGAGAGGGAGAGAGAGACAGAACTATTATCTGGGAGAGAGAGGGAGAGAGAGACAGAACTATTATCTGTGAGAGAGAGAGAGAGAGACAGAACTATTATCTGTGTGTGAGAGAGAGAGAGAGAACTATTATCTGTGAGAGAGAGAGAGAGAGAACTATTATCTGTGTGTGAGAGAGAGACAGAACTATTATCTGTGAGAGAGAGAGAGAACTATTATCTGTGTGAGAGAGAGAGAGAGAGAACTATTATCTGTGTGAGAGAGAGCGAGAGAGAGCGAGAGAGAGAACTATTATCTGTGTGAGAGAGAGCGAGAGAGAGCGAGAGAGAGAACTATTATCTGTGTGAGAGAGAGCGAGAGAGAGAGAGACAGAACTATTATCTGTGTGAGAGCGAGAGTGAACTATTATCTGTGTGAGAGAGAGAGAGAGAGACAGAACTATTATCTGTTAGAGAGGGAGAGAGAGAGACAGAACTATTATCTGTGTGAGAGGGAGAGAGAGAGACAGAACTATTATCTGTGTGAGAGAGAGAGAGAGAGACAGAACTATTATCTGTGTTTGAGAGAGAGAGAGAGAGAGAGAGACAGAACTATTATCTGTGTGTGTGAGAGAGAGAGACAGAACTATTATCTGTGAGATGGAGAGAAAGAGAACTATTATCTGTGAGAGAGAGAGAGAGAGAGAGAGAGACAGAACTATTATCTGTGTGTCAGAGAGAGAGAGAGAGAGAGAACTATTATCTGTGTGAGAGAAAGAGAGCGAGAGAGAGAGAGAGAACTATTATCTGTGTGAGAGAGAGAGAACTATTATCTGTGAGAGAGAGAGAGAAAGACAGAACTATTATCTGTGTGAGAGAGAGAGAGAGACAGAACTATTATCTGTGAGAGAGAGAGAGAGAGAGACAGAACTATTATCTGTGTGTGAGAGAGAGAGAGACAGAACTATTATCTGTGAGAGAGAGAGAGAACTATTATCTGTGTGAGAGAGAGAGAGAGACAGAACTATTATCTGTGTGAGAGCGAGAGTGAACTATTATCTGTGAGAGAGAGAAGGAGAGAGAGACAGAACTATCTGTGTGAGAGCGAGAGAGAGAGAGACAGAACTATTATCTGTGTGAGAGAGAGAGAGACAGAACTATTATCTGTGAGAGAGAGAGAGAACTATTATCTGTGAGAGAGAGAGAGAGAACTATTATCTGTGAGAGAGAGAGAGAACTATTATCTGTGAGAGAGAGAGAGACAGAACTATTATCTGTGTGAAAGAGAGGGAGAGAGACAGAACGATTATCTGTGAGAGAGAGAGACAGAACTATTATTTGAGAGGGAGAGAGAGAGAGAGAGACAGAACTATTATCTGTGTGTGTGAGAGAGAGAGACAGAACTATTATCTGTGAGATGGAGAGAGAGAGAGAGAGAGACAGAACTATTATCTGTGTGAGAGAAAGAGAGAGAACTATTATCTGTGTGAGAGAGAGAGAGAGAGAGAGACAACTATTATCTGTGTGAGAGAGAGAGAGAGAGAACTATTATCTGTGTGAGAGGGAGAGAGAGAGACAGAACTATTATCTGTGTGAGAGAGAGAGACAGAACTATTATCTGTGTGTGTGAGAGAGAGAGACAACTATTATCTGTGAGATGGAGAGAGAGAGAGAGAGAGAGAGAACTATTATCTGTGTGAGAGAAAGAGAGCGAGAGAGAGAGAGAACTATTATCTGTGTGAGAGAGAGAGAGAACTATTATCTGTGTGAGAGAGAGAGAGAACTATCTGTGAGAGAGAGAGAGACAGAACTATTATCTGTGTGTCAGAGAGAGAGAGAGAGAACTATTATCTGTGTGAGAGGGAGAGAGAGAGACAGAACTATTATCTGTGTGAGAGAGAGAGACAGAACTATTATCTGTGTGAGAGAGAGAGAGACAGAACTATTATCTGTGTGAGAGAGAGAGAGACAGAACTATTATCTGTGTGTGAGAGAGAGAGAGACAGAACTATTATTTGTGTGAGAGAGAGCGAGAGAGAGAGAGACAGAACTATCTGTGAGAGCGAGAGAGAGAGACAGAACTATTATCTGTTAGAGAGGGAGAGAGAGAGACAGAACTATTATCTTTGTGTGAGAGAGAGAGAGAACTTATCTATGTGTGTGAGAGAGAGAGAGAGAGAGAACTATTATCTGTGTGAGAGGGAGAGAGAGAGACAGAACTATTATCTGTGTGTCAGAGAGAGAGAGAGAGAGAGAGAGAGAACTATTATCTGTGTGAGAGAGAGAGAGAGACAGAACTATTATCTGTGAGAGAGAGAGAGAGAGACAGAACTATTATCTGTGTGTGAGAGAGAGAGAGACAGAACTATTATCTGTGAGAGAGAGAGAACTATTATCTGTGTGAGAGCGAGAGTGAACTATTATCTGTGTGAGAGAGAGGGAGAGAGAGACAGAACTATTATCTGTGTGAGAGGGAGAGAGAGAACTATTATCTGTGAGAGAGAGAGAGAGAACTATTATCTGTGAGAGAGAGAGAGAGAGAGAGAACTATTATCTGTGAGAGAGAGAGAGAGAACTTATCTGTGAGAGAGAGAGAGAACTATTATCTGTGTGACAGAGAGAGAGAGAGAGAACTTTTATCTGTGAGAGAGAGAGAGACAGAACTATTATCTGTGTGAGAGAGGGAGAGAGACAGAACGATTATCTGTGAGAGAGAGAGACAGAACTATTATTTGAGAGGGAGAGAGAGAGAGAGAGACAGAACTATTATCTGTGTGTGAGAGAGAGAGAGAGAGAGAGAGAGACAGAACTATTATCTGTGTGTGTGAGAGAGAGAGACAGAACTATTATCTGTGAGATGTAGAGAGAGAGAGAGAGAGACAGAACTATTATCTGTGTGAGAGAGAGAGAGAACTATTATCTGTGAGAGAGAGAGAGAGAGAGAACTATTATCTGTGTGAGAGAAAGAGAGCGAGAGAGAGAGAGAACTATTATCTGTGTGAGAGAGAGAGAGAACTATTATCTGTGTGAGAGAGAGAGAACTATTATCTGTGAGAGAGAGAGAGAGAGACAGAACTATTATCTGTGTGTCAGAGAGAGAGAGAGAACTATTATCTGTGTGAGAGAGAGAGAGAGAGAACTATTATCTGTGTGAGAGAGAGAGAGAGAGAGACAACTATTATCTGTGTGAGAGAGAGAGACAACTATTATCTGTGTGAGAGAGAGAGAGAGAGAGAACTATTATCTGTGTGAGAGGGAGAGAGAGAGACAGAACTATTATCTGTGTGAGAGAGAGAGACAGAACTATTATCTGTGTGAGAGAGAGAGTGACAGAACTATTATCTGTGTGTGAGAGAGAGAGAGACAGAACTATTATTTGTGTGAGAGAGAGCGAGAGAGAGAGACAGAACTATCTGTGTGAGAGCGAGAGAGAGAGACAGAACTATTATTTGTTAGAGAGGGAGAGAGACAGAACTATTATCTGTGTGAGAGAGAGAGTGACAGAACTATTATCTTTGTGTGAGAGAGAGAGAGAACTTATCTATGTGTGTGAGAGAGAGAGAGAGAGAACTATTATCTATGTGTGTGAGAGAGAGAGAGAGAGAACTATTATCTATGTGTGTGAGAGAGAGAGAGAGAGACAGAACTATTATCTGTGTGAGAGAGAGAGAGAGAGAGAGAGACAGAACTATTATCTGTGTGTGAGAGAGAGAGAGACAGAACTATTATCTGTTAGAGAGGGAGAGAGAGAGACAGAACTATTATCTGTGTGAGAGGGAGAGAGAGAGACAGAACTATTATCTGTGTGAGAGAGAGAGAGAGAGAGAGAGAGACAGAACTATTATCTGTGTGTGAGAGAGAGAGAGAGACAGAACTATTATCTGTGTTTGAGAGAGAGAGAGAGAGAGAGAGAGAGACAGAACTATTATCTGTGTGTGTGAGAGAGAGAGACAGAACTATTATCTGTGAGATGGAGAGAGAGAGAGAGAGAGACAGAACTATTATCTGTGTGAGAGAAAGAGAACTATTATCTGTGAGAGAGAGAGAGAGAGAGAGAGACAGAACTATTATCTGTGTGTCAGAGAGAGAGAGAGAGAGAACTATTATCTGTGTGAGAGAAAGAGAGCGAGAGAGAGAGAGAGAACTATTATCTGTGTGAGAGAGAGAGAGAACTATTATCTGTGAGAGAGAGAGAGAGAGACAGAACTATTATCTGTGTGAGAGAGAGAAAACTATTATCTGTGTGAGAGCGAGAGAGAGAGAGAGAGACAGAACTATTATCTGTGTGAGAGAGAGAGAGAGACAGAACTATTATCTGTGTGAGAGAGAGAGAGACAGAACTATTATCTGTGTGAGAGAGAGAGAGACAGAACTATTATCTGTGAGAGAGAGAGAGAACTATTATCTGTGTGAGAGAGAGAGAGAGAGACAGAACTATTATCTGTGTGAGAGCGAGAGTGAACTATTATCTGTGTGAGAGAGAGGGAGAGAGAGACAACTATCTGTGTGAGAGCGAGAGAGAGAGAGACAGAACTATTATCTGTGTGAGAGAGAGAGACAGAACTATTATCTGTGAGAGAGAGAGAGACAGAACTATTATCTGTGAGATGGAGAGAGAGAGAGAGAGAGACAGAACTATTATCTGTGTGAGAGAAAGAGAGAGAACTATTATCTGTGTGAGAGAGAGAGAGAGAGAGAGACAACTATTATCTGTGTGAGAGAGAGAGAGAGAGAACTATTATCTGTGTGAGAGGGAGAGAGAGAGACAGAACTATTATCTGTGTGAGAGAGAGAGACAGAACTATTATCTGTGTGTGTGAGAGAGAGAGACAACTATTATCTGTGAGATGGAGAGAGAGAGAGAGAGAGAGAGAACTATTATCTGTGTGAGAGAAAGAGAGCGAGAGAGAGAGAGAACTATTATCTGTGTGAGAGAGAGAGAGAACTATTATCTGTGTGAGAGAGAGAGAGAACTATCTGTGAGAGAGAGAGAGACAGAACTATTATCTGTGTGTCAGAGAGAGAGAGAGAGAACTATTATCTGTGTGAGAGGGAGAGAGAGAGACAGAACTATTATCTGTGTGAGAGAGAGAGACAGAACTATTATCTGTGTGAGAGAGAGAGAGACAGAACTATTATCTGTGTGAGAGAGAGAGAGACAGAACTATTATCTGTGTGTGAGAGAGAGAGAGACAGAACTATTATTTGTGTGAGAGAGAGCGAGAGAGAGAGAGACAGAACTATCTGTGAGAGCGAGAGAGAGAGACAGAACTATTATCTGTTAGAGAGGGAGAGAGAGAGACAGAACTATTATCTTTGTGTGAGAGAGAGAGAGAACTTATCTATGTGTGTGAGAGAGAGAGAGAGAGAGAACTATTATCTGTGTGAGAGGGAGAGAGAGAGACAGAACTATTATCTGTGTGTCAGAGAGAGAGAGAGAGAGAGAGAGAGAACTATTATCTGTGTGAGAGAGAGAGAGAGACAGAACTATTATCTGTGAGAGAGAGAGAGAGAGACAGAACTATTATCTGTGAGAGAGAGAGAACTATTATCTGTGTGAGAGCGAGAGTGAACTATTATCTGTGTGAGAGAGAGGGAGAGAGAGACAGAACTATTATCTGTGTGAGAGGGAGAGAGAGAACTATTATCTGTGAGAGAGAGAGAGAGAACTATTATCTGTG
Organism: Electrophorus electricus; assembly: GCF_041902795.1. Classification (NCBI taxonomy): domain Eukaryota; kingdom Metazoa; phylum Chordata; class Actinopteri; order Gymnotiformes; family Gymnotidae; genus Electrophorus; species Electrophorus electricus. Next base: position 2,497,217 of record NC_137497.1, read on the forward strand.
AGAGAGAGAGAGAGAGAGAGAACTATTATCTGTGAGAGAGAGAGAGAGAACTTATCTGTGAGAGAGAGAGAGAACTATTATCTGTGTGACAGAGAGAGAGAGAGAACTTTTATCTGTGAGAGAGAGAGAGACAGAACTATTATCTGTGTGAGAGAGGGAGAGAGACAGAACGATTATCTGTGAGAGAGAGAGACAGAACTATTATTTGAGAGGGAGAGAGAGAGAGAGAGACAGAACTATTATCTGTGTGTGAGAGAGAGGGAGAGAGAGAGAGAGAGAGACAGAACTATTATCTGTGTGTGTGAGAGAGAGAGACAGAACTATTATCTGTGAGATGTAGAGAGAGAGAGAGAGAGACAGAACTATTATCTGTGTGAGAGAGAGAGAGAACTATTATCTGTGAGAGAGAGAGAGAGAGAGAACTATTATCTGTGTGAGAGAAAGAGAGCGAGAGAGAGAGAGAACTATTATCTGTGTGAGAGAGAGAGAGAACTATTATCTGTGTGAGAGAGAGAGAACTATTATCTGTGAGAGAGAGAGAGAGAGACAGAACTATTATCTGTGTGTCAGAGAGAGAGAGAGAACTATTATCTGTGTGAGAGAGAGAGAGAGAGAACTATTATCTGTGTGAGAGAGAGAGAGAGAGAGACAACTATTATCTGTGTGAGAGAGAGAGACAACTATTATCTGTGTGAGAGAGAGAGAGAGAGAGAACTATTATCTGTGTGAGAGGGAGAGAGAGAGACAGAACTATTATCTGTGTGAGAGAGAGAGACAGAACTATTATCTGTGTGAGAGAGAGAGTGACAGAACTATTATCTGTGTGTGAGAGAGAGAGAGACAGAACTATTATTTGTGTGAGAGAGAGCGAGAGAGAGAGACAGAACTATCTGTGTGAGAGCGAGAGAGAGAGACAGAACTATTATTTGTTAGAGAGGGAGAGAGACAGAACTATTATCTGTGTGAGAGAGAGAGTGACAGAACTATTATCTTTGTGTGAGAGAGAGAGAGAACTTATCTATGTGTGTGAGAGAGAGAGAGAGAGAACTATTATCTATGTGTGTGAGAGAGAGAGAGAGAGAACTATTATCTATGTGTGTGAGAGAGAGAGAGAGAGACAGAACTATTATCTGTGTGAGAGAGAGAGAGAGAGAGAGAGACAGAACTATTATCTGTGTGTGAGAGAGAGAGAGACAGAACTATTATCTGTTAGAGAGGGAGAGAGAGAGACAGAACTATTATCTGTGTGAGAGGGAGAGAGAGAGACAGAACTATTATCTGTGTGAGAGAGAGAGAGAGAGAGAGAGACAGAACTATTATCTGTGTGTGAGAGAGAGAGAGAGACAGAACTATTATCTGTGTTTGAGAGAGAGAGAGAGAGAGAGAGAGAGACAGAACTATTATCTGTGTGTGTGAGAGAGAGAGACAGAACTATTATCTGTGAGATGGAGAGAGAGAGAGAGAGAGACAGAACTATTATCTGTGTGAGAGAGAAAGAGAACTATTATCTGTGAGAGAGAGAGAGAGAGAGAGAGACAGAACTATTATCTGTGTGTCAGAGAGAGAGAGAGAGAGAACTATTATCTGTGTGAGAGAAAGAGAGCGAGAGAGAGAGAGAGAACTATTATCTGTGTGAGAGAGAGAGAGAACTATTATCTGTGAGAGAGAGAGAGAGAGACAGAACTATTATCTGTGTGAGAGAGAGAAAACTATTATCTGTGTGAGAGCGAGAGAGAGAGAGAGAGACAGAACTATTATCTGTGTGAGAGAGAGAGAGAGACAGAACTATTATCTGTGTGAGAGAGAGAGAGACAGAACTATTATCTGTGTGAGAGAGAGAGAGATAGAACTATTATCTGTGAGAGAGAGAGAGAACTATTATCTGTGTGAGAGAGAGAGAGAGAGACAGAACTATTATCTGTGTGAGAGCGAGAGTGAACTATTATCTGTGTGAGAGAGAGGGAGAGAGAGACAACTATCTGTGTGAGAGCGAGAGAGAGAGAGACAGAACTATTATCTGTGTGAGAGAGAGAGAGAGAGAGAGACAGAACTATTATCTGTGTGTGAGAGAGAGAGAGAGAGACAGAACTATTATCTGTGTGTGAGAGAGAGAGAGAGAGACAGAACTATCTGTGTGAGAGAAAGAGAGCGAGAGAGAGAGAGAACTATTATCTGTGAGAGAGAGAGAGAACTATTATCTGTGAGAGAGAGAGAGAGAGACAGAACTATTATCTGTGTGTCAGAGACAGAGAGAGAGAACTATTATCTGTGTGAGAGAGAGAGAGAGAGAACTATTATCTGTGTGAGAGAGAGAGAGAACTATTATCTGTGAGAGAGAGAGAGAGAGACAGAACTATTATCTGTGTGTCAGAGAGAGAGAGAGAGAACTATTATCTGTGTGAGAGAGAGAGAGAGAACTATTATCTGTGTGAGAGGGAGAGAGAGACAGAACTATTATCTGTGTGAGAGAGAGAGAGAGAGAGACAGAACTATTATCTGTGTGAGAGAGAGAGACAGAACTATTATCTGTGTGAGAGAGAGAGACAGAACTATTATCTGTGTGAGAGAGAGAGACAGAACTATTATCTGTGTGAGAGAGAGAGAGAGAGAGAACTGTGTGAGAGCGAGAGAGAGAGACAGAACTATCTGTGTGAGAGCGAGAGAGAGAGACAGAACTATTATCTGTGAGAGAGGGAGAGAGAGACAGAACTATTATCTGTGAGAGAGAGGGAGAGAGAGACAGAACTATTATCTGTGAGAGAGAGAGGGAGAGAGAGACAGAACTATTATCTGAGAGAGAGAGAGAGAGACAGAACTATTATCTGTGTGAGAGAGAGATTGACAGAACTATTATCTGTGTGAGAGGGAGAGAGAGAGAGACAGAACTATTATCTGTGTGAGAGAGAGATTGACAGAACTATTATCTGTGTGAGAGAGAGAGAGATTGACAGAACTATTATCTGTGAGAGAGAGAGAGAGACAGAACTATTATCTGTGTGAGAGGGAGAGAGAGAGAGATTGACAGAACTATTATCTGTGAGAGAGAGAGAGAGAGAGACAGAACTATTATCTGTGAGTGAGAGAGAGAGAGAGAGAGAGACAGAACTATTATCTGTGTGTGAGAGAGAGAGAGAACTATTATCTGTGAGTGAGAGAGAGAGAGAGAGAGAGAGAGAGAGACAGAACTATTATCTGTGTGAGAGAGAGAGAGAGACAGAACTATTATCTGTGTGAGAGAGAGAGAGAGACAGAACTATTATCTGTGAGAGAGAGAGAGAGAGAGAGAGAACTATTATCTGTGTGAGAGAGAGAGAGAGACAGAACTATTATCTGTGAGAGAGAGAGAGAGAGAGAGAGAGAACTATTATCTGTGTGTGAGAGAGAGAGAGAAACAGAACTATTATCTGTGAGAGAGAGAGAGAGAGAACTATTATCTGTGAGAGAGAGAGAGAGAAAGAACTATTATCTGTGTGAGAGAGAGAGACAGAACTATTATCTGTGTGAGAGAGAGAGACAGAACTATTATCTGTGTGAGAGAGAGAGACAGAACTATTATCTGTGTGAGAGAGAGAGACAGAACTATTATCTGTGTGAGAGAGAGAGAGAGACAGAACTATTATCTGTGAGAGAGAGAGAGACAGAACTATTGTCTGTGAGAGCGAGAGAGAGAGAGAGACAGAACTATTATCTGTGTGTGAGAGAGAGAGAACTTATCTATGTGTGTGAGAGAGAGAGAGAGAACTATTATCTGTGAGAGGGAGAGAGAGAGAGAGAGAACTATTATCTGTGAGAGAGGGAGAGAGAGACAGAACTATTATCTGTGAGAGAGAGGGAGAGGGAGACAGAACTATTATATGTGAGAGAGAGGGAGAGAGAGACAGAACTGTTATCTGTGAGAGAGAGGGAGAGAGAGACAGAACTATTATTTGTGAGAGAGGGAGAGAGAGACAGAACTATTATCTGTGTGAGAGAGAGAGAGAACTATTATCTGTGTGTGAGAGAGAGAGAACTTATCTATGTGTGTGTGAGAGAGAGAGAGAGAGAGAGAGAGAGACAGAACTATTATCTGTGTGAGAGAGAGAGAGAGACAGAACTATTATCTGTGTGAGAGGGAGAGAGAGACAGAACTATTATCTGTTAGAGAGGGAGAGAGAGAGAGACAGAACTATTATCTGTGTTTGAGAGGGAGAGAGAGAGACAGAACTATTATCTGTGTGTGAGAGAGAGAGAGAGAGACAGAACTATTATCTGTGAGAGAGAGAGAGAGAACTTATCTATGTGTGAGAGAGAGAGAGAACTTATCTATGTATGAGAGAGAGAGAGAACTTATCTATGTGTGAGAGAGAGAGAGAACTATTATCTGTGTGAGAGGGAGAGAGAGAGAGAGAGACAGAACTATTATCTGTGTGAGAGGGAGAGAGAGAGAGAGAGACAGAACTATTATCTGTGAGAGAGAGAGAGACAGAACTATTATCTGTGAGAGAGAGAGAGACAGAACTATTATCTGTGAGAGAGAGAGAGACAGAACTATTATCTGTGTGAAAGAGAGAGAGAGACAGAACTATTATCTGTGTGTGAGAGAGAGAGAGAGACAGAACTATTATCTGTGTGAGAGAGAGAGAGAGAGAGACAGAACTATTATCTGTGTGAGAGAGAGAGAGAGAGAGAGAGAGACAGAACTATTATCTGTGAGAGAGAGAGAGAGAGAGACAGAACTATTATCTGTGAGAGAGAGAGAGAGACAGAACTATTATCTGTGAGAGAGAGAGAGAGAGAGAGAGACAGAACTATTATCTGTGTGAGAGAGAGAGAGAGAGAGAGAGAGACAGAACTATTATCTGTGAGAGGGAGAGAGAGAGTGAGAGAGAGAGAGAGAACTATTATCTGTGTGAGAGCGAGAGACAGAACTATTATCTGTGTGAGAGAGAGAGACAGAACTATTATCTGTGTGAGAGAGAGAGAGAGAGAGAACTGTGTGAGAGCGAGAGAGAGAGACAGAACTATCTGTGTGAGAGCGAGAGAGAGAGACAGAACTATTATCTGTGAGAGAGGGAGAGAGAGACAGAACTATTATCTGTGAGAGAGAGGGAGAGAGAGACAGAACTATTATCTGTGAGAGAGAGAGGGAGAGAGAGACAGAACTATTATCTGAGAGAGAGAGAGAGAGACAGAACTATTATCTGTGTGAGAGAGAGATTGACAGAACTATTATCTGTGTGAGAGGGAGAGAGAGAGAGACAGAACTATTATCTGTGTGAGAGAGAGATTGACAGAACTATTATCTGTGTGAGAGAGAGAGAGATTGACAGAACTATTATCTGTGAGAGAGAGAGAGAGACAGAACTATTATCTGTGTGAGAGGGAGAGAGAGAGAGATTGACAGAACTATTATCTGTGAGAGAGAGAGAGAGAGAGACAGAACTATTATCTGTGAGTGAGAGAGAGAGAGAGAGAGAGACAGAACTATTATCTGTGTGTGAGAGAGAGAGAGAACTATTATCTGTGAGTGAGAGAGAGAGAGAGAGACAGAACTATTATCTGTGTGAGAGAGAGAGAGAGACAGAACTATTATCTGTGTGAGAGAGAGAGAGAGACAGAACTATTATCTGTGAGAGAGAGAGAGAGAGAGAGAGAACTATTATCTGTGTGAGAGAGAGAGAGAGACAGAACTATTATCTGTGAGAGAGAGAGAGAGAGAGAGAGAGAGAACTATTATCTGTGTGTGAGAGAGAGAGAGAAACAGAACTATTATCTGTGAGAGAGAGAGAGAGAGAACTATTATCTGTGAGAGAGAGAGAGAGAAAGAACTATTATCTGTGTGAGAGAGAGAGACAGAACTATTATCTGTGTGAGAGAGAGAGACAGAACTATTATCTGTGTGAGAGAGAGAGACAGAACTATTATCTGTGTGAGAGAGAGAGAGAGACAGAACTATTATCTGTGAGAGAGAGAGAGACAGAACTATTGTCTGTGAGAGCGAGAGAGAGAGAGAGACAGAACTATTATCTGTTAGAGAGGGAGAGAGAGAGACAGAACTATTATCTGTGTGTGAGAGAGAGAGAACTTATCTATGTGTGTGAGAGAGAGAGAGAGAACTATTATCTGTGAGAGGGAGAGAGAGAGAGAGAGAACTATTATCTGTGAGAGAGGGAGAGAGAGACAGAACTATTATCTGTGAGAGAGAGGGAGAGGGAGACAGAACTATTATATGTGAGAGAGAGGGAGAGAGAGACAGAACTGTTATCTGTGAGAGAGAGGGAGAGAGAGACAGAACTATTATTTGTGAGAGAGGGAGAGAGAGACAGAACTATTATCTGTGTGAGAGAGAGAGAGAACTATTATCTGTGTGTGAGAGAGAGAGAACTTATCTATGTGTGTGTGAGAGAGAGAGAGAGAGAGAGAGAGAGACAGAACTATTATCTGTGTGAGAGAGAGAGAGAGACAGAACTATTATCTGTGTGAGAGGGAGAGAGAGACAGAACTATTATCTGTTAGAGAGGGAGAGAGAGAGAGACAGAACTATTATCTGTGTTTGAGAGGGAGAGAGAGAGACAGAACTATTATCTGTGTGTGAGAGAGAGAGAGAGAGACAGAACTATTATCTGTGAGAGAGAGAGAGAGAACTTATCTATGTGTGAGAGAGAGAGAGAACTTATCTATGTATGAGAGAGAGAGAGAACTTATCTATGTGTGAGAGAGAGAGAGAACTATTATCTGTGTGAGAGGGAGAGAGAGAGAGAGAGACAGAACTATTATCTGTGTGAGAGGGAGAGAGAGAGAGAGAGACAGAACTATTATCTGTGAGAGAGAGAGAGACAGAACTATTATCTGTGAGAGAGAGAGAGACAGAACTATTATCTGTGAGAGAGAGAGAGACAGAACTATTATCTGTGAGAGAGGGAGAGAGACAGAACTATTATCTGTGTGAAAGAGAGAGAGAGACAGAACTATTATCTGTGTGTGAGAGAGAGAGAGAGACAGAACTATTATCTGTGTGAGAGAGAGAGAGAGAGAGACAGAACTATTATCTGTGTGAGAGAGAGAGAGAGAGAGAGAGACAGAACTATTATCTGTGAGAGAGAGAGAGAGAGAGACAGAACTATTATCTGTGAGAGAGAGAGAGAGACAGAACTATTATCTGTGAGAGAGAGAGAGAGAGAGAGAGACAGAACTATTATCTGTGTGAGAGAGAGAGAGAGAGAGAGAGAGACAGAACTATTATCTGTGAGAGGGAGAGAGAGAGTGAGAGAGAGAGAGAGAACTATTATCTGTGTGAGAGCGAGAGAGAACTATTATCTGTGTGAGAGAGAGGGAGAGAACTATTATGTGTGTGTGAGAGAGAGAGAGACAGAACTATTATCTGTTAGAGAGGGAGAGAGAGAGACAGAACTATTATCTGTGTGAGAGAGAGAGAGAGAACTATTATCTGTGTGTGTGAGAGAGAGAGAGACAGAACTATTATCTGTGAGAGAGAGAGAGAGAGAGAGAGAGAGAGAGAGACAGAACTATTATCTGTGAGAGAGAGAGAGACAGAACTATTATCTGTGAGAGAGAGAGAGAGACAGAACTATTATCTGTGTGAGAGAGAGAGAGAGAGAGAGACAGAACTATTATCTGTGTGAGAGAGAGAGAGAGAGACAGAACTATTATCTGTGTGAGAGAGAGAGAGATACAGAACTATTATCTGTGTGAGAGAGAGAGACAGAACTATTATCTGTGAGAGAGAGAGAGAGAACTATTATCTGTGTGTGAGAGAGAGAGACCTATTATCTGTGTGAGAGAGAGAGAGAGACAGAACTATTATCTGTGTGAGAGAGAGAGAGAACTATTATCTGTGTGAGAGAGAGAGAACTATTATCTGTTTGAGAGAGAGAGAGAGAGAACTATTATCTGTTTGAGAGAGAGAGAGACAGAACTATTATATGAGAGAGAGAGAGAACTATTATCTGAGAGAGAGAGAGAGAGAGAGAGATAGAACCATTATCTGCGAGAGAGAGAGAGAGAGAGACAGAACTATTATCCGTGTGAGAGAGAGAGAGACAGAACTATTATCTGTGTGACAGAGAGAGAGAGAGACAGAACTATTATCTGTGTGAGAGAGAGAGAGAGAACTATTATCTGTGTGAGAGAGAGAGAGAGAACTATTATCTGTGTGTGTGAGAGAGAGAGAGAGACAGAACTATTATCTGTGAGAGAGAGAGAGAGAGAGAACTATTATCTGTGTGAGAGAGAGAGAGAGAGACAGAACTATTATCTGTGTGAGAGAGATAGAGAGATAGAGAGACAGAACCATTATCTGGGAGAGGGAGAGAGAGAGACAGAACTATTATCTGTGTGAGAGAGAGAGAGAGAGAGAGAGAGAGCTATTATCTGTGTGAGAGAGAGAGAGAGACAGAACTATTATCTTTGTGAGAGAGAGAGAGAGAGATTGACAGAACTATTATCTGTGTGAGAGAGAGATTGACAGAACTATTATCTGTGAGAGAGAGAGAGACAGAACTATTATCTGTGTGAGAGAGAGAGACAGAACTATTATCTGTGTGAGAGAGAGATTGACAGAACTATTATCTGTGTGAGAGAGGGAGAGAGACAGAACTATTATCTGTGTGAGAGAGGGAGAGAGACAGAACTATTATCTGTGTGAGAGAGGGAGAGAGACAGAACTATTATCTGTGTGAGAGAGGGAGAGAGACAGAACTATTATCTGTGTGAGAGAGGGAGAGAGACAGAACTATTATCTGTGTGAGAGAGGGAGAGAGACAGAACTATTATCTGTGTGAGAGAGGGAGAGAGACAGAACTATTATCTGTGTGAGAGAGGGAGAGAGACAGAACTATTATCTGTGTGAGAGAGGGAGAGAGACAGAACTATTATCTGTGTGAGAGAGAGAGAGAGACAGAACTATTATCTGTGTGAGAGAGAGAGAGAGAGAGAGACAGAACTATTATCTGTGTGAGAGAGAGAGAGAGAGACAGAACTATTATCTGTGTGAGAGAGAGAGAGAGAGACAGAACTATTATCTGTGTGAGAGAGAGAGAGAGAGAGACAGAACTATTATCTGTGTGAGAGAGAGAGAGAGAGAGACACAACTATTATCTGTGTGAGAGAGAGAGAGAGAGAGACAGAACTATTATCTGTGTGAGAGAGAGAGAGAACTATTATGTGTGAGAGAGAGAGAGAGAACTATTATCTGTGAGAGAGAGAGAACTATTATCTGTGTGAGAGAGAGAGAGAACTATTATCTGTGTGAGAGAGAGAGAGAACTATTATCTGTGTGAGAGAGAGAGAGACAACTATTATCTGTGAGAGAGAAAGAGAGAGACAGAACTATTATCTGTGAGTGAGAGAGAGAGAGAGAGAGAGACAGAACTATTATCTGTGTGTGAGAGAGAGAGAGAACTATTATCTGTGTGAGAGAGAGAGAGAGACAGAACTATTATCTGTGTGAGAGAGAGAGAGAGACAGAACTATTATCTGTGTGAGAGAGAGAGAGAGACAGAACTATTATCTGTGAGAGAGAGAGAGAGAGAGAGAGAGAACTATTATCTGTGTGAGAGAGAGAGAGAGACAGAACTATTATCTGTGAGAGAGAGAGAGAGAACTATTATCTGTGTGTGTGAGAGAGAGAGAGAGAGAGACAGAACTATTATCTGTGAGAGAGAGAGAGAGAGAGAGAACTATTATCTGTGAGAGAGAGAGAGAGAACTATTATCTGTGAGAGAGAGAGAGAGAGACAGAACTATTATCTGTGTGAGAGAGAGAGAGAGAGAGAGACAGAACTATTATCTGTGTGAGAGAGAGAGAGAGAGAGAGAGAGAGAGACAGAACTATTATCTGTTAGAGAGGGAGAGAGAGAGACAGAACTATTATCTGTGTGAGAGGGAGAGAGAGAGAGAGAGAGAGAGAGAGAGAGAGAGAGAGAGAGAGAGAGAGAGAACTATTATCTGTGTGAGAGGGAGAGAGAGAGACAGAACTATTATCTGTGTGTGAGAGGGAGAGAGAGAGACAGAACTATTATCTGTGTGTGAGAGAGAGAGAGAGAGAGAGACAGAACTATTATCTGTGTGAGAGAGAGAGACAGAACTATTATCTGTGTGAGAGAGAGAGAGAACTATTATCTGTGTGTGAGAGAGAGAGAACTTATCTATGTGTGTGTGAGAGAGAGAGAGAGAGAGAGAGAGAGACAGAACTATTATCTGTGTGAGAGAGAGAGAGAGACAGAACTATTATCTGTGTGAGAGGGAGAGAGAGACAGAACTATTATCTGTTAGAGAGGGAGAGAGAGAGAGACAGAACTATTATCTGTGTTTGAGAGGGAGAGAGAGAGACAGAACTATTATCTGTGTGTGAGAGAGAGAGAGAGAGACAGAACTATTATCTGTGAGAGAGAGAGAGAGAACTTATCTATGTGTGAGAGAGAGAGAGAACTTATCTATGTATGAGAGAGAGAGAGAACTTATCTATGTGTGAGAGAGAGAGAGAACTATTATCTGTGTGAGAGGGAGAGAGAGAGAGAGAGACAGAACTATTATCTGTGTGAGAGGGAGAGAGAGAGAGAGAGACAGAACTATTATCTGTGAGAGAGAGAGAGACAGAACTATTATCTGTGAGAGAGAGAGAGACAGAACTATTATCTGTGAGAGAGAGAGAGACAGAACTATTATCTGTGAGAGAGGGAGAGAGACAGAACTATTATCTGTGTGAAAGAGAGAGAGAGACAGAACTATTATCTGTGTGTGAGAGAGAGAGAGAGACAGAACTATTATCTGTGTGAGAGAGAGAGAGAGAGAGACAGAACTATTATCTGTGTGAGAGAGAGAGAGAGAGAGAGAGAGACAGAACTATTATCTGTGAGAGAGAGAGAGAGAGAGACAGAACTATTATCTGTGAGAGAGAGCGAGAGAGAGACAGAACTATTATCTGTGAGAGAGAGAGAGCGAGAGAGAGACAGAACTATTATCTGTGTGAGAGAGAGAGAGAGAGAGAGAGAGACAGAACTATTATCTGTGAGAGGGAGAGAGAGAGTGAGAGAGAGAGAGAGAACTATTATCTGTGTGAGAGCGAGAGAGAACTATTATCTGTGTGAGAGAGAGGGAGAGAACTATTATGTGTGTGTGAGAGAGAGAGAGACAGAACTATTATCTGTTAGAGAGGGAGAGAGAGAGACAGAACTATTATCTGTGTGAGAGAGAGAGAGAGAACTATTATCTGTGTGTGTGAGAGAGAGAGAGACAGAACTATTATCTGTGAGAGAGAGAGAGAGAGAGAGAGAGAGAGAGACAGAACTATTATCTGTGAGAGAGAGAGAGACAGAACTATTATCTGTGAGAGAGAGAGAGAGACAGAACTATTATCTGTGTGAGAGAGAGAGAGAGAGAGAGACAGAACTATTATCTGTGTGAGAGAGAGAGAGAGAGACAGAACTATTATCTGTGTGAGAGAGAGAGAGATACAGAACTATTATCTGTGTGAGAGAGAGAGACAGAACTATTATCTGTGAGAGAGAGAGAGAGAACTATTATCTGTGTGTGAGAGAGAGAGACCTATTATCTGTGTGAGAGAGAGAGAGAGACAGAACTATTATCTGTGTGAGAGAGAGAGAGAACTATTATCTGTGTGAGAGAGAGAGAACTATTATCTGTTTGAGAGAGAGAGAGAGAGAACTATTATCTGTTTGAGAGAGAGAGAGACAGAACTATTATATGAGAGAGAGAGAGAACTATTATCTGAGAGAGAGAGAGAGAGAGAGAGATAGAACCATTATCTGCGAGAGAGAGAGAGAGAGAGACAGAACTATTATCCGTGTGAGAGAGAGAGAGACAGAACTATTATCTGTGTGACAGAGAGAGAGAGAGACAGAACTATTATCTGTGTGAGAGAGAGAGAGACAGAACTATTATCCGTGTGAGAGAGAGAGAGACAGAACTATTATCTGTGTGACAGAGAGAGAGAGAGACAGAACTATTATCTGTGTGAGAGAGAGAGAGAGAACTATTATCTGTGTGTGTGAGAGAGAGAGAGAGACAGAACTATTATCTGTGAGAGAGAGAGAGAGAGAGAACTATTATCTGTGTGAGAGAGAGAGAGAGAGACAGAACTATTATCTGTGTGAGAGAGATAGAGAGATAGAGAGACAGAACCATTATCTGGGAGAGGGAGAGAGAGAGACAGAACTATTATCTGTGTGAGAGAGAGAGAGAGAGAGAGAGAGAGCTATTATCTGTGTGAGAGAGAGAGAGAGACAGAACTATTATCTTTGTGAGAGAGAGAGAGAGAGATTGACAGAACTATTATCTGTGTGAGAGAGAGATTGACAGAACTATTATCTGTGAGAGAGAGAGAGACAGAACTATTATCTGTGTGAGAGAGAGAGACAGAACTATTATCTGTGTGAGAGAGAGATTGACAGAACTATTATCTGTGTGAGAGAGGGAGAGAGACAGAACTATTATCTGTGTGAGAGAGGGAGAGAGACAGAACTATTATCTGTGTGAGAGAGGGAGAGAGACAGAACTATTATCTGTGTGAGAGAGGGAGAGAGACAGAACTATTATCTGTGTGAGAGAGGGAGAGAGACAGAACTATTATCTGTGTGAGAGAGGGAGAGAGACAGAACTATTATCTGTGTGAGAGAGGGAGAGAGACAGAACTATTATCTGTGTGAGAGAGGGAGAGAGACAGAACTATTATCTGTGTGAGAGAGGGAGAGAGACAGAACTATTATCTGTGTGAGAGAGAGAGAGAGACAGAACTATTATCTGTGTGAGAGAGAGAGAGAGAGAGAGACAGAACTATTATCTGTGTGAGAGAGAGAGAGAGAGACAGAACTATTATCTGTGTGAGAGAGAGAGAGAGAGACAGAACTATTATCTGTGTGAGAGAGAGAGAGAGAGAGACAGAACTATTATCTGTGTGAGAGAGAGAGAGAGAGAGACACAACTATTATCTGTGTGAGAGAGAGAGAGAGAGAGACAGAACTATTATCTGTGTGAGAGAGAGAGAGAACTATTATGTGTGAGAGAGAGAGAGAGAACTATTATCTGTGAGAGAGAGAGAACTATTATCTGTGTGAGAGAGAGAGAGAACTATTATCTGTGTGAGAGAGAGAGAGAACTATTATCTGTGTGAGAGAGAGAGAGACAACTATTATCTGTGAGAGAGAAAGAGAGAGACAGAACTATTATCTGTGAGTGAGAGAGAGAGAGAGAGAGAGACAGAACTATTATCTGTGTGTGAGAGAGAGAGAGAACTATTATCTGTGTGAGAGAGAGAGAGAGACAGAACTATTATCTGTGTGAGAGAGAGAGAGAGACAGAACTATTATCTGTGTGAGAGAGAGAGAGAGACAGAACTATTATCTGTGAGAGAGAGAGAGAGAGAGAGAGAGAACTATTATCTGTGTGAGAGAGAGAGAGAGACAGAACTATTATCTGTGAGAGAGAGAGAGAGAACTATTATCTGTGTGTGTGAGAGAGAGAGAGAGAGAGACAGAACTATTATCTGTGAGAGAGAGAGAGAGAGAGAGAACTATTATCTGTGAGAGAGAGAGAGAGAACTATTATCTGTGAGAGAGAGAGAGAGAGACAGAACTATTATCTGTGTGAGAGAGAGAGAGAGAGAGAGAGACAGAACTATTATCTGTGTGAGAGAGAGAGAGAGAGAGAGAGAGAGACAGAACTATTATCTGTTAGAGAGGGAGAGAGAGAGACAGAACTATTATCTGTGTGAGAGGGAGAGAGAGAGAGAGAGAGAGAGAGAGAGAGAGTGAGAGAGAGAGAGAGAGAGAACTATTATCTGTGTGAGAGGGAGAGAGAGAGACAGAACTATTATCTGTGTGTGAGAGGGAGAGAGAGAGACAGAACTATTATCTGTGTGTGAGAGAGAGAGAGAGAGAGAGACAGAACTATTATCTGTGTGAGAGAGAGAGACAGAACTATTATCTGTGTGAGAGAGAGAGAGAGAGAGACAGAACTATTATCTGTGTGAGAGAGAGAGAGAGAGAGAGAGAGAGAGAGAGAGACAGAACTATTATCTGTGTGAGAGAGAGAGAGAGAGAGACAACTATTATCTGTGAGAGGGAGAGAGAGAGTGAGAGAGAGCGAGAGAGAACTATTATCTGTGTGAGAGAGAGACAGAACTATTATCTGTTAGAGAGGGAGAGAGAGAGACAGAACTATTATCTGTGTGTGAGAGGGAGAGAGAGACAGAACTATTATCTGTGTGAGAGAGAGAGAGAAAGAACTATTATCTGTGTGAGAGAGAGAGAGAAAGAACTATTATCTGTGTGAGAGAGAGAGACAGAACTATTATCTGTGTGAGAGAGAGAGACAGAACTATTATCTGTGTGAGAGAGAGAGACAGAACTATTATCTGTGTGAGAGAGAGAGAGAGACAGAACTATTATCTGTGAGAGAGAGAGAGACAGAACTATTGTCTGTGTGAGAGGGAGAGAGAGAGATTGACAGAACTATTATCTGTGAGAGAGAGAGAGGCAGAACTATTATCTGTGAGAGGGAGAGAGACAGAACTATTATCTGTGTGAGAGCGAGAGAGAGAGAGAGACAGAACTATTATCTGTTAGAGAGGGAGAGAGAGAGACAGAACTATTATCTGTGTGTGAGAGAGAGAGAACTTATCTATGTGTGTGAGAGAGAGAGAGAGAACTATTATCTGTGAGAGGGAGAGAGAGAGAGAGAGAACTATTATCTGTGTGAGAGGGAGAGAGAGAGAGACAGAACTATTATCTGTGAGAGAGGGAGAGAGAGACAGAACTATTATCTGTGAGAGAGAGGGAGAGGGAGACAGAACTATTATCTGTGAGAGAGAGGGAGAGAGAGACAGAACTGTTATCTGTGAGAGAGAGGGAGAGAGAGACAGAACTATTATTTGTGAGAGAGGGAGAGAGAGACAGAACTATTATCTGTGTGAGAGAGAGAGAGAACTATTATCTGTGTGTGAGAGAGAGAGAACTTATCTATGTGTGTGAGAGAGAGAGAGAGAGAGAGAGAGAGAGAGAGAGAGACAGAACTATTATCTGTGTGAGAGAGAGAGAGAGACAGAACTATTATCTGTGTGAGAGAGAGGGAGAGAGAGACAGAACTATTATCTGTTAGAGAGGGAGAGAGAGAGAGACAGAACTATTATCTGTGTTTGAGAGGGAGAGAGAGAGACAGAACTATTATCTGTGTGTGAGAGAGAGAGAGAGAGAGACAGAACTATTATCTGTGAGAGAGAGGGAGAGAGAGACAGAACTATTATCTGTGTGAGAGAGAGAGAGAACTTATCTATGTGTGAGAGAGAGAGAGAACTTATCTATGTGTGAGAGAGAGAGAGAACTATTATCTGTGTGAGAGGGAGAGAGAGAGAGAGACAGAACTATTATCTGTGTGAGAGGGAGAGAGAGAGAGAGAGACAGAACTATTATCTGTGAGAGAGAGAGAGACAACTATTATCTGTGAGAGAGAGAGAGACAGAACTATTATCTGTGAGAGAGAGAGAGACAGAACTATTATCTGTGAGAGAGGGAGAGAGACAGAACTATTATCTGTGTGAAAGAGAGAGAGAGACAGAACTATTATCTGTGTGTGAGAGAGAGAGAGAGACAGAACTATTATCTGTGTGAGAGAGAGAGAGAGAGACAGAACTATTATCTGTGTGTGAGAGAGAGAGAGAGAGAGAGAGAGAGAGAGAGACAGAACTATTATCTGTGAGAGAGAGAGAGAGAGAGAGACAGAACTATTATCTGTGAGAGAGAGAGAGAGAGAGACAGAACTATTATCTGTGAGAGAGAGAGAGAGAGAGAGAGACAGAACTATTATCTGTGTGAGAGAGAGAGAGAGAGAGAGACAGAACTATTATCTGTGAGAGGGAGAGAGAGAGACAGAACTATTATCTGTGTGAGAGCGAGAGAGAACTATTATCTGTGTGAGAGAGAGGGAGAGAGACAGAACTATTATCTGTGTGAGAGAGAGAGACAGAACTTATCTGTGAGAGAGAGAGAGAGAGAGAGAGAGACAGAACTATTATCTGTGAGAGAGAGAGAGACAGAACTATTATCTGAGAGAGAGAGAGAGACAGAACTATTATCTGTGTGAGAGAGAGAGAGAGAGAGAGAGAGACAGAACTATTATCTGTGAGAGAGAGAGAGACAGAACTATTATCTGTGTGAGAGAGAGAGACAGAACTTATCTGTGAGAGAGAGAGAGAGAGAGAGAGAGAGAGAGAACTATTATCTGTGAGAGAGAGAGAGACAGAACTATTATCTGTGTGAGAGAGAGAGAGAGAGAGAGAGACAGAACTATTATCTGTGAGAGAGAGAGACAGAACTATTATCTGTGTGAGAGAGGGAGAGAGAGACAGAACTATTATCTGTGTGAGAGAGAGAGAGAACTTATCTATGTGTGAGAGAGAGAGAGAGAACTTATCTATGTGTGAGAGAGAGAGAGAACTATTATCTGTGTGAGAGGGAGAGAGAGAGAGAGACAGAACTATTATCTGTGTGAGAGGGAGAGAGAGAGAGAGAGACAGAACTATTATCTGTGAGAGAGAGAGAGACAACTATTATCTGTGAGAGAGAGAGAGACAGAACTATTATCTGTGAGAGAGAGAGAGACAGAACTATTATCTGTGAGAGAGAGAGAGACAGAACTATTATCTGTGTGAGAGAGAGAGAACTATTATGTGTGAGAGAGAGAGAGAGAACTATTATCTGTGAGAGAGAGAGAACTATTATCTGTGTGAGAGAGAGAGAGAACTATTATCTGTGTGAGAGAGAGAGAGAACTATTATCTGTGTGAGAGAGAGAGAGACAACTATTATCTGTGAGAGAGAAAGAGAGAGACAGAACTATTATCTGTGAGTGAGAGAGAGAGAGAGAGACAGAACTATTATCTGTGTGTGAGAGAGAGAGAGAACTATTATCTGTGTGAGAGAGAGAGAGAGACAGAACTATTATCTGTGTGAGAGAGAGAGAGAGACAGAACTATTATCTGTGTGAGAGAGAGAGAGAGACAGAACTATTATCTGTGAGAGAGAGAGAGAGAGAGAGAACTATTATCTGTGTGAGAGAGAGAGAGAGACAGAACTATTATCTGTGAGAGAGAGAGAGAGAACTATTATCTGTGTGTGTGAGAGAGAGAGAGAGAGAGACAGAACTATTATCTGTGAGAGAGAGAGAGAGAGAGAGAGAACTATTATCTGTGAGAGAGAGAGAGAGAACTATTATCTGTGAGAGAGAGAGAGAGAGAGAGAACTATTATCTGTGAGAGAGAGAGAGAGAGACAGAACTATTATCTGTGTGAGAGAGAGAGAGAGAGAGAGAGAGACAGAACTATTATCTGTGTGAGAGAGAGAGAGAGAGAGAGAGAGAGAGAGAGACAGAACTATTATCTGTTAGAGAGGGAGAGAGAGAGACAGAACTATTATCTGTGTGAGAGGGAGAGAGAGAGAGAGAGAGAGAGAGAGAGAGAGAGAGAGAGAACTATTATCTGTGTGAGAGGGAGAGAGAGAGACAGAACTATTATCTGTGTGTGAGAGGGAGAGAGAGAGACAGAACTATTATCTGTGTGTGAGAGAGAGAGAGAGAGAGAGAGACAGAACTATTATCTGTGTGAGAGAGAGAGAGACAGAACTATTATCTGTGAGAGAGAGAGAGAGAGAGAGACAGAACTATTATCTGTGTGAGAGAGAGAGAGAGAGAGAGAGAGAGAGAGAGAGACAGAACTATTATCTGTGTGAGAGAGAGAGAGAGAGAGACAACTATTATCTGTGAGAGGGAGAGAGAGAGTGAGAGAGAGCGAGAGAGAACTATTATCTGTGTGAGAGAGAGACAGAACTATTATCTGTTAGAGAGGGAGAGAGAGAGACAGAACTATTATCTGTGTGTGAGAGGGAGAGAGAGACAGAACTATTATCTGTGTGAGAGAGAGAGAGAAAGAACTATTATCTGTGTGAGAGAGAGAGAGAAAGAACTATTATCTGTGTGAGAGAGAGAGACAGAACTATTATCTGTGTGAGAGAGAGAGACAGAACTATTATCTGTGTGAGAGAGAGAGACAGAACTATTATCTGTGTGAGAGAGAGAGAGAGACAGAACTATTATCTGTGAGAGAGAGAGAGAGACAGAACTATTGTCTGTGTGAGAGGGAGAGAGAGAGATTGACAGAACTATTATCTGTGAGAGAGAGAGAGGCAGAACTATTATCTGTGAGAGGGAGAGAGACAGAACTATTATCTGTGTGAGAGCGAGAGAGAGAGAGAGACAGAACTATTATCTGTTAGAGAGGGAGAGAGAGAGACAGAACTATTATCTGTGTGTGAGAGAGAGAGAACTTATCTATGTGTGTGAGAGAGAGAGAGAGAACTATTATCTGTGAGAGGGAGAGAGAGAGAGAGAGAACTATTATCTGTGTGAGAGGGAGAGAGAGAGAGACAGAACTATTATCTGTGAGAGAGGGAGAGAGAGACAGAACTATTATCTGTGAGAGAGAGGGAGAGGGAGACAGAACTATTATCTGTGAGAGAGAGGGAGAGAGAGACAGAACTGTTATCTGTGAGAGAGAGGGAGAGAGAGACAGAACTATTATTTGTGAGAGAGGGAGAGAGAGACAGAACTATTATCTGTGTGAGAGAGAGAGAGAACTATTATCTGTGTGTGAGAGAGAGAGAACTTATCTATGTGTGTGAGAGAGAGAGAGAGAGAGAGAGAGAGAGAGAGAGAGAGAGACAGAACTATTATCTGTGTGAGAGAGAGAGAGAGAGACAGAACTATTATCTGTGTGAGAGAGAGGGAGAGAGAGACAGAACTATTATCTGTTAGAGAGGGAGAGAGAGAGAGACAGAACTATTATCTGTGTTTGAGAGGGAGAGAGAGAGACAGAACTATTATCTGTGTGTGAGAGAGAGA
Organism: Electrophorus electricus; assembly: GCF_041902795.1. NCBI lineage: Eukaryota > Metazoa > Chordata > Actinopteri > Gymnotiformes > Gymnotidae > Electrophorus > Electrophorus electricus. The sequence goes on from NC_137497.1 coordinate 2,516,121, forward strand.
GAGAGAGAGACAGAACTATTATCTGTGAGAGAGAGGGAGAGAGAGACAGAACTATTATCTGTGTGAGAGAGAGAGAGAACTTATCTATGTGTGAGAGAGAGAGAGAACTTATCTATGTGTGAGAGAGAGAGAGAACTATTATCTGTGTGAGAGGGAGAGAGAGAGAGAGACAGAACTATTATCTGTGTGAGAGGGAGAGAGAGAGAGAGAGACAGAACTATTATCTGTGAGAGAGAGAGAGACAACTATTATCTGTGAGAGAGAGAGAGACAGAACTATTATCTGTGAGAGAGAGAGAGACAGAACTATTATCTGTGAGAGAGAGAGAGACAGAACTATTATCTGTGAGAGAGGGAGAGAGACAGAACTATTATCTGTGTGAAAGAGAGAGAGAGACAGAACTATTATCTGTGTGTGAGAGAGAGAGAGAGACAGAACTATTATCTGTGTGAGAGAGAGAGAGAGAGACAGAACTATTATCTGTGTGTGAGAGAGAGAGAGAGAGAGAGAGAGAGAGAGACAGAACTATTATCTGTGAGAGAGAGAGAGAGAGAGACAGAACTATTATCTGTGAGAGAGAGAGAGAGACAGAACTATTATCTGTGAGAGAGAGAGAGAGAGAGAGAGAGACAGAACTATTATCTGTGTGAGAGAGAGAGAGAGAGAGAGACAGAACTATTATCTGTGAGAGGGAGAGAGAGAGACAGAACTATTATCTGTGTGAGAACGAGAGAGAACTATTATCTGTGTGAGAGAGAGGGAGAGAGACAGAACTATTATCTGTGTGAGAGAGAGAGACAGAACTTATCTGTGAGAGAGAGAGAGAGAGAGAGAGAGACAGAACTATTATCTGTGAGAGAGAGAGAGACAGAACTATTATCTGAGAGAGAGAGAGAGACAGAACTATTATCTGTGTGAGAGAGAGAGAGAGAGAGAGAGAGAGACAGAACTATTATCTGTGAGAGAGAGAGAGACAGAACTATTATCTGTGTGAGAGAGAGAGACAGAACTTATCTGTGAGAGAGAGAGAGAGAGAGAGAGAGAGACAGAACTATTATCTGTGAGAGAGAGAGAGACAGAACTATTATCTGTGTGAGAGAGAGAGAGAGAGAGAGAGACAGAACTATTATCTGTGAGAGAGAGAGAGACAGAACTATTATCTGTGTGAGAGAGAGAGAGAGATACAGAACTATTATCTGTGTGAGAGAGAGAGAGACAGAACCATTATCTGTGAGAGAGAGAGAGAGACAGAACCATTATCTGTGAGAGAGAGAGAGAGACAGAACTATTATCTGTGAGAGAGAGAGAGAGACAGAACTATTATCTGTGAGAGAGAGAGAGAGACAGAACTATTATCTGTGAGAGAGAGAGAGAGACAGAACTATTATCTGTGAGAGAGAGAGAGAGAGAACTATTATCTGTGAGAGAGAGAGAGACAGAACTATTATCTGTGTGAGAGAGAGAGAGAGACAGAACTATTATCTGTGTGAGAGAGAGAGAGAACTATTATCTGTGTGAGAGAGAGAGAACTATTATCTGTTTGAGAGAGAGAGAGAGAGAACTATTATCTGTTTGAGAGAGAGAGAGACAGAACTATTATCTGAGAGAGAGAGAGAACTATTATCTGAGAGAGAGAGAGAGAGAGAGAGATAGAACCATTATCTGCGAGAGAGAGAGAGAGAGAGAGACAGAACTATTATCCGTGTGAGAGAGAGAGAGACAGAACTATTATCTGTGTGACAGAGAGAGAGAGAGACAGAACTATTATCTGTGTGAGAGAGAGAGAGAGCACTATTATCTGTGTGTGTGAGAGAGAGAGAGAGACAGAACTATTATCTGTGAGAGAGAGAGAGAGAGAGAGAACTATTATCTGTGTGAGAGAGAGAGAGAGAGACAGAACTATTATCTGTGTGAGAGAGATAGAGAGAGAGAGAGACAGAACTATTATCTGGGAGAGGGAGAGAGAGAGACAGAACTATTATCTGTGAGAGAGAGAGAGAGAGAGAGAGAGAGAGAGACAGAGAGAACTATTATCTGTGTGAGAGAGAGAGAGAGACAGAACTATTATCTTTGTGAGAGAGAGAGAGAGAGATTGACAGAACTATTATCTGTGTGAGAGAGAGATTGACAGAACTATTATCTGTGAGAGAGAGAGAGACAGAACTATTATCTGTGTGAGAGAGAGAGAGAAAGAACTATTATCTGTGTGAGAGAGAGAGACAGAACTATTATCTGTGAGAGAGAGAGAGAGACAGAACTATTATCTGAGAGAGAGAGAGAGAACTATTATCTGTGTGAGAGAGAGAGAGAGAACTATTATCTGTGTGAGAGAGAGAGAGAGAACTATTATCTGTGTGTGAGAGAGAGAGAACTATTATCTGTGTGAGAGGGAGAGAGAGAGACAGAACTATTATCTGTGTGAGAGAGAGAGAGAGACAGACAGAACTATTATCTATGTGAGAGAGAGAGACAGAACCATTATCTGTGAGAGAGAGAGAGAGAGAGACAGAACTATTATCTGAGAGAGAGAGAGAGAGAGACAGAACTATTATCTTAGAGAGAGAGAGAGAGAACTATTATCTGTGAGAGAGAGAGAGACAGAACTATTATCTGTGAGAGAGAGAGAGAGAGAGAGAGAACTATTATCTGTGAGAGAGAGAGAGAGAGAGAGAGAGAACTATTATCTGTGAGAGAGAGAGAGAGACAGAACTATTATCTGTGTGCGAGAGAGAGAGACAGAATATTATCTGTGTGAGAGAGAGAGAGAATATTATCTGTGTGAGAGAGAGAGAGAACTATTATCTGAGAGAGAGAGAGAGAGACAGAACCATTATCTGTGAGAGAGAGAGAGAGAGAGAGAGAGACAGAACCATTATCTGTGAGAGAGAGAGAGAGAGAACTATTATCTGTGTGAGAGAGAGAGAGAGACAGAACTATTATCTGTGAGAGAGAGAGAGAGAGACAGAACTATTATCTGTGAGAGAGAGAGAGAGAGACAGAACTATTATCTGTGAGAGAGAGAGAGAGAACTATTATCTGTGTGTGTGAGAGAGAGAGAGAGACAGAACTATTATCTGTGAGAGAGAGAGAGAGAGAGAACTATTATCTGTGAGAGAGAGAGAGAGAACTATTATCTGTGAGAGAGAGAGAGAGAGAGAGAACTATTATCTGTGAGAGAGAGAGAGAGACAGAACTATTATCTGTGTGAGAGAGAGAGAGAGAGAGAGAGACAGAACTATTATCTGTGTGAGAGAGAGAGAGAGAGAGAGAGAGAGAGAGAGACAGAACTATTATCTGTTAGAGAGGGAGAGAGAGAGACAGAACTATTATCTGTGTGAGAGGGAGAGAGAGAGAGAGAGAGAGAGAGAGAGAGAGAGAGAGAGAGAACTATTATCTGTGTGAGAGGGAGAGAGAGAGACAGAACTATTATCTGTGTGTGAGAGAGAGAGAGAGAGAGAGACAGAACTATTATCTGTGAGAGAGAGAGAGAGACAGAACTATTATCTGTGAGAGAGAGAGAGAGAGAGAGACAGAACTATTATCTGTGTGAGAGAGAGAGAGAGAGAGAGAGAGAGAGAGAGAGACAGAACTATTATCTGTGTGAGAGAGAGAGAGAGAGAGAGACAACTATTATCTGTGAGAGGGAGAGAGAGAGTGAGAGAGAGCGAGAGAGAACTATTATCTGTGTGAGAGAGAGACAGAACTATTATCTGTTAGAGAGGGAGAGAGAGAGACAGAACTATTATCTGTGTGTGAGAGGGAGAGAGAGACAGAACTATTATCTGTGTGAGAGAGAGAGAGAAAGAACTATTATCTGTGTGAGAGAGAGAGAGAAAGAACTATTATCTGTGTGAGAGAGAGAGACAGAACTATTATCTGTGTGAGAGAGAGAGACAGAACTATTATCTGTGTGAGAGAGAGAGACAGAACTATTATCTGTGTGAGAGAGAGAGAGAGACAGAACTATTATCTGTGAGAGAGAGAGAGACAGAACTATTGTCTGTGTGAGAGGGAGAGAGAGAGATTGACAGAACTATTATCTGTGAGAGAGAGAGAGGCAGAACTATTATCTGTGAGAGGGAGAGAGACAGAACTATTATCTGTGTGAGAGCGAGAGAGAGAGAGACAGAACTATTATCTGTTAGAGAGGGAGAGAGAGAGACAGAACTATTATCTGTGTGTGAGAGAGAGAGAACTTATCTATGTGTGTGAGAGAGAGAGAGAGAACTATTATCTGTGAGAGGGAGAGAGAGAGAGAGAGAACTATTATCTGTGTGAGAGGGAGAGAGAGAGAGACAGAACTATTATCTGTGAGAGAGGGAGAGAGAGACAGAACTATTATCTGTGAGAGAGAGGGAGAGGGAGACAGAACTATTATCTGTGAGAGAGAGGGAGAGAGAGACAGAACTGTTATCTGTGAGAGAGAGGGAGAGAGAGACAGAACTATTATTTGTGAGAGAGGGAGAGAGAGACAGAACTATTATCTGTGTGAGAGAGAGAGAGAACTATTATCTGTGTGTGAGAGAGAGAGAACTTATCTATGTGTGTGAGAGAGAGAGAGAGAGAGAGAGAGAGAGAGAGAGAGAGAGACAGAACTATTATCTGTGTGAGAGAGAGAGAGAGACAGAACTATTATCTGTGTGAGAGAGAGGGAGAGAGAGACAGAACTATTATCTGTTAGAGAGGGAGAGAGAGAGAGACAGAACTATTATCTGTGTTTGAGAGGGAGAGAGAGAGACAGAACTATTATCTGTGTGTGAGAGAGAGAGAGAGAGAGACAGAACTATTATCTGTGAGAGAGAGGGAGAGAGAGACAGAACTATTATCTGTGTGAGAGAGAGAGAGAACTTATCTATGTGTGAGAGAGAGAGAGAACTTATCTATGTGTGAGAGAGAGAGAGAACTATTATCTGTGTGAGAGGGAGAGAGAGAGAGAGACAGAACTATTATCTGTGTGAGAGGGAGAGAGAGAGAGAGAGACAGAACTATTATCTGTGAGAGAGAGAGAGACAACTATTATCTGTGAGAGAGAGAGAGACAGAACTATTATCTGTGAGAGAGAGAGAGACAGAACTATTATCTGTGAGAGAGAGAGAGACAGAACTATTATCTGTGAGAGAGGGAGAGAGACAGAACTATTATCTGTGTGAAAGAGAGAGAGAGACAGAACTATTATCTGTGTGTGAGAGAGAGAGAGAGACAGAACTATTATCTGTGTGAGAGAGAGAGAGAGAGACAGAACTATTATCTGTGTGTGAGAGAGAGAGAGAGAGAGAGAGAGAGAGAGAGACAGAACTATTATCTGTGAGAGAGAGAGAGAGAGAGACAGAACTATTATCTGTGAGAGAGAGAGAGAGACAGAACTATTATCTGTGAGAGAGAGAGAGAGAGAGAGACAGAACTATTATCTGTGTGAGAGAGAGAGAGAGAGAGAGAGACAGAACTATTATCTGTGAGAGGGAGAGAGAGAGACAGAACTATTATCTGTGTGAGAGCGAGAGAGAACTATTATCTGTGTGAGAGAGAGGGAGAGAGACAGAACTATTATCTGTGTGAGAGAGAGAGACAGAACTTATCTGTGAGAGAGAGAGAGAGAGAGAGAGAGAGACAGAACTATTATCTGTGAGAGAGAGAGAGACAGAACTATTATCTGAGAGAGAGAGAGAGACAGAACTATTATCTGTGTGAGAGAGAGAGAGAGAGAGAGAGAGACAGAACTATTATCTGTGAGAGAGAGAGAGACAGAACTATTATCTGTGTGAGAGAGAGAGACATAACTTATCTGTGAGAGAGAGAGAGAGAGAGACAGAACTATTATCTGTGAGAGAGAGAGAGACAGAACTATTATCTGTGTGAGAGAGAGAGAGAGAGAGAGAGACAGAACTATTATCTGTGAGAGAGAGAGAGACAGAACTATTATCTGTGTGAGAGAGAGAGAGATACAGAACTATTATCTGTGTGAGAGAGAGAGAGACAGAACCATTATCTGTGAGAGAGAGAGAGAGAGACAGAACCATTATCTGTGAGAGAGAGAGAGAGACAGAACTATTATCTGTGAGAGAGAGAGAGAGACAGAACTATTATCTGTGAGAGAGAGAGAGAGACAGAACTATTATCTGTGAGAGAGAGAGAGAGACAGAACTATTATCTGTGAGAGAGAGAGAGAGAGAACTATTATCTGTGAGAGAGAGAGAGACAGAACTATTATCTGTGTGAGAGAGAGAGAGAGACAGAACTATTATCTGTGTGAGAGAGAGAGAGAACTATTATCTGTTTGAGAGAGAGAGAGAGAGAACTATTATCTGTTTGAGAGAGAGAGAGACAGAACTATTATCTGAGAGAGAGAGAGAACTATTATCTGAGAGAGAGAGAGAGAGAGAGATAGAACCATTATCTGCGAGAGAGAGAGAGAGAGAGGGAGACAGAACTATTATCCGTGTGAGAGAGAGAGAGACAGAACTATTATCTGTGTGACAGAGAGAGAGAGAGACAGAACTATTATCTGTGTGAGAGAGAGAGAGAGCACTATTATCTGTGTGTGTGAGAGAGAGAGAGAGACAGAACTATTATCTGTGAGAGAGAGAGAGAGAGAGAGAACTATTATCTGTGTGAGAGAGAGAGAGAGAGACAGAACTATTATCTGTGTGAGAGAGATAGAGAGAGAGAGAGACAGAACTATTATCTGGGAGAGGGAGAGAGAGAGACAGAACTATTATCTGTGAGAGAGAGAGAGAGAGAGAGAGAGACAGAGAGAACTATTATCTGTGTGAGAGAGAGAGAGAGAGACAGAACTATTATCTTTGTGAGAGAGAGAGAGAGAGATTGACAGAACTATTATCTGTGTGAGAGAGAGATTGACAGAACTATTATCTGTGAGAGAGAGAGAGACAGAACTATTATCTGTGTGAGAGAGAGAGAGAAAGAACTATTATCTGTGTGAGAGAGAGAGACAGAACTATTATCTGTGAGAGAGAGAGAGAGACAGAACTATTATCTGAGAGAGAGAGAGAGAGACAGAACTATTATCTGTGAGAGAGAGAGAGAGACAGAACTATTATCTGTGAGAGAGAGAGAGAGACAGAACTATTATCTGTGAGAGAGAGAGAGAGAGAACTATTATCTGTGAGAGAGAGAGAGACAGAACCATTATCTGTGAGAGAGAGAGAGAGACAGAACTATTATCTGTGAGAGAGAGAGAGAGACAGAACTATTATCTGTGAGAGAGAGAGAGAGACAGAACTATTATCTGTGAGAGAGAGAGAGAGACAGAACTATTATCTGTGAGAGAGAGAGAGAGAGAACTATTATCTGTGAGAGAGAGAGAGACAGAACTATTATCTGTGTGAGAGAGAGAGAGAGACAGAACTATTATCTGTGTGAGAGAGAGAGAGAACTATTATCTGTTTGAGAGAGAGAGAGAGAGAACTATTATCTGTTTGAGAGAGAGAGAGACAGAACTATTATCTGAGAGAGAGAGAGAACTATTATCTGAGAGAGAGAGAGAGAGAGAGAGATAGAACCATTATCTGCGAGAGAGAGAGAGAGAGAGAGAGAGAGAGACAGAACTATTATCCGTGTGAGAGAGAGAGAGACAGAACTATTATCTGTGTTTACAGAGAGAGAGAGAGACAGAACTATTATCTGTGTGAGAGAGAGAGAGAGCACTATTATCTGTGTGTGAGAGAGAGAGAGAGACAGAACTATTATCTGTGAGAGAGAGAGAGAGAGAGAGAACTATTATCTGTGTGAGAGAGAGAGAGAGACAGAACTATTATCTGTGTGAGAGAGATAGAGAGAGAGAGAGAGACAGAACTATTATCTGGGAGAGGGAGAGAGAGAGACAGAACTATTATCTGTGAGAGAGAGAGAGAGAGAGAGAGAGACAGAGAGAACTATTATCTGTGTGAGAGAGAGAGAGAGAGACAGAACTATTATCTTTGTGAGAGAGAGAGAGAGAGATTGACAGAACTATTATCTGTGTGAGAGAGAGATTGACAGAACTATTATCTGTGAGAGAGAGAGAGACAGAACTATTATCTGTGTGAGAGAGAGAGAGAAAGAACTATTATCTGTGTGAGAGAGAGAGACAGAACTATTATCTGTGAGAGAGAGAGAGAGACAGAACTATTATCTGAGAGAGAGAGAGAGAACTATTATCTGTGTGAGAGAGAGAGAGAGAACTATTATCTGTGTGAGAGAGAGAGAGAGAACTATTATCTGTGTGAGAGAGAGAGAGAACTATTATCTGTGTGAGAGGGAGAGAGAGAGACAGAACTATTATCTGTGTGAGAGAGAGAGAGAGACAGACAGAACTATTATCTATGTGAGAGAGAGAGACAGAACCATTATCTGTGAGAGAGAGAGAGAGAGAGACAGAACTATTATCTGAGAGAGAGAGAGAGAGAGACAGAACTATTATCTTAGAGAGAGAGAGAGAGAACTATTATCTGTGAGAGAGAGAGAGACAGAACTATTATCTGTGAGAGAGAGAGAGAGAGAGAGAGAGAACTATTATCTGTGAGAGAGAGAGAGAGAGAGAGAGAGAACTATTATCTGTGAGAGAGAGAGAGAGACAGAACTATTATCTGTGAGAGAGAGAGAGACAGAACCATTATCTGTGAGAGAGAGAGAGAGACAGAACCATTATCTGTGAGAGAGAGAGAGAGAGAGAGAGAGACAGAACCATTATCTGTGAGAGAGAGAGAGAGAGAACTATTATCTGTGTGAGAGAGAGAGAGAGACAGAACTATTATCTGTGAGAGAGAGAGAGAGAGACAGAACTATTATCTGTGAGAGAGAGAGAGAGAGACAGAACTATTATCTGTGAGAGAGAGAGAGAGAGAGAGAGATAGAACCATTATCTGTGAGAGAGAGAGAGAGAGAGACAGAACTATTATCTGTGTGAGAGAGAGAGAGAGAACTATTATCTGTGTGAGAGAGGGAGAGAGACAGAACTATTATCTGTGTGAGAGAGGGAGAGAGACAGAACTATTATCTGTGTGAGAGAGGGAGAGAGACAGAACTATTATCTGTGTGAGAGAGGGAGAGAGACAGAACTATTATCTGTGTGAGAGAGAGAGAGAGACAGAACTATTATCTGTGTGAGAGAGACAGAACTATTATCTGTGTGAGAGAGAGAGAGAGAGACAGAAATATTATCTGTGTGAGAGAGAGAGACAGAACTATTATCTGTGTGAGAGAGAGAGAGAGAGAGAGAGACAGAACTATTATCTGTGTGAGAGAGAGAGAGAACTATTATGTGTCAGAGAGAGAAAGAACTATTATGTGTGAGAGAGAGAGAGAGAACTATTATCTGTGTGAGAGAGAGAGAACTATTATCTGAGAGAGAGAGAGAGACAGAACTATTATCTGTGAGAGAGAGAGAGAGAGAGAACTATTATCTGTGTGAGAGAGAGATAGAGAGAGAGATTGACAGAACTCTTATCTGTGTGAGAGAGAGAGACAGAACTATTATCTGTGTGAGAGAGAGAGACAGAACTATTATCTGTGTGAGAGAGAGAGAGAGACAGAACTATTATCTGTGTGAGAGAGAGAGAGAGACAGAACTATTATCTGTGTGAGAGAGAGAGAGAGACAGAACTATTATCTGTATGAGAGAGAGAGAGAGACAGAACTATTATCTGTGTGAGAGAGAGAGACAGAACTATTATCTGTGAGAGAGAGAGAGAGAGAGAGACAGAACTATTATCTGTGTGAGAGAGAGAGACAGAACTATTATCTGTGTGTGAGAGAGAGACAGAACTATTATCTGTGTGAGAGAGAGAGAGACAGAACTATTATCTGTGTGTGAGAGAGAGACAGAACTATTATCTGTGTGCGAGAGAGAGAGAGACAGAACTATTATCTGTGTGAGAGAGAGAGAGAGAGACAGAACTATTATCTGTGTGAGAGAGAGAGAACTATTATCTGTGAGAGAGAGAGAGAGAGAGACAGAACTATTATCTGTGAGAGAGAGACAGAACTATTGTCTGTGAGAGAGAGAGACAGAACTATTATCTGTGTGAGAGAGAGAGAGACCGAACTATTATCTGTGAGAGAGAGAGAGAGACAGAACTATTATCTGTGTGAGAGAGAGAGAGAGAGAGAGAACTATTATCTGTGTGAGAGAGAGAGAGAGAGAGAGAGAGAGAACTATTATCTGTGAGAGAGAGAGAGAGAGAGACAGAACTATTATCTGTGAGAGAGAGAGAGAGAGAGAGAACTATTATCTGTGAGAGAGAGAGAGAGAGAGAGAACTATTATCTGTGAGAGAGAGAGAGAGACAGAACTATTATCTGTGAGAGAGAGAGAGACAGAACTATTATCTGTGAGAGAGAGAGACAGAACTATTATCTGTGTGAGAGAGAGAGAGACAGAACTATTATCTGTGTGTGAGAGAGAGAGAGAGAGAGACAGAACTATTATCTGTGTGTGAGAGAGAGAGACAGAACTATTATCTGTGTGAGAGAGAGAGAGAGAGCGAAAGAGAGAGAGATACAGAACTATTATCTGTGAGAGAGAGAGAGAGAACTACTATCTGTGTGAGAGAGAGAGAGAACTATTATCTGAGAGAGAGAGAGAGAGAGAGAGAGAACTATTATCTGAGAGAGAGAGAGAGAGAGAACTATTATCTGAGAGAGAGAGAGAGACAGAACTATTATCTGTGTGAGAGAGACAGAACTATTATCTGTGTGAGAGAGAGAGACAGAACTATTATCTGTGAGAGAGAGAGAGAGAGACAGAACTATTATCTGTGTGAGAGAGAGAGAGAGAACTATTATCTGTGTGTGAGAGAGAGACAGAACTATTATCTGTGTGTGAGAGAGAGACAGAATTATTATCTGTGTGTGAGAGAGAGAGACAGAACTATTATCTGTGTGTGAGAGAGAGACAGAACTATCTGTGTGCGAGAGAGAGAGAGACAGAACTATTATCTGTGTGAGAGAGAGAGAGAGAGACAGAACTATTATCTGTGTGAGAGAGAGAGAACTATTATCTGTGAGAGAGAGAGAGAGAGACAGAACTATTATCTGTGAGAGAGAGAGAGAGAGAACTATTATCTGTGAGAGAGAGAGAGACAGAACTATTATCTGTGTGTGAGAGAGAGAGAGACAGAACTATTATCTGTGTGCGAGAGAGAGACAGAATATTATCTGTGTGAGAGAGAGAGAGAACTATTATCTGTGAGAGAGAGAGAGAGACAGAACTATTGTCTGTGAGAGAGAGAGACAGAACTATTATCTGTGAGAGAGAGAGAGAGAGAGAACTATTATCTGTGAGAGAGAGAGAGAGACAGAACTATTGTCTGTGAGAGAGAGAGACAGAACTATTATCTGTGTGAGAGAGAGAGAGACCGAACTATTATCTGTGTGAGAGAGAGAGAGAGACAGAACTATTATCTGTGTGAGAGAGAGAGAGAGAGAACTATTATCTGTGAGAGAGAGAGAGAGAGAGAGACAGAACTATTATCTGTGAGAGAGAGAGAGAGAGAGAACTATTATCTGTGAGAGAGAGAGAGAGACAGAACTATTATCTGTGAGAGAGAGAGAGACAGAACTATTATCTGTGTGAGAGAGAGAGAGACAGAACTATTATCTGTGTGTGAGAGAGAGAGAGAGAGAGACAGAACTATTATCTGTGTGTGTGAGAGAGAGACATAACTATTATCTGTGAGATGGAGAGAGAGAGAGAGACAGAACTATTATCTGTGTGAGAGAGAGAGAGAGCGAAAGAGAGAGAGATACAGAACTATTATCTGTGAGAGAGAGAGAGAGAACTATTATCTGTGTGAGAGAGAGAGAACTATTATCTGAGAGAGAGAGAGAGAGAGAGAACTATTATCTGAGAGAGAGAGAGAGAGAGAGAACTATTATCTGAGAGAGAGAGAGAGAGAGAGAACTATTATCTGTGTGAGAGAGAGAGAGAGAACTATTATCTGTGAGAGAGAGAGAGACAGAACTATTATCTGTGAGAGAGAGAGAGACAGAACTATTATCTGTGAGAGAGAGAGAGAGACAGAACTATTATCTGAGAGAGAGAGAGAGAGATAGAACCATTATCTGTGAGAGAGAGAGAGAGAGAGACAGAACTATTATCTGTGTGAGAGAGAGAGAGACAGAACTATTATCTGTGAGAGAGAGAGAGAACTATTATCTGTGTGTGTGAGAGAGAGAGAGAACTATTATCTGTGTGTGTGAGAGAGAGAGAGAGAGACAGAACTATTATCTGTGTGAGAGAGAGAGAGAGAGACAGAACTATTATCTGTGTGAGAGAGAGAGAGAGAGAGAGAGAGAGAGAGACAGAACTATTATCTGTGTGTGTGAGAGAGAGAGACATAACTATTATCTGTGAGATGGAGAGAGAGAGAGAGACAGAACTATTATCTGTGTGAGAGAGAGAGAACTATTATCTGTGTGAGAGAGAGAGAGAACTATTATCTGAGAGAGAGAGAGAGAGAGAGAGACAGAACTATTATCTGTGTGAGAGAGAGAGAGAGAACTATTATCTGTGTGAGAGAGAGAGACAACTATTATCTGTGTGAGAGAGAGAGAGAGAGACAGACAGAACTATTATCTGTGTGAGAGAGAGAGACAGAACTATTATCTGTGTGAGAGGGAGAGAGAGAGACAGAACTATTATCTGTGTGAGAGAGAGAGAGAGACAGACAGAACTATTATCTATGTGAGAGAGAGAGAGACAGAACCATTATCTGTGAGAGAGAGAGAGAGAGAGAGAGACAGAACTATTATCTGTGAGAGAGAGAGAAAGAGAGAACTATTATCTGTGTGAGAGAGAGAAAGAGAGAACTATTATCTGTGTGAGAGAGAGAGAGAACTATTATCTGTGTGAGAGAGAGAGAAAGAGAGAACTATTATCTGTGTGAGAGAGAGAGACAGAACTATTATCTGAGAGAGAGAGAGAGAGAGACAGAACTATTATCTGAGAGAGAGAGAGAGAGAGAGACAGAACTATTATCTGAGAGAGAGAGAGAGAGAGACAGAACTATTATCTTAGAGAGAGAGAGAGAGACAGAACTATTATCTGTGAGAGAGAGAGAGACAGAACTATTATCTTAGAGAGAGAGAGACAGAACTATTATCTGTGAGATAGAGAGAGAGAGAGAGAGAACTATTATCTGTGAGAGAGAGAGAGAGACAGAACTATTATCTGTGAGAGAGAGAGAGAGACAGAACCATTATCTGTGAGAGAGAGAGAGAGACAGAACCATTATCTGTGAGAGAGAGAGAGAGAGAGAACTATTATCTGTGTGAGAGAGAGAGAGAGAACTATTATCTGTGTGAGAGAGAGAGAGAACTATTATCTGTGTGAGAGAGAGAGAGAGAACTATTATCTGTGTGTGAGAGAGAGAGAACTATTATCTGTGTGAGAGAGAGAGAGAGAGAACTATTATCTGTGTGAGAGAGAGAGAGAGAACTATTATCTGTGTGAGAGAGAGAGAGACAGAACTATTATCTGTGTGAGAGAGAGAGAGACAGAACTATTATCTGTGTGAGAGAGAGAGAGACAGAACTATTATCTGTGAGAGAGAGAGAGAGAGAGAGAGACAGAACTATTATCTGTGTGAGAGAGAGAGAGAGAACTATTATCTGTGTGAGAGAGAGACAGAACTATTATCTGTGTGTGAGAGAGAGACAGAACTATTATCTGTGTGTGAGAGAGAGACAGAACTATTATCTGTGTGAGAGAGAGAGAGAGACAGAACTATTATCTGTGTGAGAGAGAGAGAGAGAGACAGAACTATTATCTGTGTGAGAGAGAGAGAACTATTATCTGTGAGAGAGAGAGAGAGAGAGAGAGACAGAACTATTATCTGTGAGAGAGAGAGAGAACTATTATCTGTGAGAGAGAGAGAGACAGAACTATTATCTGTGTGAGAGAGAGAGAGAGACAGAACTATTATCTGTGTGCGAGAGAGAGAGACAGAATATTATCTGTGTGAGAGAGAGAGAGAATATTATCTGTGTGAGAGAGAGAGAGAACTATTATCTGAGAGAGAGAGAGAGAGAACTATTATCTGTGAGAGAGAGAGAGAGACAGAACTATTGTCTGTGAGAGAGAGAGACAGAACTATTATCTGTGTGAGAGAGAGAGAGACCGAACTATTATCTGTGAGAGAGAGAGAGAGACAGAACTATTATCTGTGTGAGAGAGAGAGAGAGAGAACTATTATCTGTGTGAGAGAGAGAGAGAGAGAGAGAACTATTATCTGTGAGAGAGAGAGAGAGAGAGAGAGAACTATTATCTGTGAGAGAGAGAGAGAGAGAGACAGAACTATTATCTGTGAGAGAGAGAGAGAGAGAACTATTATCTGTGAGAGAGAGAGAGACAGAACTATTATCTGTGAGAGAGAGAGAGACAGAACTATTATCTGTGTGAGAGAGAGAGAGACAGAACTATTATCTGTGTGTGAGAGAGAGAGAGAGAGACAGAACTATTATCTGTGTGTGAGAGAGAGAGACAGAACTATTATCTGTGTGAGAGAGAGAGAGAGAGCGAAAGAGAGAGAGATACAGAACTATTATCTGTGAGAGAGAGAGAGAGAACTATTATCTGTGTGAGAGAGAGAGAGAACTATTATCTGAGAGAGAGAGAGAGAGAGAGAGAACTATTATCTGAGAGAGAGAGAGAGAACTATTATCTGAGAGAGAGAGAGAGAGACAGAACTATTATCTGTGTGAGAGAGACAGAACTATTATCTGTGTGAGAGAGACAGAACTATTATCTGTGTGAGAGAGACAGAACTATTATCTGTGTGAGAGAGACAGAACTATTATCTGTGTGAGAGAGAGAGACAGAACTATTATCTGTGAGAGAGAGAGAGAGAGAGACAGAACTATTATCTGTGTGAGAGAGAGAGAGAGAACTATTATCTGTGTGTGAGAGAGAGACAGAACTATTATCTGTGTGTGAGAGAGAGACAGAACTATTATCTGTGTGAGAGAGAGAGAGACAGAACTATTATCTGTGTGTGAGAGAGAGACAGAACTATTA
This sequence comes from Electrophorus electricus, assembly GCF_041902795.1. Taxonomy (NCBI): domain Eukaryota; kingdom Metazoa; phylum Chordata; class Actinopteri; order Gymnotiformes; family Gymnotidae; genus Electrophorus; species Electrophorus electricus. Next base: position 2,531,133 of record NC_137497.1, read on the forward strand.
TCTGTGTGCGAGAGAGAGAGAGACAGAACTATTATCTGTGTGAGAGAGAGAGAGAGACAGAACTATTATCTGTGTGAGAGAGAGAGAACTATTATCTGTGAGAGAGAGAGAGAGAGAGAGACAGAACTATTATCTGTGAGAGAGAGAGAGAGAGAGAACTATTATCTGTGAGAGAGAGAGAGACAGAACTATTATTTGTGTGTGAGAGAGAGAGAGACAGAACTATTATCTGTGTGCGAGAGAGAGACAGAATATTATCTGTGTGAGAGAGAGAGAGAACTATTATCTGTGAGAGAGAGAGAGACAGAACTATTATCTGTGAGAGAGAGAGAGACAGAACTATTATCTGTGAGAGAGAGAGAGAGACAGAACTATTGTCTGTGAGAGAGAGAGACAGAACTATTATCTGTGTGAGAGAGAGAGAGACCGAACTATTATCTGTGTGAGAGAGAGAGAGAGACAGAACTATTATCTGTGTGAGAGAGAGAGAGAGAGAACTATTATCTGTGAGAGAGAGAGAGAGAGAGACAGAACTATTATCTGTGAGAGAGAGAGAGAGAGAGAGAGAACTATTATCTGTGAGAGAGAGAGAGAGACAGAACTATTATCTGTGAGAGAGAGAGAGACAGAACTATTATCTGTGTGAGAGAGAGAGAGACAGAACTATTATCTGTGTGTGAGAGAGAGAGAGAGAGAGACAGAACTATTATCTGTGTGTGTGAGAGAGAGAGACATAACTATTATCTGTGAGATGGAGAGACAGAACTATTATCTGTGTGAGAGAGAGAGAGAGAGAGCGAAAGAGAGAGAGATACAGAACTATTATCTGTGAGAGAGAGAGAGAGAACTATTATCTGTGTGAGAGAGAGAGAGAACTATTATCTGAGAGAGAGAGAGAGAGAGAGAGAGAACTATTATCTGAGAGAGAGAGAGAGAGAGAGAACTATTATCTGAGAGAGAGAGAGAGACAGAACTATTATCTGTGTGAGAGAGAGAGAGAGAACTATTATCTGTGAGAGAGAGAGAGACAGAACTATTATCTGTGTGAGAGAGAGAGAGAGAACTATTATCTGTGAGAGAGAGAGAGACAGAACTATTATCTGTGAGAGAGAGAGAGACAGAACTATTATCTGTGAGAGAGAGAGAGAGACAGAACTATTATCTGAGAGAGAGAGAGAGAGATAGAACCATTATCTGTGAGAGAGAGAGAGAGAGAGACAGAACTATTATCTGTGTGAGAGAGAGAGAGACAGAACTATTATCTGTGTGTGTGAGAGAGAGAGAGAGAGACAGAACTATTATCTGTGTGAGAGAGAGAGAGAGACAGAACTATTATCTGTGTGAGAGAGAGAGAGAGAGAGAGAGAGAGAGACAGAACTATTATCTGTGTGTGTGAGAGAGAGAGACAGAACTATTATCTGTGAGAGAGAGAGAGAACTATTATCTGTGAGAGAGAGAGAGACAGAACTATTATCTGTGTGAGAGAGAGAGAGAGACAGAACTATTATCTGTGTGCGAGAGAGAGAGACAGAATATTATCTGTGTGAGAGAGAGAGAGAATATTATCTGTGTGAGAGAGAGAGAGAACTATTATCTGAGAGAGAGAGAGAGAGAACTATTATCTGTGAGAGAGAGAGAGAGACAGAACTATTGTCTGTGAGAGAGAGAGACAGAACTATTATCTGTGTGAGAGAGAGAGAGACCGAACTATTATCTGTGAGAGAGAGAGAGAGACAGAACTATTATCTGTGTGAGAGAGAGAGAGAGAGAACTATTATCTGTGTGAGAGAGAGAGAGAGAGAGAGAACTATTATCTGTGAGAGAGAGAGAGAGAGAGAGAGAACTATTATCTGTGAGAGAGAGAGAGAGAGAGACAGAACTATTATCTGTGAGAGAGAGAGAGAGAGAACTATTATCTGTGAGAGAGAGAGAGACAGAACTATTATCTGTGAGAGAGAGAGAGACAGAACTATTATCTGTGAGAGAGAGAGAGACAGAACTATTATCTGTGTGAGAGAGAGAGAGACAGAACTATTATCTGTGTGTGAGAGAGAGAGAGAGAGAGACAGAACTATTATCTGTGTGTGAGAGAGAGAGACAGAACTATTATCTGTGTGAGAGAGAGAGAGAGAGCGAAAGAGAGAGAGATACAGAACTATTATCTGTGAGAGAGAGAGAGAGAACTATTATCTGTGTGAGAGAGAGAGAGAACTATTATCTGAGAGAGAGAGAGAGAGAGAGAGAACTATTATCTGAGAGAGAGAGAGAGAACTATTATCTGAGAGAGAGAGAGAGACAGAACTATTATCTGTGTGAGAGAGACAGAACTATTATCTGTGTGAGAGAGACAGAACTATTATCTGTGTGAGAGAGACAGAACTATTATCTGTGTGAGAGAGACAGAACTATTATCTGTGTGAGAGAGAGAGACAGAACTATTATCTGTGAGAGAGAGAGAGAGAGAGACAGAACTATTATCTGTGTGAGAGAGAGAGAGAGAACTATTATCTGTGTGTGAGAGAGAGACAGAACTATTATCTGTGTGTGAGAGAGAGACAGAACTATTATCTGTGTGAGAGAGAGAGAGA
>NC_137497.1:2538720-2571220 GCF_041902795.1 Electrophorus electricus
GACAGAACTATTATCTGTGTGAGAGAGACAGAACTATTATCTGTGTGAGAGAGACAGAACTATTATCTGTGTGAGAGAGACAGAACTATTATCTGTGTGAGAGAGACAGAACTATTATCTGTGTGAGAGAGAGAGACAGAACTATTATCTGTGAGAGAGAGAGAGAGAGAGACAGAACTATTATCTGTGTGAGAGAGAGAGAGAGAACTATTATCTGTGTGTGAGAGAGAGACAGAACTATTATCTGTGTGTGAGAGAGAGACAGAACTATTATCTGTGTGAGAGAGAGAGAGACAGAACTATTATCTGTGTGTGAGAGAGAGACAGAACTATTATCTGTGTGCGAGAGAGAGAGAGACAGAACTATTATCTGTGTGAGAGAGAGAGAGAGACAGAACTATTATCTGTGTGAGAGAGAGAGAACTATTATCTGTGAGAGAGAGAGAGAGAGAGAGACAGAACTATTATCTGTGAGAGAGAGAGAGAGAGAGAACTATTATCTGTGAGAGAGAGAGAGACAGAACTATTATTTGTGTGTGAGAGAGAGAGAGACAGAACTATTATCTGTGTGCGAGAGAGAGACAGAATATTATCTGTGTGAGAGAGAGAGAGAACTATTATCTGTGAGAGAGAGAGAGACAGAACTATTATCTGTGAGAGAGAGAGAGACAGAACTATTATCTGTGAGAGAGAGAGAGAGACAGAACTATTGTCTGTGAGAGAGAGAGACAGAACTATTATCTGTGTGAGAGAGAGAGAGACCGAACTATTATCTGTGTGAGAGAGAGAGAGAGACAGAACTATTATCTGTGTGAGAGAGAGAGAGAGAGAACTATTATCTGTGAGAGAGAGAGAGAGAGAGACAGAACTATTATCTGTGAGAGAGAGAGAGAGAGAGAGAGAACTATTATCTGTGAGAGAGAGAGAGAGACAGAACTATTATCTGTGAGAGAGAGAGAGACAGAACTATTATCTGTGTGAGAGAGAGAGAGACAGAACTATTATCTGTGTGTGAGAGAGAGAGAGAGAGAGACAGAACTATTATCTGTGTGTGTGAGAGAGAGAGACATAACTATTATCTGTGAGATGGAGAGACAGAACTATTATCTGTGTGAGAGAGAGAGAGAGAGCGAAAGAGAGAGAGATACAGAACTATTATCTGTGAGAGAGAGAGAGAGAACTATTATCTGTGTGAGAGAGAGAGAGAACTATTATCTGAGAGAGAGAGAGAGAGAGAGAGAGAACTATTATCTGAGAGAGAGAGAGAGAGAGAGAACTATTATCTGAGAGAGAGAGAGAGACAGAACTATTATCTGTGTGAGAGAGAGAGAGAGAACTATTATCTGTGAGAGATAGAGAGACAGAACTATTATCTGTGAGAGAGAGAGAGACAGAACTATTATCTGTGAGAGAGAGAGAGAGACAGAACTATTATCTGAGAGAGAGAGAGAGAGATAGAACCATTATCTGTGAGAGAGAGAGAGAGAGAGACAGAACTATTATCTGTGTGAGAGAGAGAGAGACAGAACTATTATCTGTGTGTGTGAGAGAGAGAGAGAGAGACAGAACTATTATCTGTGTGAGAGAGAGAGAGAGACAGAACTATTATCTGTGTGAGAGAGAGAGAGAGAGAGAGAGAGAGAGAGACAGAACTATTATCTGTGTGTGTGAGAGAGAGAGACATAACTATTATCTGTGAGATGGAGAGAGAGAGAGAGACAGAACTATTATCTGTGTGAGAGAGAGAGAACTATTATCTGTGTGAGAGAGAGAGAGAACTATTATCTGAGAGAGAGAGAGAGAGAGAGAGAGACAGAACTATTATCTGTGTGAGAGAGAGAGAGAGAACTATTATCTGTGTGAGAGAGAGAGACAACTATTATCTGTGTGAGAGAGAGAGAGAGAGACAGACAGAACTATTATCTGTGTGAGAGAGAGAGACAGAACTATTATCTGTGTGAGAGGGAGAGAGAGAGACAGAACTATTATCTGTGTGAGAGAGAGAGAGAGACAGACAGAACTATTATCTATGTGAGAGAGAGAGAGACAGAACCATTATCTGTGAGAGAGAGAGAGAGAGAGAGAGACAGAACTATTATCTGTGAGAGAGAGAGAAAGAGAGAACTATTATCTGTGTGAGAGAGAGAGAAAGAGAGAACTATTATCTGTGTGAGAGAGAGAGAGAACTATTATCTGTGTGAGAGAGAGAGAAAGAGAGAACTATTATCTGTGTGAGAGAGAGAGACAGAACTATTATCTGAGAGAGAGAGAGAGAGACAGAACTATTATCTGAGAGAGAGAGAGAGAGAGAGACAGAACTATTATCTTAGAGAGAGAGAGACAGAACTATTATCTGTGAGAGAGAGAGAGACAGAACTATTATCTTAGAGAGAGAGAGACAGAACTATTATCTGTGAGATAGAGAGAGAGAGAGAGAGAACTATTATCTGTGAGAGAGAGAGAGACAGAACTATTATCTGTGAGAGAGAGAGAGAGACAGAACCATTATCTGTGAGAGAGAGAGAGAGACAGAACCATTATCTGTGAGAGAGAGAGAGAGAGAGAACTATTATCTGTGTGAGAGAGAGAGAGAGAACTATTATCTGTGTGAGAGAGAGAGAGAGAACTATTATCTGTGTGAGAGAGAGAGAGAGAACTATTATCTGTGTGTGAGAGAGAGAGAGAACTATTATCTGTGTGAGAGAGAGAGAGAGAACTATTATCTGTGTGAGAGAGAGAGAGACAGAACTATTATCTGTGTGAGAGAGAGAGAGACAGAACTATTATCTGTGTGAGAGAGAGAGAGACAGAACTATTATCTGTGAGAGAGAGAGAGAGAGAGAACTATTATCTGTGTGAGAGAGAGAGAGACAGAACTATTATCTGTGTGAGAGAGAGAGAGAGAGACAGAACTATTATCTGTGTGAGAGAGAGAGACAGAACTATTATCTGTGAGAGAGAGAGAGAGAGACAGAACTATTATCTGTGTGAGAGAGAGAGAGACAGAACTATTATCTGTGTGAGAGAGAGAGAACTATTATCTGTGTGAGAGAGAGAGAGAACTATTATCTGTGTGAGAGAGAGAGAGAACTATTATCTGTGTGAGAGAGAGACAGAACTATTATCTGTGAAAGAGAGAGAGAGACAGATAATAGTTCTGAGAGAGAGAGAGACAGAACTATTATCTGTGAGAGAGAGAGAGAGAGAACTATTATCTGTGAGAGAGAGAGAGAGAGAACTATTATCTGTGAGAGAGAGAGAGAGAGACAGAACTATTATCTGTGAGAGAGAGAGAGAGACACAACTATTATCTGTGTGAGAGAGAGAGAGAGAGAGAGAGAGAGAGAGAGAGACAGAACTATTATCTGTGTGAGAGAGAGAGAGAGAGAACTATTATCTGTGTGAGAGAGAGAGAGACAGAACTATTATCTGTGAGAGAGAGAGAGAGAGAGACAGAACTATTATCTGTGTGTGTGAGAGAGAGAGAGAGACAGAACTATTATCTGTGTGAGAGAGAGAGAGAGAGAGAGAGAGACAGAACTATTATCTGTGTGTGAGAGAGAGAGAGAGAGAGAGACAGAACTATTATCTGTGTGAGAGAGAGAGAGAACTATTATCTGTGTGAGAGAGAGAGAGAACTATTATCTGTGTGAGAGAGAGAGAGAACTATTATCTGAGAGAGAGAGAGAGAACTATTATCTGAGAGAGAGAGAGAGAACTATTATCAGAGAGAGAGAGAGAGAGAGAGAGAGACAGAACTATTATCTGTGTGAGAGAGAGAGAGACAGAACTATTATCTGTGTGAGAGGGAGAGAGAGAGACAGAACTATTATCTGTGTGAGAGAGAGAGAGAGAGAGAGACAGAACTATTATCTGTGTGAGAGAGAGAGACAGAACTATTATCTGTGTGAGAGAGAGAGACAGAACCATTATCTGTGAGAGAGAGAGAGAGACAGAACCATTATCTGTGAGAGAGAGAGAGAGAGAGACAGAACCATTATCTGTGAGAGAGAGAGAGAGAGAGACAGAACCATTATCTGTGAGAGAGAGAGAGACAGAACTATTATCTGTGTGTGAGAGAGAGAGAAAGAGAGAACTATTATCTGTGTGAGAGAGATAGAGAGAACTATTATCTGTGTGAGAGAGAGAGAGAGACAGAACTATTATCTGTGTGAGAGAGAGAGAGAGAGAACTATTATCTGTGTGAGAGAGAGAGAGAGAGAACTATTATCTGTGTGAGAGAGAGAGAGAGAGACAGAACTATTATCTGTGAGAGAGAGAGAGGCAGAACTATTATCTGAGAGAGAGAGAGAGAGAGAGAGAGATAGAACTATTATCTGTGTGAGAGAGAGACAGAACTATTATCTGTGTGAGAGAGAGACAGAACTATTATCTGTGTGAGAGAGAGACAGAACTATTATCTGTGTGAGAGAGAGAGACAGAACTATTATCTGTGTGAGAGAGAGAGAGAACTATTATCTGTGTGAGAGAGATAGAGAGAACTATTATCTGTGTGAGAGAGAGAGAGAGACAGAACTATTATCTGTGTGAGAGAGAGAGAGAGAGAGAACTATTATCTGTGTGAGAGAGAGAGACAGAACTATTATCTGTGAGAGAGAAAGAGAGAACTATTATCTGTGAGAGAGAGAGAGAGAACTATTATCTGTGTGTGTGTGAGAGAGAGAGAGAACTATTATCTGTGTGAGAGAGATAGAGAGAACTATTATCTGTGTGAGAGAGAGAGAGAGACAGAACTATTATCTGTGTGAGAGAGAGAGAGAGAACTATTATCTGTGTGAGAGAGAGAGACAGAACTATTATCTGTGAGAGAGAAAGAGAGAACTATTATCTGTGAGAGAGAGAGAGAACTATTATCTGTGTGTGTGAGAGAGAGAGAGAGAACTATTATCTGTGTGAGAGAGAGAGAGAGAACTATTATCTGTGTGTGTGAGAGAGAGAGAGAGAGAGAGAACTATTATCTGTGTGTGTGAGAGAGAGAGAGAGAGAGAGAACTATTATCTGTGTGTGTGAGAGAGAGAGAGAGAGACAGAACTATTATCTGTGAGAGAGAGAGAGAGACAGAACTATTATCTGTGTGAGAGAGAGAGAGAGAGAGAGACAGAACTATTATCTGGGAGAGGGAGAGAGAGAGTGAGAGAGAGAGAGAACTATTATCTGTGTGAGAGCGAGAGAGAACTATTATCTGTGTGAGAGAGAGAGAGAGAGAGAGATTGACAGAACTATTATCTGTGTGAGAGAGAGAGAGAACTATTATCTGTGTGAGAGAGAGAGACAGAACTATTATCTGTGTGAGAGGGAGAGAGAGAGAGATTGACAGAACTATTATCTGTGAGAGAGAGAGAGACAGAACTATTATCTGTGTGAGAGAGGGAGAGAGACAGAACTATTATCTGTGTGAGAGAGGGAGAGAGACAGAACTATTATCTGTGTGAGAGAGGGAGAGAGACAGAACTATTATCTGTGTGAGAGAGGGAGAGAGACAGAACTATTATCTGTGTGAGAGAGGGAGAGAGACAGAACTATTATCTGTGTGAGAGAGAGAGAGAGACAGAACTATTATCTGTGTGAGAGAGAGAGAGACAGAACTATTATCTGTGTGAGAGAGAGAGAGAGAGACAGAACTATTATCTGTGTGAGAGAGAGAGAGAACTATTATGTGTCAGAGAGAGAAAGAACTATTATGTGTGAGAGAGAGAGAGAGAGAACTATTATCTGTGTGAGAGAGAGAGAACTATTATCTGAGAGAGAAAGAGAGAGACAGAACTATTATCTGTGAGAGAGAGAGAGAGAGAGAACTATTATCTGTGTGAGAGAGAGAGAGAGAGAGATTGACAGAACTATTATCTGTGTGAGAGAGAGAGACAGAACTATTATCTGTGTGAGAGAGAGAGACAGAACTATTATCTGTGTGAGAGAGAGAGAGACAACTATTATCTGTGTGAGAGAGAGAGAGAGACAGAACTATTATCTGTGTGAGAGAGAGAGAGAGAGACAGAACTATTATCTGTGTGAGAGAGAGAGACAGAACTATTATCTGTGAGAGAGAGAGAGAGAGAGAGACAGAACTATTATCTGTGTGTGAGAGAGAGAGAGAACTATTATCTGTGTGTGAGAGAGAGACAGAACTATTATCTGTGTGAGAGAGGGAGAGAGACAGGACTATTATCTGTGTGAGAGAGGGAGAGAGACAGAACTATTATCTGTGTGAGAGAGGGAGAGAGACAGAACTATTATCTGTGTGAGAGAGGGAGAGAGACAGAACTATTATCTGTGTGAGAGAGAGAGAGAGACAGAACTATTATCTGTGTGAGAGAGACAGAACTATTATCTGTGTGAGAGAGAGAGAGAGACAGAACTATTATCTGTGTGAGAGAGAGAGAGAGAGACAGAACTATTATCTGTGTGAGAGAGAGAGACAGAACTATTATCTGTGTGAGAGAGAGAGAGAGAGACAGAACTATTATCTGTGTGAGAGAGAGAGAGAACTATTATGTGTCAGAGAGAGAAAGAACTATTATGTGTGAGAGAGAGAGAGAGAGAACTATTATCTGTGTGAGAGAGAGAGAACTATTATCTGAGAGAGAAAGAGAGAGACAGAACTATTATCTGTGAGAGAGAGAGAGAGAGAGAACTATTATCTGTGTGAGAGAGAGATAGAGAGAGAGATTGACAGAACTATTATCTGTGTGAGAGAGAGAGACAGAACTATTATCTGTGTGAGAGAGAGAGACAGAACTATTATCTGTGTGAGAGAGAGAGAGACAGAACTATTATCTGTGTGAGAGAGAGAGAGTGACAGAACTATTATCTGTGTGAGAGAGAGAGAGAGACAGAACTATTATCTGTGTGAGAGAGAGAGACAGAACTATTATCTGTGAGAGAGAGAGAGAGAGAGAGACAGAACTATTATCTGTGTGAGAGAGAGAGAGAGAACTATTATCTGTGTGTGAGAGAGAGACAGAACTATTATCTGTGTGAGAGAGAGAGAGACAGAACTATTATCTGTGTGTGAGAGAGAGACAGAACTATTATCTGTGTGCGAGAGAGAGAGAGACAGAACTATTATCTGTGTGAGAGAGAGAGAGAGAGACAGAACTATTATCTGTGTGAGAGAGAGAGAACTATTATCTGTGAGAGAGAGAGAGAGAGAGACAGAACTATTATCTGTGAGAGAGAGAGAGAACTATTATCTGTGAGAGAGAGAGAGACAGAACTATTATCTGTGTGAGAGAGAGAGAGAGACAGAACTATTATCTGTGTGCGAGAGAGAGAGAGACAGAATATTATCTGTGTGAGAGAGAGAGAGAATATTATCTGTGTGAGAGAGAGAGAGAACTATTATCTGAGAGAGAGAGAGACAGAACTATTATCTGTGAGAGAGAGAGAGAGAGAGAACTATTATCTGTGAGAGAGAGAGAGAGACAGAACTATTGTCTGTGAGAGAGAGAGACAGAACTATTATCTGTGTGAGAGAGAGAGAGACCGAACTATTATCTGTGAGAGAGAGAGAGAGACAGAACTATTATCTGTGTGAGAGAGAGAGAGAGAGAACTATTATCTGTGTGAGAGAGAGAGAGAGAACTATTATCTGAGAGAGAGAGAGAGAGAGAGAGAGAGAACTATTATCTGAGAGAGAGAGAGAGAGAACTATTATCTGAGAGAGAGAGAGAGACAGAACTATTATCTGTGTGAGAGAGACAGAACTATTATCTGTGTGAGAGAGACAGAACTATTATCTGTGTGAGAGAGAGAGACAGAACTATTATCTGTGAGAGAGAGAGAGAGAGACAGAACTATTATCTGTGTGAGAGAGAGAGAGAGAACTATTATCTGTGTGTGAGAGAGAGACAGAACTATTATCTGTGTGTGAGAGAGAGACAGAACTATTATCTTTGTGCGAGAGAGAGACAGAACTATTATCTGTGTGAGAGAGAGAGAGAGAGACAGAACTATTATCTGTGTGAGAGAGAGAGAACTATTATCTGTGAGAGAGAGAGAGAGAGAGAGACAGAACTATTATCTGTGAGAGAGAGAGAGAGAGAGAACTATTATCTGTGAGAGAGAGAGAGACAGAACTATTATCTGTGTGAGAGAGAGAGAGACAGAATATTATCTGTGTGAGAGAGAGAGAGAACTATTATCTGTGAGAGAGAGAGAGACAGAACTATTATCTGTGAGAGAGAGAGACAGAACTATTATCTGTGAGAGAGAGAGAGAGAGAGAGCTATTATCTGTGAGAGAGAGAGAGAGACAGAACTATTGTCTGTGAGAGAGAGAGACAGAACTATTATCTGTGTGAGAGAGAGAGACCGAACTATTATCTGTGTGAGAGAGAGAGACCGAACTATTATCTGTGTGAGAGAGAGAGAGAGACAGAACTATTATCTGTGTGAGAGAGAGAGAGAGAGAACTATTATCTGTGAGAGAGAGAGAGAGAGAGACAGAACTATTATCTGTGAGAGAGAGAGAGAGAGAGAACTATTATCTGTGAGAGAGAGAGAGAGACAGAACTATTATCTGTGAGAGAGAGAGAGAGACAGAACTATTATCTGTGAGAGAGAGAGAGACAGAACTATTATCTGTGTGAGAGAGAGAGAGACAGAACTATTATCTGTGTGTGATTGAGAGAGAGAGAGAGACAGAACTATTATCTGTGTGTGTGAGAGAGAGAGACATAACTATTATCTGTGAGATGGAGAGAGAGAGAGAGACAGAACTATTATCTGTGTGAGAGAGAGAGAGAGAGCGAAAGAGAGAGAGATACAGAACTATTATCTGTGAGAGAGAGAGAGAGAGAACTATTATCTGTGTGAGAGAGAGAGAGAACTATTATCTGAGAGAGAGAGAGAGAGAGAGAGAGAGAGAACTATTATCTGAGAGAGAGAGAGAGAGAGAGAACTATTATCTGAGAGAGAGAGAGAGACAGAACTATTATCTGTGTGAGAGAGAGAGAGAGAGAACTATTATCTGTGTGAGAGAGAGAGAGAGAGACAGAACTATTATCTGTGTGAGAGAGAGAGAGAGACAGACAGAACTATTATCTGTGTGAGAGAGAGAGACAGAACTATTATCTGTGTGAGAGGGAGAGAGAGACAGAACTATTATCTGTGTGAGAGAGAGAGAGAGACAGACAGAACTATTATCTATGTGAGAGAGAGAGACAGAACCATTATCTGTGAGAGAGAGAGAGAGAGAGACAGAACTATTATCTGTGTGAGAGAGAGAGAAAGAGAGAACTATTATCTGTGTGAGAGAGAGAGAGAGAACTATTATCTGTGTGAGAGAGAGAGAGAGAACTATTATCTGTGTGTGAGAGAGAGAGACAGAACTATTATCTGAGAGAGAGAGAGAGAGACAGAACTATTATCTGAGAGAGAGAGAGAGAGAGAGAGAACTATTATCTTAGAGAGAGAGAGAGAGAGACAGAACTATTATCTGTGAGAGAGAGAGAGAGAGAGAGAACTATTATCTGTGAGAGAAAGAGAGAGACAGAACCATTATCTGTGAGAGAGAGAGAGAGAGAGAGAGAACTATTATCTGTGAGAGAGAGAGAGAGACAGAACCATTATCTGTGAGAGAGAGAGAGAGACAGAACCATTATCTGTGAGAGAGAGAGAGAGACAGAACCATTATCTGTGAGAGAGAGAGAGAGAGAGAGAGAGAGAGAGAGAGAGACAGAACTATTATCTGTGTGAGAGAGAGAGAGAAAGAGATAACTATTATCTGTGAGAGAGAGAGAGAGAACTATTATCTGTGTGAGGGAGAGAGAGAGACAGAACTATTATCTGTGTGAGAGAGAGAGAGAGAGACAGACAGAACTATTATCTGTGAGAGAGAGAGAGACAGAACTATTATCTGTGTGAGAGAGAGAGAGACAGAACTATTATCTGTGTGTGAGAGAGAGAGAGAGAGAGAGACAGAACTATTATCTGTGTGTGTGAGAGAGAGAGACAGAACTATTATCTGTGTGAGAGAGAGAGAGAGAGCGAAAGAGAGAGAGATACAGAACTATTATCTGTGAGAGAGAGAGAGAGAACTATTATCTGTGTGAGAGAGAGAGAGAACTATTATCTGAGAGAGAGAGAGAGAGAGAGAGAGAGAGAACTATTATCTGAGAGAGAGAGAGAGAGAACTATTATCTGAGAGAGAGAGAGAGACAGAACTATTATCTGTGTGAGAGAGACAGAACTATTATCTGTGTGAGAGAGACAGAACTATTATCTGTGTGAGAGAGAGAGACAGAACTATTATCTGTGAGAGAGAGAGAGAGAGAGACAGAACTATTATCTGTGTGAGAGAGAGAGAGAGAACTATTATCTGTGTGTGAGAGAGAGACAGAACTATTATCTGTGTGTGAGAGAGAGACAGAACTATTATCTGTGTGAGAGAGAGAGAGACAGAACTATTATCTGTGTGTGAGAGAGAGACAGAACTATTATCTGTGTGCGAGAGAGAGAGACAGAACTATTATCTGTGTGAGAGAGAGAGAGAGAGACAGAACTATTATCTGTGTGAGAGAGAGAGAACTATTATCTGTGAGAGAGAGAGAGAGAGAGAGACAGAACTATTATCTGTGAGAGAGAGAGAGAGAGAGAACTATTATCTGTGAGAGAGAGAGAGAGAGAGAACTATTATCTGTGAGAGAGAGAGAGACAGAACTATTATCTGTGTGAGAGAGAGAGAGAGACAGAACTATTATCTGTGTGCGAGAGAGAGAGACAGAATATTATCTGTGTGAGAGAGAGAGAGAACTATTATCTGTGAGAGAGAGAGAGACAGAACTATTATCTGTGAGAGAGAGAGAGACAGAACTATTATCTGTGAGAGAGAGAGAGAGAGAGAACTATTATCTGTGAGAGAGAGAGAGAGACAGAACTATTGTCTGTGAGAGAGAGAGACAGAACTATTATCTGTGTGAGAGAGAGAGACCGAACTATTATCTGTGTGAGAGAGAGAGAGAGACAGAACTATTATCTGTGTGAGAGAGAGAGAGAGAGAACTATTATCTGTGAGAGAGAGAGAGAGAGAGACAGAACTATTATCTGTGAGAGAGAGAGAGAGAGAGAGAACTATTATCTGTGAGAGAGAGAGAGAGACAGAACTATTATCTGTGAGAGAGAGAGAGACAGAACTATTATCTGTGTGAGAGAGAGAGAGACAGAACTATTATCTGTGTGTGAGAGAGAGAGAGAGAGACAGAACTATTATCTGTGTGTGTGAGAGAGAGAGACATAACTATTATCTGTGAGATGGAGAGAGAGAGAGAGAGACAGAACTATTATCTGTGTGAGAGAGAGAGAGAGAGCGAAAGAGAGAGAGATACAGAACTATTATCTGTGAGAGAGAGAGAGAGAACTATTATCTGTGTGTGAGAGAGAGAGAACTATTATCTGAGAGAGAGAGAGAGAGAGAGAGAGAGAGAACTATTATCTGAGAGAGAGAGAGAGAGAGAGAACTATTATCTGAGAGAGAGAGAGAGACAGAACTATTATCTGTGTGAGAGAGAGAGAGAGAGAACTATTATCTGTGTGAGAGAGAGAGAGAGAGACAGAACTATTATCTGTGTGAGAGAGAGAGAGAGACAGACAGAACTATTATCTGTGTGAGAGAGAGAGACAGAACTATTATCTGTGTGAGAGGGAGAGAGAGACAGAACTATTATCTGTGTGAGAGAGAGAGAGAGACAGACAGAACTATTATCTATGTGAGAGAGAGAGACAGAACCATTATCTGTGAGAGAGAGAGAGAGAGACAGAACTATTATCTGTGTGAGAGAGAGAGAAAGAGAGAACTATTATCTGTGTGAGAGAGAGAGAGAGAACTATTATCTGTGTGAGAGAGAGAGAGAGAACTATTATCTGTGTGTGAGAGAGAGAGACAGAACTATTATCTGAGAGAGAGAGAGAGAGACAGAACTATTATCTGAGAGAGAGAGAGAGAGAGAGAACTATTATCTTAGAGAGAGAGAGAGAGAGAGACAGAACTATTATCTGTGAGAGAGAGAGAGAGAGAGAGAACTATTATCTGTGAGAGAAAGAGAGAGACAGAACCATTATCTGTGAGAGAGAGAGAGAGAGAGAGAACTATTATCTGTGAGAGAGAGAGAGAGAGAGAGAGACAGAACCATTATCTGTGAGAGAGAGAGAGAGACAGAACCATTATCTGTGAGAGAGAGAGAGAGAGAGACAGAACCATTATCTGTGAGAGAGAGAGAGAGAGAGAGAGAGAGAGAGACAGAACTATTATCTGTGTGAGAGAGAGAGAAAGAGATAACTATTATCTGTGAGAGAGAGAGAGAGAACTATTATCTGTGTGAGAGAGAGAGAGAACTATTATCTGTGTGAGGGAGAGAGAGAGACAGAACTATTATCTGTGTGAGAGAGAGAGAGAGAGACAGACAGAACTATTATCTATGTGAGAGAGAGAGACAGAACTATTATCTGTGTGAGAGAGAGAGAGAGACAGAACTATTATCTGAGAGAGAGAGAGAGAGAGAGACAGAACTATTATCTTAGAGAGAGAGAGAGACAGAACTATTATCTGTGAGATAGAGAGAGAGAGAGACAGAACTATTATCTGTGAGAGAGAGAGAGAGAGAGAGAGAACTATTATCTGTGAGAGAGAGAGAGACAGAACCATTATCTGTGAGAGAGAGAGAGAGAGACAGAACCATTATCTGTGAGAGAGAGAGAGAGACAGAACCATTATCTGTGAGAGAGAGAGAGAAAGAGATAACTATTATCTGTGTGAGAGAGAGAGACAGAACTATTATCTGTGTGAGAGAGAGAGACAGAACTATTATCTGTGTGAGAGAGAGAGACAGAACTATTATCTGTGTGAGAGAGAGAGACAGAACTATTATCTGTGTGAGAGAGAGAAACAGAACTATTATCTGTGAGAGAGAGAGAGAGACAGAACCATTATCTGTGAGAGAGAGAGAGAGACAGAACCATTATCTGTGAGAGAGAGAGAGAGAGAGAGAGAACTATTATCTGTGAGAGAGAGAGAGAGACAGAACCATTATCTGTGAGAGAGAGAGAGAGACAGAACCATTATCTGTGAGAGAGAGAGAGAGACAGAACCATTATCTGTGAGAGAGAGAGAGAAAGAGATAACTATTATCTGTGTGAGAGAGAGAGAAAGAGATAACTATTATCTGTGTGAGAGAGAGAGACAGAACTATTATCTGTGTGAGAGAGAGAGACAGAACTATTATCTGTGTGAGAGAGAGAGACAGAACTATTATCTGTGTGAGAGAGAGAGACAGAACTATTATCTGTGAGAGAGAGAGAGAGACAGAACCATTATCTGTGAGAGAGAGAGAGAGACAGAACCATTATCTGTGAGAGAGAGAGAGAAAGATATAACTATTATCTGTGTGAGAGAGAGAGAGAGACAGAACTATTATCTGTGTGAGAGAGAGAGACAGAACTATTATCTGTGTGAGAGAGAGAGACAGAACTATTATCTGTGTGAGAGAGAGAGACAGAACTATTATCTGTGAGAGAGAGAGAGACAGAACTATTATCTGTGTGAGAGAGAGAGAGAGAGAGACAGAACTATTATCTGTGAGAGAGAGAGAGAGAGAGAGACAGAACTATTATCTGTGAGAGAGAGAGAGAGAGAGACAGAACTATTATCTGTGAGAGAGAGAGAGAGAGAGACAGAACTATTATCTGTGAGAGAGAGAGAGAGAGAGACAGAACTATTATCTGTGAGAGAGAGAGAGAGAGAGAGACAGAACTATTATCTGTGAGAGAGAGAGAGAGAGAGAGACAGAACTATTATCTGTGAGAGAGAGAGAGAGACAGAGAGAGACAGAACTATTATCTGTGAGAGAGAGAGAGAGACAGAGAGAGACAGAACTATTATCTGTGAGAGAGAGAGAGAGACAGAACTATCTGAGAGAGAGAGAGAGAGAGAGAGAGAGAGAGAGAGAGATAGAACCATTATCTGTGTGAGAGAGAGAGAGATAGAACCATTATCTGTGTGAGAGAGAGAGAGAGAACTATTATCTGTGTGTGAGAGAGAGAGAGAGAGAGACAGAACTATTATCTGTGAGAGAGAGAGAGAACTATTATCTGTGTGAGAGAGAGAGAGAAAGAACTATTATCTGTGAGAGAGAGAGAGAAAGAACTATTATCTGTGAGAGAGAGAGAGACAGAACTATTATCTGTGTGAGAGAGAGAGAGAGAGAGAACTATTATCTGTGTGAGAGAGAGAGAGAGAGAGAACTATTATCTGTGTGAGAGAGAGAGAGAGAGAGACAGAACTATTATCTGTGAGAGAGAGAGAGAACTATTATCTGTGTGAGAGAGAGAGAGAGAGAACTATTATCTGTGTGAGAGAGAGAGACAGAACTATTATCTGTGTGAGAGAGAGAGAGAGAACTATTATCTGTGTGAGAGAGAGAGAGAGACAGAACTATTATCTGTGTGAAAGAGAGAGACAGAACTATTATCTGTGAGAGAGAGAGAGAGAGAGACAGAACTATTATCTGTGTGTGAGAGAGAGAGAGAGAGACAGAACTATTATCTGTGTGAGAGAGAGAGAGAGAGAGAACTATTATCTGTGTGAGAGAGAGAGAGAACTATTATCTGTGTGAGAGAGAGAGAGAACTATTATCTGTGTGAGAGAGAGAGAGAACTATTATCTGTGTGAGAGAGAGAGAACTATTATCTGTGTGAGAGAGAGAGAGAGAGAACTATTATCTGTGTGTGAGAGAGAGAGAGACAGAACTATTATCTGTGAGAGAGAGAGAGAGACAGAACTATTATCTGAGAGAGAGAGAGAGAGAGAGACAGAACTATTATCTGAGAGAGAGAGAGAGAGAGAGTGAGAGATAGAACCATTATCTGTGAGAGAGAGAGAGAGAGAGAGAGAGAGAGAACTATTATCTGTGTGAGAGAGAGAGAGAGAACTATTATCTGTGTGAGAGAGAGAGAGACAGAACTATTATCTGTGAGAGAGAGAGAGAACTATTATCTGTGTGAGAGAGAGAGACAGAACTATTATCTGTGTGAGAGAGAGAGAGAAAGAACTATTATCTGTGAGAGAGAGAGACAGAACTATTATCTGTGTGAGAGAGAGAGAGAGAGAACTATTATCTGTGTGAGAGAGAGAGAGAGAGAGACAGAACTATTATCTGTGAGAGAGAGAGAACTATTATCTGTGTGAGAGAGAGAGAGACAGAACTATTATCTGTGTGAGAGAGAGAGAGAGACAGAACTATTATCTGTGTGAGAGAGAGAGAGAGAACTATTATCTGTGTGAGAGAGAGAGAGAACTATTATCTGTGTGAGAGAGAGAGAGAGAACTATTATCTGTGTGAGAGAGAGAGAACTATTATCTGTGTGAGAGAGAGAGAGAGAGAACTATTATCTGTGTGTGAGAGAGAGAGAGACAGAACTATTATCTGTGAGAGAGAGAGAGAGTGACAGAACTATTATCTGAGAGAGAGAGAGAGAGAGAGATAGAACCATTATCTGTGAGAGAGAGAGAGAGAGAGAGAGAGAGAGACAGAACTATTATCTGTGTGAGAGAGAGAGAGAACTATTATCTGTGTGAGAGAGAGAGAGAACTATTATCTGTGTGAGAGAGAGAGAGACAGAACTATTATCTGTGAGAGAGAGAGAGAACTATTATCTGTGAGAGAGAGAGAGAGACAGAACTATTATCTGTGTGAGAGAGAGAGAGACAGAACTATTATCTGAGAGAGAGAGAGAGAGAGACAGAACTATTATCTGAGAGAGAGAGTGAGAGATAGAACCATTATCTGTGAGAGAGAGAGAGAGAGAGAGAGAGAGAGAGAGAACTATTATCTGTGTGAGAGAGAGAGAGAGAACTATTATCTGTGTGAGAGAGAGAGAGACAGAACTATTATCTGTGAGAGAGAGAGAGAACTATTATCTGTGAGAGAGAGAGAGACAGAACTATTATCTGTGTGAGAGAGAGAGAGAGACAGAACTATTATCTGTGTGAGAGAGAGAGACAGAACTATTATCTGTGAGAGAGAGAGAGAGAGAGAGACAGAACTATTATCTGTGAGAGAGAGAGAGAGACAGAACTATTATCTGTGAGAGAGAGAGAGAGAGACAGAACTATTATCTGTGTGTGAGAGAGAGAGAGAACTATTATCTGTGTGAGAGAGAGAGAGAGAACTATTATCTGTGTGAGAGAGAGAGAGAGAGAACTATTATCTGTGTGAGAGAGAGAGAGAGACATCTATTATCTGTGTGAGAGAGAGAGAGAGCGAAAGAGAGAGAGATACAGAACTATTATCTGTGAGAGAGAGAGAACTATTATCTGTGTGAGAGAGAGAGAACTATTATCTGTGTGAGAGAGAGAGAACTATTATCTGAGAGAGAGAGAGAGAGAACTATTATCTGAGAGAGAGAGAGAGAGAACTATTATCTGAGAGAGAGAGAGAGAGAACTATTATCTGAGAGAGAGAGAGAGACAGAACTATTATCTGTGTGAGAGAGAGAGAGAGAGAACTATTATCTGTGTGAGAGAGAGAGAGAGACAGACAGAACTATTATCTGTGTGAGAGAGAGAGACAGAACTATTATCTGTGTGAGAGAGAGAGAGAGACAGACAGAACTATTATCTGTGTGAGAGAGAGAGACAGAACTATTATCTGTGTGAGAGGGAGAGAGAGAGACAGAACTATTATCTGTGTGAGAGAGAGAGAGAGAACCATTATCTGTGAGAGAGAGAGAGAGAGAGACAGAACTATTATCTGTGTGAGAGAGAGAGAAAGAGAGAACTATTATCTGTGTGAGAGAGAGAGAGAGAACTATTATCTGTGTGAGAGAGAGAGAGAGAGAGAACTATTATCTGTGAGAGAGAGAGAGAGAGAGAACTATTATCTTAAAGAGAGAGAGAGAGAGACAGAACTATTATCTGTGAGAGAGAGAGAGAGAGAGAGAGAACTATTATCTGTGAGAGAAAGAGAGAGACAGAACCATTATCTGTGAGAGAGAGAGAGAGAGAGAGAACTATTATCTGTGAGAGAGAGAGAGAGACAGAACCATTATCTGTGAGAGAGAGAGAGAGACAGAACCATTATCTGTGAGAGAGAGAGAGAGACAGAACCATTATCTGTGAGAGAGAGAGAGAGACAGAACCATTATCTGTGAGAGAGAGAGAGAGAGAGAGAGAGACAGAACTATTATCTGTGTGAGAGAGAGAGAAAGAGATAACTATTATCTGTGAGAGAGAGAGAGAGAACTATTATCTGTGTGAGAGAGAGAGAGAACTATTATCTGTGTGAGAGGGAGAGAGAGAGACAGAACTATTATCTGTGTGAGAGAGAGAGAGAGAGACAGACAGAACTATTATCTATGTGAGAGGGAGACAGAACCATTATCTGTGAGAGAGAGAGAGAGAGAGACAGAACTATTATCTGTGTGAGAGAGAGAGAGAGACAGAACTATTATCTGAGAGAGAGAGAGAGAGAGACAGAACTATTATCTTAGAGAGAGAGAGAGAGAGACAGAACTATTATCTGTGAGATAGAGAGAGAGAGAGACAGAACTATTATCTGTGAGAGAGAGAGAGAGAGAGAACTATTATCTGTGAGAGAGAGAGAGAGAGAACCATTATCTGTGAGAGAGAGAGAGAGAGACAGAACCATTATCTGTGAGAGAGAGAGAGAGACAGAACCATTATCTGTGAGAGAGAGAGAGAGACAGAACCATTATCTGTGAGAGAGAGAGAGAGACAGAACCATTATCTGTGTGAAAGAGAGAAAGAGATAACTATTATCTGTGTGAGAGAGAGAGAGAGAGATAACTATTATCTGTGTGAGAGAGAGAGAGAGAACTATTATCTGTGTGAGAGAGAGAGAGAGAACTATTATCTGTGAGAGAGAGAGAGACAGAACTATTATCTGTGAGAGAGAGAGAGAGACAGAACTATTATCTGTGAGAGAGAGAGAGAGAGACAGAACTATTATCTGTGAGAGAGAGAGAGAGAGACAGAACTATTATCTGTGAGAGAGAGAGAGAGAGAGACAGAACTATTATCTGTGAGAGAGAGAGAGAGAGACAGAACTATTATCTGTGAGAGAGAGAGAGAGACAGAACTATTATCTGTGAGAGAGAGAGAGAGAGAGACAGAACTATTATCTGTGAGAGAGAGAGAGAGACAGAACTATTATCTGTGAGAGAGAGAGAGAGACAGAACTATTATCTGTGAGAGAGAGAGAGAGAGACAGAACTATTATCTGTGAGAGAGAGAGAGAGACAGAACTATTATCTGTGAGAGAGAGAGAGAGAGACAGAACTATTATCTGTGAGAGAGAGAGAGAGAGACAGAACTATTATCTGTGAGAGAGAGAGAGAGAGAGAGACAGAACTATTATCTGTGAGAGAGAGAGAGAGAGAGAGACAGAACTATTATCTGTGAGAGAGAGAGAGAGAGAGAGACAGAACTATTATCTGTGAGAGAGAGAGAGAGACAGAACTATTATCTGTGAGAGAGAGAGAGAGACAGAACTATTATCTGTGAGAGAGAGAGAGAGACAGAACTATTATCTGTGAGAGAGAGAGAGAGAGACAGAACTATCTGAGAGAGAGAGAGAGAGAGAGATAGAACCATTATCTGTGAGAGAGAGAGAGAGAGAGAGAGAACTATTATCTGTGTGTGAGAGAGAGAGAGAGAGACAGAACTATTATCTGTGAGAGAGAGAGAGAACTATTATCTGTGTGAGAGAGAGAGAGACAGAACTATTATCTGTGTGAGAGAGAGAGAGAAAGAACTATTATCTGTGAGAGAGAGAGACAGAACTATTATCTGTGTGAGAGAGAGAGAGAGAGAACTATTATCTGTGTGAGAGAGAGAGAGAGAGAGACAGAACTATTATCTGTGAGAGAGAGAGAACTATTATCTGTGTGAGAGAGAGAGAGACAGAACTATTATCTGTGTGAGAGAGAGAGAGAGACAGAACTATTATCTGTGTGAGAGAGAGAGAGAGAACTATTATCTGTGTGAGAGAGAGAGAGAACTATTATCTGTGTGAGAGAGAGAGAGAGAACTATTATCTGTGTGAGAGAGAGAGAACTATTATCTGTGTGAGAGAGAGAGAGAGAGAACTATTATCTGTGAGAGAGAGAGAGAGTGACAGAACTATTATCTGAGAGAGAGAGAGAGAGAGAGATAGAACCATTATCTGTGAGAGAGAGAGAGAGAGAGAGTGACAGAACTATTATCTGAGAGAGAGAGAGAGAGAGATAGAACCATTATCTGTGAGAGAGAGAGAGAGAGAGAGAGAGAGAGACAGAACTATTATCTGTGTGAGAGAGAGAGAGAACTATTATCTGTGTGAGAGAGAGAGAGAACTATTATCTGTGTGAGAGAGAGAGAGACAGAACTATTATCTGTGAGAGAGAGAGAGAACTATTATCTGTGAGAGAGAGAGAGAGACAGAACTATTATCTGTGTGAGAGAGAGAGACAGAACTATTATCTGTGTGAGAGAGAGAGACAGAACTATTATCTGTGTGAGAGAGAGAGACAGAACTATTATCTGTGAGAGAGAGAGAGAGAGAGAGAGAGAGACAGAACTATTATCTGTGAGAGAGAGAGAGAGACAGAACTATTATCTGTGTGTGAGAGAGAGAGAGAACTATTATCTGTGTGAGAGAGAGAGAGAGAGAACTATTATCTGTGTGAGAGAGAGAGAGAGACAACTATTATCTGTGTGAGAGAGAGAGAGAGACAACTATTATCTGTGAGAGAGAAAGAGAGAGACAGAACTATTATCTGTGAGAGAGAGAGAGACAGAACTATTATCTGAGAGAGAGAGAGACAGAACTATTATCTGTGAGAGAGAGAGAACTATTATCTTTGAGAGAGAGAGAGAGAGACAGAACTATTATCTGTGAGAGAGAGAGACAGAACTATTATCTGTGTGAGAGAGAGAGACAGAACTATTATCTGTGAGAGAGAGAGAGACAGAACTATTATCTGTGAGAGAGAGAGAGACAGAACTATTATCTGTGTGTGAGAGAGAGAGAGAGACAGAACTATTATCTGTGTGTGAGAGAGAGAGAGAGAGAGACAGAACTATTATCTGTGTGAGAGAGAGAGAGAGAACTATTATCTGTGAGAGAGAGAGAGAGAGACAGAACTATTATCTGTGTGTGTGAGAGAGAGAGAGAGAGAGAGAGAGAGACAGAACTATTATCTGTGTGAGAGAGAGAGAGAGAGAGAGAGAGACAGAACTATTATCTGTGTGTGTGAGAGAGAGAGAGACAGAACTATTATCTGTGTGTGTGAGAGAGAGAGACAGAACTATTATCTGTGTGTGTGAGAGAGAGAGACAGAACTATTATCTGTGTGAGAGAGAGAGACAGAACTATTATCTGTGTGAGAGAGAGAGAACTATTATCTGTGTGAGAGAGAGAGAGAACTATTATCTGTGTGAGAGAGAGAGAGAACTATTATCTGTGTGAGAGAGAGAGAGAACTATTATCTGAGAGAGAGAGAGAGACAGAACTATTATCTGTGAGAGAGAGAGAGAGACAGAACTATTATCTGTGTGAGAGGGAGAGAGAGAGACAGAACTATTATCTGTGTGAGAGAGAGAGAGAGAGACAGAACTATTATCTGTGAGAGAGAGAGACAGAACTATTATCTGTGAGAGAGAGACAGAACCATTATCTGTGAGAGAGAGAGAGAGAGAGACAGAACTATTATCTGTGAGAGAGAGAGAGAGACAGAACTATTATCTGTGTGTGTGAGAGAGAAAGAGAGAACTATTATCTGTGTGAGAGAGAGAGAGAGACAGAACTATTATCTGTGTGAGAGAGAGAGAGAGAGACAGAACTATTATCTGTGAGAGAGAGAGAGAGAGAGAGAGAGACAGAACTATTATCTGTGTGAGAGAGAGAGAGACAGAACTATTATCTGTGAGAGAGAGAGAACTATTATCTGTGTGTGAGAGAGAGAGAGAGACAGAACTATTATCTGTGTGAGAGAGACAGAACTATTATCTGTGTGTGAGAGAGAGAGAGAGAGACAGAACTATTATCTGTGTGTGAGAGAGAGAGAGAGAGAGACAGAACTATTATCTATGTGAGAGAGAGAGAGAGAGAGAACTATTATCTGTGTGTGAGAGAGAGAGAACTATTATCTGTGTGAGAGAGAGAGAGAGAGAGAGAGACAGAACTATTATCTGTGAGAGAGAGAGAGAGACAGAACTATTATCTGTGAGAGAGAGAGAGACAGAACTATTATCTGAGAGAGAGAGAGAGAGAGAGAGAGAGAGATAGAACCATTATCTGTGAGAGAGAGAGAGAGAGACAGAACTATTATCTGTGTGAGAGAGAGACAACTTATCTGTGAGAGAGAGAGAGAGAACTATTATCTGTGTGTGTGAGAGAGAGAGAGAGAGAACTATTATCTGTGTGTGAGAGAGAGAGAGAGAGACAGAACTATTATCTGTGTGAGAGAGAGAGACAGAACTATCATCTGTGTGAGAGAGAGACAGAACTATCATCTGTGAGAGAGAGAGAGAGAGAACTATTATCTGTGAGAGAGAGAGAGAGAGAACTATTATCTGTGTGAGAGAGAGAGAGAGAGACAGAACTATTATCTGTGTGAGAGAGAGAGAGACAGAACTATTATCTGTGAGAGAGAGAGAGAACTATTATCTGTGTGAGAGAGAGAGAGACAGAACTATCATCTGAGAGAGAGAGAGAGAGAGAGAGACAGAACTATTATCTGTGTGAGAGAGAGAGAGAGACAGAACTATTATCTGTGAGAGAGAGAGAGAACTATTATCTGTGAGAGAGAGAGAGAGACAGAACTATTATCTGAGAGAGAGAGAGAGAACTATTATCTGTGAGAGAGAGAGAGAGACAGAACTATTATCTGTGAGAGAGAGAGAGAGAGAGACAGAACTATTATCTGTGTGAGAGAGAGAGAGAGAGACAGAACTATTATCTGTGAGAGGGAGAGAGAGAGAGAACTATTATCTGTGTGAGAGAGAGATTGACAGAACTATTATCTGTGTGAGAGAGAGAGAGACAGAACTATTATCTGTGAGAGAGAGAGAGACAGAACTATTATCTGTGTGAGAGAGAGAGACAGAACTATTATCTGTGAGAGAGAGAGACAGGACTATTATCTGTGTGAAAGAGTGGGAGAGAGACAGAACTATTATCTGTGTGAGAGAGAGACAGAACTATTATCTGTGTGAGAGAGAGAGAGAGAGAGACAGAACTATTATCTGTGTGAGAGAGAGAGAGACAGAACTATTATCTGTGTGTGAGAGAGAGAGAGACAGAACTATTATCTGTGTGAGAGAGAGAGAGAGACAGAACTATTATCTGTGTGAGAGAGAGAGAGACAGAACTATTATCTGTGTGAGAGAGAGAGAGACAGAACTATTATCTGTGTGAGAGAGAGAGAGAACTATTATCTGTGTGAGAGAGAGAGAGAACTATTATGTGTGAGAGAGAGAGACAGAACTATATCTGTGTGAGAGAGAGAGAGAGAACTATTATCTGTGTGAGAGAGAGAGAGAGAACTATTATGTGAGAGAGAGAGAGAGACAGAACTATTATCTGTGTGAGAGAGAGAGAACTATTATGTGTGAGAGAGAGAGAGAGAACTATTATCTGTGTGAGAGAGAGAGAGAACTATTATGTGTGAGAGAGAAAGAGAGAGACAGAACTATTATCTGTGAGAGAGAGAGAGACAGAACTATTATCTGTGTGAGAGAGAGAACTATTATCTGTGTGTGAGAGAGAGAGAGAGAGAGACAGAACTATTATCTGTGTGAGAGAGAGAGAGAGAACTATTATCTGTGAGAGAGAGAGAGAGACAGAACTATTATCTGTGTGTGTGAGAGAGAGAGAGAGAGAGAGAGAGACAGAACTATTATCTGTGTGAGAGAGAGAGAGAGAGAGAGAGAGACAGAACTATTATCTGTGTGTGTGAGAGAGAGAGAGACAGAACTATTATCTGTGTGTGTGAGAGAGAGAGACAGAACTATTATCTGTGTGAGAGAGAGAGACAGAACTATTATCTGTGTGAGAGAGAGAGAACTATTATCTGTGTGAGAGAGAGAGAGAACTATTATCTGTGTGAGAGAGAGAGAGAACTATTATCTGTGTGAGAGAGAGAGAGAACTATTATCTGAGAGAGAGAGAGAGAGAGACAGAACTATTATCTGTGAGAGAGAGAGAGAGACAGAACTATTATCTGTGTGAGAGGGAGAGAGAGAGACAGAACTATTATCTGTGTGAGAGGGAGAGAGAGAGACAGAACTATTATCTGTGAGAGAGAGAGACAGAACTATTATCTGTGAGAGAGAGACAGAACCATTATCTGTGAGAGAGAGAGAGAGAGACAGAACTATTATCTGTGAGAGAGAGAGAGAGACAGAACTATTATCTGTGTGTGAGAGAGAGAAAGAGAGAACTATTATCTGTGTGAGAGAGAGAGAGAGACAGAACTATTATCTGTGTGAGAGAGAGAGAGAGACAGAACTATTATCTGTGAGTGAGAGAGAGAGAGAGACAGAACTATTATCTGTGAGAGAGAGAGAGAGAGACAGAACTATTATCTGTGTGAGAGAGAGAGAGACAGAACTATTATCTGTGAGAGAGAGAGAACTATTATCTGTGTGTGAGAGAGAGAGAGAGAGACAGAACTATTATCTGTGTGAGAGAGACAGAACTATTATCTGTGTGTGAGAGAGAGAGAGAGAGACAGAACTATTATCTGTGTGTGAGAGAGAGAGAGACAGAACTATTATCTGTGTGTGAGAGAGAGAGAGAGAGAGACAGAACTATTATCTGTGTGAGAGAGAGAGAGAGAACTATTATCTGTGAGAGAGAGAGAGAGAGAGACAGAACTATTATCTGTGTGTGTGAGAGAGAGAGAGAGAGAGAGAGAGACAGAACTATTATCTGTGTGTGTGAGAGAGAGAGAGAGAGAGAGAGAGAGAGACAGAACTATTATCTGTGTGAGAGAGAGAGAGAGAGAGAGAGAGACAGAACTATTATCTGTGTGTGTGAGAGAGAGAGAGACAGAACTATTATCTGTGTGTGTGAGAGAGAGAGACAGAACTATTATCTGTGTGAGAGAGAGAGACAGAACTATTATCTGTGTGAGAGAGAGAGAGAACTATTATCTGTGTGAGAGAGAGAGAGAACTATTATCTGAGAGAGAGAGAGAGAGACAGAACTATTATCTGTGAGAGAGAGAGAGAGACAGAACTATTATCTGTGTGAGAGGGAGAGAGAGAGACAGAACTATTATCTGTGTGAGAGAGAGAGAGAGAGACAGAACTATTATCTGTGAGAGAGAGAGACAGAACTATTATCTGTGAGAGAGAGACAGAACCATTATCTGTGAGAGAGAGAGAGAGAGAGACAGAACTATTATCTGTGAGAGAGAGAGAGAGACAGAACTATTATCTGTGTGTGAGAGAGAGAAAGAGAGAACTATTATCTGTGTGAGAGAGAGAGAGACAGAACTATTATCTGTGTGAGAGAGAGAGAGAGACAGAACTATTATCTGTGAGAGAGAGAGAGAGAGAGAGAGAGACAGAACTATTATCTGTGAGAGAGAGAGAACTATTATCTGTGAGAGAGAGAGAACTATTATCTGTGTGTGAGAGAGAGAGAGAGAGACAGAACTATTATCTGTGTGAGAGAGACAGAACTATTATCTGTGTGTGAGAGAGAGAGAGAGAGACAGAACTATTATCTGTGTGTGAGAGAGAGAGAGAGAGAGACAGAACTATTATCTATGTGAGAGAGAGAGACAGAACCATTATCTGTGTGAGAGAGAGAGACAGAACCATTATCTGTGAGAGAGAGAGAGAGACAGAACCATTATCTGTGAGAGAGAGAGAGACAGAACCATTATCTGTGAGAGAGAGAGAGAGACAGAACCATTATCTGTGAGAGAGAGAGAGAGAGAGACAGAACTATTATCTGTGAGAGAGAGAGAGAGACAGAACTATTATCTGTGTGTGAGAGAGAAAGAGAGAACTATTATCTGTGTGAGAGAGAGACAGAACTATTATCTGTGAGAGAGAGAGAGAGACAGAACTATTATCTGTGTGTGAGAGAGAAAGAGAGAACTATTATCTGTGTGAGAGAGAGAGAGAACTATTATCTGTGTGAGAGAGAGAGAGAGAACTATTATCTGTGTGTGAGAGAGAGAGAACTATTATCTGTGTGAGAGAGAGAGAGAGAGAGACAGAACTATTATCTGTGAGAGAGAGAGAGAGACAGAACTATTATCTGTGAGAGAGAGAGAGACAGAACTATTATCTGAGAGAGAGAGAGAGAGATAGAACCATTATCTGTGAGAGAGAGAGAGAGAGAGACAGAACTATTATCTGTGTGAGAGAGAGACAACTTATCTGTGAGAGAGAGAGAGAGAACTATTATCTGTGTGTGTGAGAGAGAGAGAGAGAGAACTATTATCTGTGTGTGAGAGAGAGAGAGAGAGACAGAACTATTATCTGTGTGAGAGAGAGAGACAGAACTATCATCTGTGTGAGAGAGAGACAGAACTATCATCTGTGAGAGAGAGAGAGAGAGAACTATTATCTGTGAGAGAGAGAGAGAGAGAACTATTATCTGTGTGAGAGAGAGAGAGAAAGAGAGAGACAGAACTATTATCTGTGTGAGAGAGAGAGAGACAGAACTATTATCTGTGAGAGAGAGAGAGAACTATTATCTGTGTGAGAGAGAGAGAGACAGAACTATCATCTGAGAGAGAGAGAGAGAGAGAGAGAGAGACAGAACTATTATCTGTGTGAGAGAGAGAGAGAGACAGAACTATTATCTGTGAGAGAGAGAGAGAACTATTATCTGTGAGAGAGAGAGAGAGACAGAACTATTATCTGAGAGAGAGAGAGAGAACTATTATCTGTGAGAGAGAGAGAGAGACAGAACTATTATCTGTGAGAGAGAGAGAGAGAGAGACAGAACTATTATCTGTGTGAGAGAGAGAGAGAGAGACAGAACTATTATCTGTGTGAGAGAGAGAGAGAGAGACAGAACTATTATCTGTGTGAGAGAGAGAGAGAGAGACAGAACTATTATCTGTGTGAGAGAGAGAGAGAGAGAGAGAACTATTATCTGTGTGAGAGAGAGATTGACAGAACTATTATCTGTGTGAGAGAGAGAGAGACAGAACTATTATCTGTGAGAGAGAGAGAGACAGAACTATTATCTGTGTGAGAGAGAGAGACAGAACTATTATCTGTGAGAGAGAGAGACAGGACTATTATCTGTGTGAAAGAGTGGGAGAGAGACAGAACTATTATCTGTGTGAGAGAGAGACAGAACTATTATCTGTGTGAGAGAGAGACAGAACTATTATCTGTGTGAGAGAGAGAGAGAGAGAGACAGAACTATTATCTGTGTGAGAGAGAGAGAGACAGAACTATTATCTGTGTGAGAGAGAGAGAGAGAGACAGAACTATTATCTGTGTGAGAGAGAGAGAGAGAGACAGAACTATTATCTGTGTGAGAGAGAGAGAGACAGAACTATTATCTGTGTGAGAGAGAGAGAGACAGAACTATTATCTGTGTGAGAGAGAGAGAGAGAACTATTATCTGTGTGAGAGAGAGAGAGAACTATTATGTGTGAGAGAGAGAGAGAGACAGAACTATTATCTGTGTGAGAGAGAGAGAGAGAACTATTATCTGTGTGAGAGAGAGAGAGAGAACTATTATGTGAGAGAGAGAGAGAGACAGAACTATTATCTGTGTGAGAGAGAGAGAACTATTATGTGTGAGAGAGAGAGAGAGAACTATTATCTGTGTGTGAGAGAGAGAGAACTATTATGTGTGAGAGAGAAAGAGAGAGACAGAACTATTATCTGTGAGAGAGAGAGAGAGACAGAACTATTATCTGTGTGAGAGAGAGAACTATTATCTGTGTGAGAGAGAGAGAGAGAACTATTATCTGTGAGAGAGAGAGAGAACTATTATGTGAGAGAGAGAGAGTGAGAGAGAGAGAGAGACAGAACTATTATCTGTGTGAGAGAGAGAGAGAGAGAGACAGAACTATTATCTGTGAGAGAGAGAGAGACAGAACTATTATCTGTGAGAGAGAGAGAGACAGAACTATTATCTGTGAGAGAGAGAGAGACAAACAGAACTATTATCTGTGAGAGAGAGAGAGACAAACAGAACTATTATCTGTGAGAGAGAGAGAGACAGACAGAACTATTATCTGTGAGAGAGAGAGACAGAACTATTATCTGTGTGAAAGAGAGAGAGAGAGACAGAACTATTATCTGTGTGAGAGAGAGAGAGACAGAACTTATCTGTGTGAGAGAGAGAGAGAGACAGAACTATTATCTGTGAGAGAGAGAGAGAGAGAGACAGAACTATTATCTGTGAGAGAGAGAGAGACAGAACTATTATCTGTGTGAGAGAGAGAGAGAGAGACAGAACTATTATCTGTGTGAGAGAGAGAGAGAGAGAGAGAACTATTATCTGTGTGAGAGAGAGAGAAAGAGAGAGACAGAACTATTATCTGTGAGAGAGAAAGAGAGAGACAGAACTATTATCTGTGTGCGAGAGAGAGAGAGAGAGAGAGAGACAACTATTATCTGTGTGTGTGAGAGAGAGAGACAGAGGCAGAACTATTATCTGTGTGTGAGAGAGAGAGAGAGACAGAACTATTATCTGTGTGTGAGAGAGAGAGAGAGAGACAGAACTATTATCTGTGAGAGAGAGAGAGACAGAACGAACTATTATCTGTGAGAGAGAGAGAGACAGAACTATTATCTGTGAGAGAGAGAGAGACAGAACTATTATTTGTGAGAGAGAGAGAGACAGACAGAACTATTATCTGTGAGAGAGAGAGACAGACAGAACTATTATCTGTGAGAGAGAGAGACAGACAGAACTATTATCTGTGAGAGAGAGAGAGACAGAACTATTATCTGTGTGAAAGAGAGAGAGAGACAGAACTATTATCTGTGAGAGAGAGAGAGACAGAACTATTATCTGTGTGAGAGAGAGAGAGACAGAACTATTATCTGTGTGAGAGAGAGACAGAACTATTATCTGTGTGAGAGAGAGAGAGAGACAGAACTATTATCTGTGAGAGAGAGAGACAGAACTATTATCTGTGTGAGAGAGAGAGAGAGAGACAGAACTATTATCTGTGTGAGAGAGAGAGAGAGAGAGAGAGAGAACTATTATCTGTGTGAGAGAGAGAGAACTATTATCTGTGTGAGAGAGAGAGAGAGAACTATTATCTGTGTGAGAGAGAGAAAGAGAGAGACAGAACTATTATCTGTGTGAGAGAGAGAGAGAGAGACAGAACTATTATCTGTGTGAGAGAGAGAGAACTATTATCTGTGTGAGAGAGAGAGAGAGAGAGAGAGAACTATTATCTGTGTGAGAGAGAGAGAACTATTATCTGTGTGTGTGAGAGAGAGAGACAGAACTATTATCTGTGTGAGAGAGAGAGAGAGGCAGAACTATTATCTGTGTGTGTGAGAGAGAGAGAGAGAGACAGAACTATTATCTGTGTGTGAGAGAGAGAGAGAGAGAGAGACAGAACTATTATCTGTGAGAGAGAGAGAGAGAGAACTATTATCTGTGTGAGAGAGAGAGAGACAGAACTATCATCTGTGAGAGAGAGAGAGAGAGACAGAACTATTATCTGTGTGAGAGAGAGAGAGAGACAGAACTATTATCTGTGTGAGAGAGAGAGAGAGACAGAACTATTATCTGTGAGAGGGAGAGAGAGAGAGAACTATTATCTGTGTGTGAGAGAGAGAGACAGAACTATTATCTGAGAGAGAGAGAGACAGAACTATTATCTGTGAGAGAGAGAGAGACAGAACTATTATCTGTGAGAGAGAGAGACAGAACTATTATCTGTGAGAGAGAGAGACAGAACTATTATCTGTGAGAGAGAGAGAGAACTATTATCTGTGTGAGAGAGAGACAGAACTATTATCTGTGTGAGAGAGAGAGAGAGAGACAGAACTATTATCTGTGTGAGAGAGAGAGAGAGAGACAGAACTATTATCTGTGTGAGAGAGAGAGAGAGAGACAGAACTATTATCTGTGTGAGAGAGAGAGAGAGAGACAGAACTATTATCTGTGTGAGAGAGAGAGAGAGAGACAGAACTATTATCTGTGTGAGAGAGAGAGAGACAGAACTATTATCTGTGTGAGAGAGAGAGAGAGAGAACTATTATCTGTGTGAGAGAGAGAGAGAACTATTGTGTGAGAGAGAGAGAGAACTATTATGTGTGAGAGAGAGAGAGAGACAGAACTATTATCTGTGAGAGAGACAGAACTATTATCTGTGAGAGAGAGAGACAGAACTATTATCTGTGTGAGAGAGAGAGAGAGAGACAGAACTATTATTTGTGTGAGAGAGAGAGAGACAGAACTATTATCTGTGTGTGAGAGAGAGAGAGAGAACTATTATCTGTGTGAGAGAGAGAGAACTATTGTGTGAGAGAGAGAGAGAACTATTATGTGTGAGAGAGAGAGAGAGACAGAACTATTATCTGTGAGAGAGACAGAACTATTATCTGTGTGAGACAGAGAGAGAGAACTATTATCTGTGTGAGAGAGAGAGAGAGAACTATTATGTGTGAGAGAGAGAGAGAACTATTATGTGTGAGAGAGAGAGAGAGAGACAGAACTATTATCTGTGTGAGAGAGAGAGAGAGAGAGAGAGAGACAGAACTATTATCTGTGTGAGAGAGAGAGAGAACTATTATCTGTGTGAGAGAGAGAGTGAGAGAGAGAGAGAGACAGAACTATTATCTGAGAGAGAGAGAGAGACAGAACTATTATCTGTGTGAGAGAGAGAGAACTATTATCTGTGTGAGAGAGAGAGAGAGAGAACTATTATCTGTGAGAGAGAGAGAGAACTATTATCTGTGAGAGAGAGAGAGTGAGAGAGAGAGAGAGACAGAACTATTATCTGTGTGAGAGAGAGAGAGAGAGAGACAGAACTATTATCTGTGAGAGAGAGAGAGACAGAACTATTATCTGTGAGAGAGAGAGAGACAGACAGAACTATTATCTGTGAGAGAGAGAGAGACAGACAGAACTATTATCTGTGAGAGAGAGAGACAGAACTATTATCTGTGTGAAAGAGAGAGAGAGAGACAACTATTATCTGTGTGTGTGAGAGAGAGAGAGAGAGAACTATTATCTGCGTGAGAGAGAGAGAGAGAGAGAGAGAGACAGAACTATTATCTGTGTGTGAGAGAGAGAGAGAGAGAGAGAGACAGAACTATTATCTGTGTGAGAGAGAGAGAGACAGAACTATTATCTGTGTGAGAGAGAGAGAGACAGAACTATTATCTGTGTGAGAGAGAGAGAGACAGAACTATTATCTGTGTGAGAGAGAGAGAGACAGAACTATTATCTGTGTGAGAGAGAGAGAGAGACAGAACTATTATCTGTGTGTGTGTGTGTGTGTGTGTGTGTGTGTGTGTGTGTGTGTGTGTGTGTGTGTGTGTGTGTGTGTGTGTGTGTGTGTGTGTGTGTGTGTGTGTGTGTGTGTCTTTAGGTTGGAGTACGGAGGGGAGATCAGAATCAAACCAGGACCAAGAAAATGTAAGAAGCAAATGTACACACACACACACACACACACACACACTCACACACACACACTCACACACACACACACAGTGTGTGTGTCCTCTAACGTGTCTTCTTGTGTGCAGATGCGTGTGATGTCACACTGGACCCAAACACAGCACACACACGTCTGTCTCTGTCTGAGGGGAACAGAAAGGTGACGTGTGTGTGGGAGCAGCAGCCGTATCCTGATCATGCAGAGAGATTTGATCACTATGAGCAGGTTGTGTGTAGAGAGAGTCTGACTGCACGCTGTTACTGGGAGGCTGAGTGGAGGGAGGAGGCTGATATATCAGTGACATATAAAGACATCAGCAGGAAAGGACACAGTAGTGACTGTGTGTTTGGAGGGAATCTAAAGTCCTGGAGTCTGTTCTGCTCTAATAACAGTTACTCTGTCAGTCACAATAATAAGGAAACTGCCATCTCTGCCCCCTGCAGCTCTAACAGAGTAGGAGTGTATCTGGACTGGGCTGCAGGCACTCTGTCCTTCTACAGCGTCTCTCACACACACACACTCACACACTTACACACACTCCACTCCACATTCACTGAGCCCCTCTATGCAGGGTTTGGGTTTGGGGGTTATGATTCCTCAGTGTGTGTGTGTGAGCTAGAATAGCCTCCTGTGTCCTGGAGAACACCTGAGTCTACACACACACACACACACACTCACACTCACACACTCACACACTCACACACTCACACACTCACACACTCACACACTCACACACTCACACACTCACACACATTCCACTCCACATTCACTGAGCCCCTCTATGCAGGGTTTAGGGTTTGGGGTTATGATTCCTCAGTGTGTGTGTGTGAGCTAGAATAGCCTCCTGTGTCCTGGAGAACACCTGAGTCTACACACACACACACACACTACACATCTCACACACACACACACACACACCCCATCTCTCTCTCAGACACACACACACACCCCACCTCTCTCTCTCACACACACACACCCCACCTCTCTCTCTCACACACACACACACCCCACCTCTCTCTCTCACACACACACACACCCCCCATCTCTCTCTCTCTCACACACACACACACACACCATCTCTCTCTCTCTCACACACACACACACACCCCATCTCTCTCTCTCTCACACACACACACACCCCATCTCTCTCTCTCTCACACACACACACACACCCCATCTCTCTCTCTCACACACACACACACACACCCCATCTCTCTCTCTCACACACACCCCATCTCTCTCTCTCACACACACCCCATCTCTCTCTCTCACACACACCCCATCTCTCTCTCTCACACACACCCCATCTCTCTCTCTCACACACACCCCATCTCTCTCTCTCACACACACCCCATCTCTCTCTCTCACACACACCCCATCTCTCTCTCTCACACACACACACCCCACCTCTCTCTCTCACACACACACCCCCCATCTCTCTCTCTCTCACACACACACACACACACCATCTCTCTCTCTCTCACACACACACACCCCCCATCTCTCTCTCTCTCACACACACACACACCCCATCTCTCTCTCTCTCACACACACACACACACCCCATCTCTCTCTCTCTCACACACACACACACCCCATCTCTCTCTCTCTCACACACACACACACACCCCATCTCTCTCTCTCTCACACACACACACACACCCCATCTCTCTCTCTCTCACACACACACACACACCCCATCTCTCTCTCTCACACACACCCCATCTCTCTCTCTCACACACACCCCATCTCTCTCTCTCACACACACCCCATCTCTCTCTCTCACACACACCCCATCTCTCTCTCTCACACACACCCCATCTCTCTCTCTCACACACACACACACACCCCACCTCTCTCTCTCACACACA
>NC_137497.1:2573720-2576220 GCF_041902795.1 Electrophorus electricus
AGTGATGGATTTGACCACATGGAGGACGTCTGATAACTGATCTAATAACAGGTCTAAGAACTGGTCTAAGAACAGGTCTGATAACTGCTCTGATAACGGGTCTAATGACAGGTCTAATAACAGGTCTGATAACTGGTCTAATGACAGGTTAGATAACAGGTCTGATAACAGGTCTGATAACTGGTCTAATGACAGGTTAGATAACAGGTCTAATGACAGGTCTGATAACAGGTCTGATAACTGGTCTAATGACAGGTCTGATAACTGGTCTAATAACAGGTCTGATAACAGGTCTGATAAATGGTCTGTTGAATGTGTTTGTTGGATATGTGTGTGTGTGTGTATGTGTGTGTGTGTGTGTGTGTGTGTGTGTGTGTGTGTGTGTGTGTGTGTGTGTGTGTATGTGTGTGTGTGTTTTGCACGTGCCTGTCTGTTTTGTGTGTGTGTGTGTTCTGCACGTGTCTGTCTGTTGGATGTGTGTGTTTTGAATGTGCCTGTCTGTTGTATTACATGTTTGTTTTGTGTGTCCGTCTGTTGGATGTGTGTGTTTTGCACGTCTGTCTATTGTATTGTGTGTGTGTGTGTGTGTGTGTGTGTGTTCGTGTGTGTTTTGAATGTGCCTGTTGTATTGCATGTTTGTTTTGTGTGTCTGTCTGTTGTATTGTGTGTGTGCTTGGCACGTGTCTGTCTGTATGTGTATGTTTTGCGCATGTCTGTCTGTTGGATATGTGTGTTTTGTGTGTGTCTGTTGGATGTGTATGTTTTGAATGTGCCTGCCAGTTGTGTTTGTGTGTGTGTGTATGTTTTATGCTTGTCTGTCTGTTGTATTGTGTGCGTGTTTTGCGCGTGTCTGTTGGAAGTGTGTGTTTTGCCCGTGTGTGTGTGTGTGTCTGTGTTTGTGTGTTTTGGACATGCGTGTCTGTTGTATTGTGTGTGTGTGTGTTTTTTGCATGTGCCTGTTTGTTGTGTGTGTCTGTGTGTGTGTTTTGCACGTGTCTGTCTGTTGGATGTGTTTGTTTTGCACATGTCTGTCTGTTGTGTGT
Source organism: Electrophorus electricus (assembly GCF_041902795.1). Classification (NCBI taxonomy): domain Eukaryota; kingdom Metazoa; phylum Chordata; class Actinopteri; order Gymnotiformes; family Gymnotidae; genus Electrophorus; species Electrophorus electricus. The sequence goes on from NC_137497.1 coordinate 2,574,764, forward strand.
GTGTGTGTGTGTGTGTGTGTGTGTGTGTGTTTTATGTGTGCCTGTCTGTTGGATGCGTGTGTTTTGTGCTTGTCTGTCTTTTGTATTGTGTGTGTGTTTTGCATGTGTCTGTCTGTTGTGTGTGTGTGTGTGTGTGTGTGCGTGAGTGTGTTTTGCACATGTCTGTCTGTTGGATGTGTGTGTTTTGTGTGTGTCTGTGTTTTGCACATGTCTGTCTGGTGTGTGTGTGTGTGTGTGTGTTTGTGTGTTTTGCACGTGCCTATTTGTTGTGTGTCTGTGTGTGAGTGTGTGTGTTTTGCGCGTGCCTGTCTGTTGGATGTGTGTGTTTTGCGCGTGCCTGTCTGTTGGATGTGTGTGTTTTGCGCGTGCCTGTCTGTTGGATGTGTGTGTTGTGCACATGCCTGTCTGTTATATTGTGTGTGTGTGTGTGTGTGTGTTTTGACCGTTCCTGTTTGTAGTGTGTATGTGTGTGTGTGTTTTGCACATGCCTGTCTGTTATATTGTGTGTGTGTGTGTGTGTTTTACATGGGCCTGTCTGTTGGATGTGTGTGTTTTGCATGTCTGTCTGTTGTATTGTGTGTGTGTGTGTTTTGCATGTGCCTAATTGTTGTGTGTGTGTGTGTCTGTGTGTGTGTGTTGTGCGTGCCTGTCTCTTGTATTGTGTGTGTGTTTATGCGTGCCTGTCTGTTGAATGTGTGTATTTTGCACATGTCTGTCTGTTTTGTGTGTGTGTTTGTGTGTTTTGCACATGTCAGTTTGTTGCGTGTGTGTGTGTGTGTTTTATGGGTGCCTGTCTGTTGGATGTGTGTGTTGTGCACATGCCTGTCTGTTGTGTGTGTGTGTGTGTGTTTGTGTGTTTTGCACATGCGTGTCTGTTGGATGTGTGTTTTGCACATGCGTGTCTGTTGGATGTTTGTTTTGCACGTGCCTGTCTGTTATATTATGTGTGTGTGTGTGTGTTGCACGTTCCTGTTTGTAGTGTGTGTGTGTGTGTGTGTGTGTTTTGCGCGTGCCTGTTTGTTGTGTGTGTGTGTGTGTGTGTTTGTGTGTTTTGCACATGCGTGTCTGTTGTGTGTGTGTGTGTGTGTGTGTGTTTTGCATGCACCTGTTTTGCACCTACATAGTCATACAAAGTATAATCCGTAGTGAAATGGTTGTGTGTGTAAGTGTGTGTGAGTGTGTGTGAGTATGTGTTTTGCGCGTGCCTGCCTGTTGTGTGTGTGTGTGTGTGTGTGTGTTTATGTGTTTTGCACATGCCTGTCTGTTATATTGTGTGTGTGTTTTACACATGCCTGTCTGTTGTGTGTGTGTTTTGTGCGTCCCTGTCTGTTGTGTGTGTATGTGTTTTGTGCGTGCCTGTCTGTTGGATGTGTGTGTTTTGTGTGTGTCTGTGTTTTGCACATGTCTGTCTGGTGTGTGTGTGTGTTTGTGTGTTTTGCACGTGCCTATTTGTTGTG
>NC_137497.1:2583720-2588720 GCF_041902795.1 Electrophorus electricus
AGAGTGTGTGTGTATGTGTTTTGTGCGTGTGAGTGTGTGTGTATGTGTGTTTTGCGCGTGCTTATCTGTTGTGTGTGTGTGTGTTTTGCGAGTGCCTGCCTGTTATGTGTGTGTGTGTGTGATTTGCACTTGCCTGTCTGTTGGATGTGTGTGTCTATCTGTTGAATGTGCATGTTTTGTGTGTGTCTGTTGCATGTGAGTGTTTTGCACATGCCTGTTTGTTGTGTGTGCGTGTGTGTGTGTGTGTGTGTGTGTGTGTGTTTTGCACGTGCCTGTCTGTTGGATGTGTGTTTTGCATGTGCCTGTCTGTTGTGTGTGTGTGTCTGTGTGTGTTTTTCACGTGCCTGTCTATTGTGTGTGTGTTTTGTGCATCCCTGTCTGTTGTGTGTGTGTGTGTGTGTGTGTGTGTGTTTTGCGTGTGGCTGTCTCTTGTATTGTTAGTGTGTTTTGCATGTGCCTGTCTCTTGGATGTGTGTGTCTATCTGTTGAATGTGCATGTTTTGTGTGTGTCTGTTGCATGTGAGTGTTTTGCACATGTCTGTTTGTTGGATGTGTGTTTTGCACATGCCTGTCTGTTATATTGTGTGTGTGTGTGTGGGTGTGTGTTGCACGTTCCTGTTTGTAGTCTGTGTGTGTGTGTGTGTTTTGTGCGTGTGAGTGTGTGTGTTTTGCGCGTGCTTGTCTGTTGTGTGTTTGTGTGTGTTTTGCGAGTGCCTGCCTGTTATGTGTGTGTGTGTGTGTGTGTGTGATTTGCATGTGCCTGCCTGTTGTGTGTGTGTGTGATTTGCACTTGCCTGTCTGTTGTATGATTGTTTGTTTTGCGCGTGCCTTTCTGTTGGATGTGTGTGTTGTGCACATGCCTGTCTGTTGTATTGTGTGTGTTTAGCGTGTGCCTGTCTGTTGTTTGTGTGTTTGTGTGTTTTGCATGCACCTGTCTGTTGTATTTTGTGTGTTTTGTGTGTGCCTGTCTGTTGTGTGTGTGTGTGTGTGTTGTGCACATGCCTGTCTGTTGTGTGTGCATGTGTGTGTGTGTGTGTGTGTTGCACGTGCCTGTCTGTTGGATGTGTGTGTGTGTGTGTTTTTCATGTGCCTGTCTGTTATATTGTGTGTGTGTGTTTGTGTGTTTTGCACATGCGTGTTTGTTTTGTGTGTGTGTGTGTGTGTGTGTGTGTGTGTGTGTGTGTGTGTTTTGCACATGCGTGTTTGTTGTGTGTGTGTGTGTGTGTTTGTGTGTTTTGCAAGTGCCTGTCTGTTGTGTGTGTTTCCAGTTAGGTTAAGTTGTCACATACATAGTCATACACAGTATAACTCGCAGTGAAATGGTTGTGTGTGTAAGGGTGTGTGAGTGTGTGTTTTGCGCGTGCCTGCCTGTTATGTGTGTGTTTGGGTTTTGCACATGCTTGGCTGTTTTATGTGTGTGTGTGTTTTGCGCGTGCCTGCCTGTTATGTGTGTGTGTGTGTTTTGCACGTACCTGTTTGTGTGTGTGTGTTTGTGTGTGCGTGTGTGTGTGCGTGTGCACATGCCTGTCTGTTGAATGTGCATGTTTTGTGTGTGTCTGTTGCATGCCTGTGTTTTGAACATGCCTGTCTGTTGGATGTGTGTCTTGTGCACATGCCTGTCTGCTGTGTTTGTGTGTGTGTGTGTGTGTGTGTGTGTGTGTTTTACACGTGCCTGTATATAGTGTTTGTCTGTATGTATGTGTTTTGCGCGTGCCTATCTGTTGGATGTGTGTGTCTATCTGTTGAATGTGCATGTCTTGTGTGTCTGTTGCATGTGTGTGTTTTGAACATGTCTGTTTGTTGGGTGTGTGTGTTTATGCGTGCCTATCTGTTGGATGTGTGTGTTGTGCACATGCCTGTCTGTTGTGTGTGTGTGTGTTTTACACGTGCCTGTATATAGTGTGTGTGTATATATGTGTTTTGCGCGTGCCTATCTGTTGTGTGCGCGTGTGTGTGTGTATGTGTTTTGTGCATGCCTGTCTGTTGTATGATTGTGTGTTTTGGGCGTGCCTGTCTGTTGTGTGTGCGTGTGTGTGTGTGTGTGTTTTGCACGTGCCTGTCTGTTGGATGTGTGTTTTGTATGTGCCTGTCTGTTGGATGTGTGTGTGTCTGTGTGTGTTTTTCACGTGCCTGTCTTTTGTGTGTGTGTTTTGTGCGTCCCTGTCTATTGTCTGTGTGTGTGTGTGTTTTGCACATGCCTGTCTGTTGGATGTGTGTTTTGTATGTGCCTGTCTGTTGGATGTGAGTGTTTTGCACATGCCTGCCTGTTGTGTGTGTGTGTTTATGTGTTTGTGTGTTTTGCGCATGCCTGTATGTTGGATGTGTGTTTTGCACATGCCTGTCTGTTATATTGTGTGTGTGTGTGTGTGTGTGTGTGTGTGTGTGTGTTGCACGTTCCTGTTTGTAGTGTGTGTGTGTGTGTGTGTGTGTGTGTGTGTGTGTGTGTGTGTGTGTTTTGCGCGTGCCTGTTTGTTGTGTTTGTGTGTGTGTGTGTATGTGTTTTGTGCGTGCCTGTCTGTTGTGTGTGTTTGTGTCTGTGTGTGTTTTTCACGCGCCTGTCTATTGTGTGTGTGTTTTGTGCGTCCCTGTCTGTTGTGTGTGTGTGTGTGTGTGTTTTGCACATGCCTGTCTGTTGGATGTGTGTGTCTATCTGTTGAATGTGCATGTTTTGTGTGTGTCTGTTGCATGTGAGTGTTTTGCACATGCCTGTCTGTTGGATGTGTGTGTATGTGTGTGTGTGTTTTGCACGTGCCTGCCTGTTGTGTGTGTGTGTATGTGTTTGTGTGTTTTGCACATGTTTGGTGGATGCGTGTTTTGCACATGCCTGTCCGTTATATTGTGTGTGTGTGTGTGTGTGTGTGTTGCACGTTCCTGTTTGTAGTGTGTGTGTGTGTGTGTGTGTGTGTGTGTGTGTGTGTGTGTGTTTTGCGCGTGCCTGTTTGTTGTGTTTGTGTGTGTGTGTGTGTTTTGCACGTGCCTGTCTGTTGGATGTGTGTGTCTATCTGTTGAATGTGCATGTCTTGTGTGTCTGTTGCATGTGTGTGTTTTGCACATGTCTGTTTGTTGGATGTGTGTTTGTTTATGCGTGCCTATCTGTTGGATGTGTGTGTTGTGCACATGCCTGTCTGTTGTGTGTGTGTGTGTGTGTTTTACACGTGCCTGTATATAGTGTGTGTGTGTATGTATGTGTTTTGCCCCTGCCTATTTGTTGTGTGTGTGTATGTGTTTTGTGCGTGACTGTCTGTTGTATGGTTGTGTGTTTTGTGCGTGCCTGTCTGTTGGATGTGTGTGTCTATCTGTTGAATGTGCATGTTTTGTGTGTGTCTGTTGCATGTGAGTGTTTTGCACATGCCTGTCTGTTGGATGTGTGTGTATGTGTGTGTGTGTTTTGCACGTGCCTGCCTGTTGTGTGTGTGTGTATGTGTTTGTGTGTTTTGCGCATGTTTGGTGGATGTGTGTTTTGCACATGCCTGTCCGTTATATTGTGTGTGTGTGTGTGTGTGTGTGTGTGTGTTGCACGTTCCTGTTTGTAGTGTGTGTGTGTGTGTGTGTGTGTGTGTGTGTGTGTGTGTTTTGCGCGTGCCTGTTTGTTGTGTTTGTGTGTGTGTGTGTGTTTTGCACGTGCCTGTCTGTTGGATGTGTGTGTCTATCTGTTGAATGTGCATGTCTTGTGTGTCTGTTGCATGTGTGTGTTTTGAACATGTCTGTTTGTTGGATGTGTGTGTGTTTATGCGTGCCTATCTGTTGGATGTGTGTGTTGTGCACATGCCTGTCTGTTGTGTGTGTGTGTGTTTTAAACGTGCCTGTATATAGTGTGTGTGTGTATGTATGTGTTTTGCGCTTGCCTATCTGTTGTGTGTGCGTGTGTGTGTATGTGTTTTGTGCGTGCCTGTCTGTTGTATGATTGTGTGTTTTGGTCGTGCCTGTCTGTTTTGTGTGCGTGTGTGTGTGTGTGTGTGTGTGTGTGTTTTGCACGTACCTGTCTGTTGTGTGTGTTTGTGTCTGTGTGTGTTTTTCACGCGCCTGTCTATTGTGTGTGTTTTGTGCGTCGCTGTCTGTTGTGTGTGTGTGTGTGTGTGTGTGTTTTGCACATGCCTGTCTGTTGAATGTGCATGTTTTGTGTGTGTCTTTTGGATGTGTGTGTTGTGCACATGCCTGTCTGTTGTATTGTGTGTGTTTTGCGTGTGCCTGTCTGTTGTGTGTGTGTGTGTGTGTTGCATGTTCCTGTTTGTAGTGTGTGTGTGTGTGTGTGTGTTTTGTGCGTGCCTGTCTGTTGTGTGCGTGAGTGTGTGTGTGTATGTGTTTTGCGCGTGCTTGTCTGTTGTGTGTTTGTGTGTGTTTTGCGAGTGCCTGCCTATTATGTGTGTGTGTGAGTGATTTGCACTTGCCTGTCTGTTGTATCATTGTGTGTTTTGCGCGTGCCTGTCTGTTGGATGTGTGTGTCTATCTCTTGAATGTGCATGTTTTGTGTGTGTCTGTTGCATGTGTGTGTTGTGCACATGCCTGTCTGTTGTGTGTGCGTGTGTGTGTGTGTGTGTTTTGTGCGTCCCTGTCTGTTGTGTTTGTGTTTGTGTGTGTTTTGCACGTGCCTGTCTGCTTTGTGTGCGTGTTTGTTTGTGTGTTTTGCACATGCCTGTCTGTTATATTGTTTGTGTGTTTGCGAGTGTGTGTTGCACGTTCCTGTTTGTAGTGTGTGTGTGTGTTTTGCGCGTGCCTGTTTGTTGTTTGTGTGTGTGTGTGTGTGTGTTGCACGTTCCTGTTTGTAGTGTGTGTGTGTGTGTGTTTTGCACATGCCTGTCTGTTGTGTGTGTGTGTGTGTGTTTTGCATGTACCTGTCTGTTATATTGTGTGTGTTTTGCGTGTGCCTGTCTGTTGTGTGTGTGTGTGTGTGTGTCTGTGTGTGTTTTGCGTGTGGCTGTCTCTTGTATTGTGTATGTGTTTTGCACGTGTCTATCTGTTGAATGTGCATGTTTTGTGTGTGTCTGTTGCATGTCTGTGTT
>NC_137497.1:2593720-2603720 GCF_041902795.1 Electrophorus electricus
GGGACTACGGCGTCATCAGTGACGTAGTCCTCGGCAGCCCCGGCCTTGTGACCCGGACCGGTATTCAACTTTTTGAGTTGAATCAGCAGACACCTGACCCAGTGGTGAGTTTAGGGGGTTTTATATTGACCTTATTGGCACTGTGGACTATACAGGCTGAGTACTAATAGGGTGTGCTGCTGTTTTTGTTACAGGTACAACGCCAGGAAGAAAAAGCAGGAACAGGATGTTCTGCACCTGAGCGTTGGCCAGTCCAGCACTCCCATGGTGGCCCCAGAACCCTTCCCTCCCACGCTGAGTAAGCTCCCGGAGCGTCCGGCTCACGGGCACCCTGCCTTTGACTTTAACATCCAGCAGGATGCGTCCGGGCAGGCTTCTCAGCGCGTCCGAGGCCAACCTCCTCTTCCTCCCGGGGAGACCCCGACGAGCTCCGGTCCGGAAGGCGACGCGGCTTCTGCCACCGTCGCCACTCCTGCTGCCCCTGCCGCGCCGGCCGGGCCCAAAGTGCCCCGGACCACGGCGTGGCGTTGGAAGAAAAAGGCAGAGGCCGAGGCTGCTGCTGCCGCCGCCGCCGCTGCGGATGGACAGGCCGTCCCCACGAAGCGACGCGAGCATGAGCACTACGCCTGCAAGCAGTGTGGCCAACCTAAAACTAAAGAGTTTGGCCACAGCAGGTTTACATAGTTTTATATGTATTCCTGCTTTAATTATTTATTCTGTGTGTATATTTATTCCTATTTTAATTATTTATTCTGGGTCTTGTTCATAATCATTTGTACTTTCAAAAGTGAAGCAGCACTGTTTAATACTGTTATACTTCACAAAGTGAAGCGGCACTGTTTAATACTGTTATACTTCACAAAGTGAAGCGGCACCGTTTAATACTGTTATACTTCACAAAGTGAAGCGGCACTGTTTAATACTGTTTGTTATACTTCACAAAGTGAAGCAGCACTGTTTAATACTGTTATACTTCACAAAGTGAAGCAGCACTGTTTAATACTGTTATACTTCACAAAGTGAAGCGGCACCGTTTAATACTGTTATACTTCACAAAGTGAAGCGGCACTGTTTAATACTGTTTGTTATACTTCACAAAGTGAAGCAGCACTGTTTAATACTGTTATACTTCACAAAGTGAAGCAGCACTGTTTAATACTGTTATACTTCACAAAGTGAAGCAGCACTGTTTAATACTGTTATACTTCACAAAGTGAAGCAGCACTGTTTAATACTGTTATACTTCACAAAGTGAGCAGAACTGTTTAATACTGTTATACTTCACAAAGTGAAGCAGCACTGTTTAATACTGTGTTATACTTCACAAAGTGAAGCAGCACTGTTTAATACTGTTATACTTCACAAAGTGAAGCAGCACTGTTTAATACTGTTATACTTCACAAAGTGAAGCAGCACCGTTTAATACTGTTATACTTCACAAAGTGAAGCAGCACTGTTTAATACTGTTATACTTCACAAAGTGAAGCAGCACTGTTTAATACTGTTGTACTTCACAAAGTGAAGCAGCACTGTTTAATACTGTTATACTTCACAAAGTGAAGCAGCACTGACTTATTCTGCTTTGTACTTCACAGCGTGAATGAGCAATGACTTGCACTCTATTTTAAGTCTCAGTTATTCTGCTTTGTACTTCAAAAAATGAACGAGCATTGATTTCTTGTGCTTTATACTTCACAAAGTGAATGAGCACAGATTTATTGTGCATTCTGATGCACAAAGTGAATGGGCACCAATTTAAACTACTTTAAGAAAGTGAATAAATAACTTTGTGTCTCATTACCAAAATATCACAAATTATGCACTTATTTTGATTGATATTTATTTTATGAACAATAAACAACTATTCAAACAGTTCGGTTTCCTGTGTAGGAAATAACATTCAATTAAGTCAACTTTAATCTTATTCTTAAATGAACATGCAATTTTAACTATATATATTAGTGGGAGATATTTTTTAAAATGCGGAAAACCATTAGAAATGCGTAAGCCAATGAAACTGACATTCTGTGAAATGTCTGGATTTTTAATCTTAATCTTCAAATTTTTAATCTTAATCTTAAGTGAATATAATTACAAACAGATAGAAGATATTGAAAAGCCAGTCTAACAGCATGAAACAAAGCTACTTGACATGCATGATCAACTGCACATGGCTACTTAATATGCGAAACAACAGCCGACCCTCTATCGCCATAGTCCCGCCTCCTTGCCAGAGAGGTCACAGAGGTCACCAGGCCAGGAATTTGGGCAGATTCTGGGTTCTGGGTGAACCGTGCGCCCGGGAAGGCCGGGGACGGCGCGGATGGGCTCGGGCGCCTCCGGAAGGGCCAAGGGGGGGCCGAAGCAGCTCCGGAGGGGCCCCGGGGCCCTGGACTGGCCACAGAGAAGATTGGCCCCAACCATTGTGCACGCAGTTTACTGATATTCTATGCTAGTATCATGAGGGACGGACTTTTCAGAGTACCTGGAAGTAGGCTGCATGAGCACTGTACAGGTATCTGAAGGAGTGCGGGTCTGGTGAGGCGGTGTTACAGTCTGACACAGTAGAAGACATATAAATTAGTCAATGACTACTGCAAGAATCAGCTGGCTTAGGACCTCTCAAGACAAAGGTTCCTTTACACTCCACATCAAGCAGCTATGTAACTAATTGAGAGTGATTCAAGAATTATTTGCAATACCAACTTTATGAAGCAATGCTAAACATTACATTCACACTTAAACAGATTACATTTATAATGTTTGGCAGACACTCTTTACCAGAGTTTCATACATATATTACTTACCTAAGAAAATAAGATATGAAAATAAATACATAAATGAAAAAATACACACCACCAAGTCTCTCCAGTTCATTTATCCCCTGACAAAAAGTCACATGTACCCATGTCCCATAATCATTTACATGACCACCAGTTCCTCACTGCACATCAGCATCAGTGTGCACTGCCAAAAACCTTTATTTTTAGAAACATTTTGAAGTTAATTAAGTCTTCTCAGTACTACTCTCAGTGCTCTCATACAACCAGTGAAGCACCGCGATTCTTCCTGCACTGTACTGCATCAGACTATGTAGTTCATAACTGACCCTTCATTTTATCACTTCAATTAAATGATCAGATATATTAGTCATCTTATATCTAACATGCTCATCCTGAATAATTAAATCTGTAATGTATTAGGACTCATAAATATGAGAGTACATTGCATGACTAGACAGCAGGACAGCAGTTTTGCACCTGCACCAAACTGTACTAAACCATATATTTGCTTTGACCCAAACTAGATGATTGACTAACCTTGTCCTGGCATCCTGAGTTCTTTAATGATGGCAGAACCCATTGGAATATTACTTTAGAATCAAGTATCATCTACAAAATGAATGACATGTCTGATCCTGATAATGTCTGATCCTGGTATGACGTGTCACTGCTGACTAAACACATTTGATAACAGCTTCAGGAATTGAGCAGGAAAAATATGGAATATTTTCAGTAATTAGTGAGAATTCTTTATCCGACCACTCAAATGGGGGAGGAGCTCTTAAATCAGCCTCCCAGTCGAACAGACTCAATTCCTGATCCCCGTCTTCCAAGTCATCTTAGAAAAAACATTGATCCAATTAGTCTAGTATAAATGTGATTAATAAACATGCTTTTAAAAATATATGTACGTGGAAATGGTGTCCTACAGGTTAGTGTGGTTGAACAGCGTGAATAGGCCGAGTTATTTAGATACATGTTATAAGCCACAGTGACCTCTGTATACGTTTCTGTAGACGTTGCCGGTTGTACGAGGTGAAAAATTTGAGAGCTCCGCCGGAGGGCTCGATGAATAGTGAATGACGGTGGCGGGATTCACCCCTTCTGGCTTTGTGACAAATTAACGCACTGCCTAAACTTTTAGACGTAAAGCGGACTTTTAACATATGGTAGACGCACTCTAGAAAAGATTACCTTGTAACAATTCATTCAGTATATGAACTGTTTCATCAGCTTGTGTCCTTATATCTGCATATAAAAAGTAACAATTTAAATGATAAATAAAATACATACAATTAAAATATATAAAAGTTCACAAATAAGAAATGACCTTGGTCAGCAATTCTCTCCACAGAGTCAAGGAACTAAACGTCGGAAACTATGGAAATACATAGAACAGAATTATAGACCATGAGCAGAAAAGATCACCATGATGGTATCCTTTATAGCAACACGGCATTGATGTTGTGTCATTTATTGCTTAATTTAAGTAAATAGATTCACCGACTTATAGTTACTTGTATAGATACAAGAATAGTTACCATAGCTTGTACATAATATGTATTGATTGTTTGCTAAAATGCAATTAAGTTACGCAACCGGTAGAGATATCCAATCCGCTAATTCAGAAAATACCTTCATGAAAGAACATTACTATTTTCACCCTAATATGTGGCGGTGAAAAAAAGACGACTGACCAACGTATTAATTTTCTAATACGATTAATAATTTTCAGATCCTGACAGCGCCTTATATGTTTTAACTAGACCTGAAATGAATTACGACGCTAAGCCCCACCGAGTTAAATTATTCAACGCACGATAAAGTATTTCAGCCATTAGCTAAATAAATTGCTAAATACATGTCAGTCCTTTTACTAACTTATACTAATATAAGGTTTAGCATGAATTACTTAAGCATTACTGAATTGCTTACCTGTTGATATAAAAAAGGATAACGGTTGATCCATGTCCATGTTCGTTCGGACGACTTGGCAAAGTTTTCAGATGTATCGCTTACAATTCTGAACTAAAGGAGTGAAGTACTGAAAACACGGCTTTTAGAAAAAGTCGGTGGGGAAAGATGGTTTTCGGATAAAAGTTGTAAATGACGTCCCTCCCCCAACACCGCTCTCAGTTGTGGAATGCACTGAAAGTGGTAAGAGTACAACATGTGATAAAACTTACAGAGTAACCACACTGGTTAGAGATCTGAGAAAAAACTAATAAATGAAAACTTTGTGATGTTTTGTGAAAAGTTTGCTTATTGCCCCGTTTGAGCACATCTGGTAGATAAGATGTGAGGAGGTGTGTGTGTGTGTGTGTGTGTGTGTGTGTGTGTGTGTGTGTGTGTGAGAGAGAGAGAGTGTCAGTGATCTCTGGCTGCAGAGTGTCAGAGAGGACACTGAACAGACAGACAAAGTGGAGAAAAACTGGTGTAGTATGAGACTGAAAACTTTAATTTTCTTTAATCACATTAATATTTCTCAATTAAAGAAACCTCTTTTGGTCTGGTTGGTTGGGTAGAAAAAAAAGGTGGCAAAATTTGAACTTTCTGACCCTGGGAGGAGTTTGGTTTTTGGTGTGGTGGGACACCTTATATCAGTTTTTGACAGAACGTGTATTCCTGTATGGTAGGGGGAAGGACTTGGGAGGAGGTGTGACTTCTTAGAGAATCAGCCAATGGGAGGAGGGTGAGTGAGTGGGTGAGTGAGAGAGAGAGAGACATAAATGAGACCCATACGCATGTTTGAGTATCAGGACTCGGAACAGAGCGGACATTAAAGACTGGGTGGTACGTATTCATTTAAGACTCATAACTTTTATTTACTTTAATCACTTGATTATTTCTCAATTAAAGAATTTTATTTTCTTAAAAAAAAACAAACTATTTTGAGGATCCCTGATTGTGTTTAATTTCATATAATATATTGTCACATCATATCATATAATAATAATAATAATAATAATAATAATATTATTATTATTAATAATAATAATAATAATAATAATAATAATAAATATGTGGGGGTGGGGTCTGGGTGGTGTGTGTGTGGGGGGTGATTGACAGCTGTCAAATCAATCAATCAAATCCAGCAATACATCATTTTGACTGTTAGTATACACTATTTCTCTCTCTCCTACTCATAGTTTGACTGATCCCATTTGGAGGTTTGCATCAGTTTGCATCTCTCTGGCTCAGAACTGGTGCTAAAGGAAAGAAAAGCTTGGCCAGCCAACTTCAGACCTAGTCTGATCTCTCCTGGGATGTTGTGACAGTGGAATACTTTACTACTTTACTACATGGTTACTTTGCTGTTATGTCACACAACTAACCAGAAGAGCTGTGGGACTAGGGAACCAGGATGAACCAGGGGGTTTTGCTCTTGGACTAGTGTCTCAGGACTAACCAGGGGGTTTAGATCTTAAAAAGAAAAAAAAATAAGATACATATTTTTTTCTGTTCTATTTTTGCCGTAGTAACAGGAGCTGCCATGGCGATAGCAGGTACAGGTGTGGAGACAAAGGACACCTCACTGTGTGTTTCATTCCTACAGCAGGTGTTCTGAACTTGTGACCTGATGGAAGCTGTTCAAGCTCTGATAGCAAATGATGATCAGGACAGAGTTGTGTTGTCAAACACTTTTTATTAAGCCAATCGACAACAGGAGTAGCCCAGATGAAAATATGTGTTTAGTAGTGTGACAGGGGTGGCAGAGAGGAAGCGAGACGCGAAGTTCCATTTACAAGTTCTTTATTGTTCATACTTTCCACGTCACGTCGCCGAGTCTAGTGGATAGGTAGGAGCGGAGTAGCTTCTCTCCAGTAGGCTCACGTAGTTCGGCTACTAATGTGCACCGTCCTTCCAGACCTGTGGGTGTATAAATACGTGTGCAGGTCAATGAGGTGCAGGTGTCTCCTGTCAGAAGACAGGTGATTGTGAGCGAGAAAAGTGCGTGACACGGTCCTGGTCCTGCGGGAGCCTGTGTTTGGTTCCTTCTTCTGATGGAAGAGCACTGCAGTGATCCAGCTGTTATTTATTCTTACTGTTGTCTTGTATCTTTATCTCCTCTGCAGGGCATTTATTTAACATAAAATGTAAATGATCAACTGTTATGTAACCAGCAATGCTAATACACATTTACTGCTATTGTTTTACTTCTTACTGTTAGGCTGTGTTCTATGTGTTCTGTGTGTTCTGTGTTCTATGTGTTCTGTGTGTTCTGTGTTCTATGTTCTGTACATCATGTAATTTTCTGATACAGATAAATAAATAAATTATTTTTCCACAATACTTGAAATAAACACACACACACATTCCCAACATTCAGCCATTAAGAAATAAAATTTTATTTGTCATGTGCACAACATGCCATGGACGTCCACACACTTACATGCTTATTGTGAGTCTGATTATCTGTCTAAATTACAATCATCTGTAAGTTAGATCTACAAACAAAGCGGCAAGTTCCGAAGTGTTTCAACGTACCGACATAGTGGAGATTTACTCTCAGCGCAGCCGCAAAACAAGTCCGTTTTGGACTGTGACTCCATTGGCTGTATAGACTGTATGTCTATGATTGGCTGCAGAAAAATGACGGACAGGTAACTTTGGCTGCTGATTGGCTTAATAAAAATGACTGACACCAGAAATCGGTTGTGTAATTGGCTTCAGTTGAAATGATTGACATGTGCTCCGCCCTCTACTTACCCGCTGGAGTTCCTGCAGTCTCTCCCTTCTCTAGAAAACGAAAGTATTTTCTGAACTGTCACCATTAGTTGGGCGGATTGGAGATACGCGCGTTTAAAATATTTCACGGTAAGTTCATTCTGTTTGATAAAATGCGATGTCGGTGCAGTTTAAATAACGTGTTTTGTAAGTACGTAGTTCTGTGTTTAAATCGTAGGTTTACCTAAAAGTGGATTAAAGATTAAAGTCCTGGTGAAGTTAACGATACGCATCTAAAATAAGGGGACACTAAAAATGGCGAACGCCCAGTACGATCACAGTTATATTAAAAATAATAATTTAACGGGGTCAGATATACGTAGTCAGTTATTGTAAATCTGGATTTTAAGTCGTAGTTAGTCAGTGATCTTTCCAAATGGTCCCAGTTAAAACTCCTCTGGCCTAAATGTAAAGTCGCTGCTGTGATGTGTGTTTTTTACAGTTAGTTTCTGTTCAGTTTCAGTCATTTTGTAGTGTTGTCCACATTCTCAGTGGGCAGTTCAGATTCCCTGTCTAATTCATTAGCTGTAGTGTTACCTGTAGTTAGGATGGGACGGTCGACACGGACGTTTCTACGCTTGTTTCGAGTTTCTGAAACTCTGATCCGAAAGGTGGCTCAAAACGGCCATGTCACGTGACCACAGGTGAACTAAGCTTGTGTTTCTACAGGTGTTATACAGTAGCTGCTGCTCCTGGCTTTGACTGACAGTGTCTGAAACACACCTGATCACACATCTGTCTCAGTCACACACTCTATGAATGCTTATAAGTCAAGAAAACACACACCAACCTTGAGGGGTTTTGTGAGAACAGAGAATTTGAGAGATGGAGAGATTCAGTGTTATCTAGATAGAAGGTTATTGATAGGACATATTGACTAATAGGCTAGTGAGAGACATCCAGTGAGCAGTAGTTATAGATACAGTGACATTAATATATAGAAAGTGTGTAGAGAGAGATCCTCTGGTTTACTGACAGGAGTGATGTGCTGTATATCCACACATTTATATAATGGTAAAAACACCTGTGTATGCCAGCAACAAGTGTTCACTGTGAATGAATCTTTTCCAAGACTGAGGAGGTAATGTGGGAAGAGAGGAAGCTCCCAAACAGCAGAACATCTAACATTTTAAAATCTAAATATTATAATAAATGAGATATTTTACTTTATTGAACTTCATTATCCATAATCATAATTATCTACATTCACAACACTTCATTCTGCAATAGATGAAACATGGTCCACACGGAAAGTTCATTAAATAGATACCAAGAATTTTAAATACCTTACAGAATGACAGAAGCATCTTTGGTTGTGTTTGTATGGTAATTTCTCTGAAATATTTATTGATCATATGTATCGATAGCCTGGCATAACCCACCAGAATAATATCTAGGCAGAGTAGTTTAGACTTTGTTGTTTTACAGAAAAAAATTATCAAGATGTTGGCAGAAGTTGCCACTGTGGAGATCATGTCAGATTGTTTCTGTTCAACAGGCCCAGACATGATGGATGAATTATGATGAATATTATTTAATTTTGTTTTTCCTTATAACATATTTATCCAGTTAAACTCTGTCTCATTGGCTAAATATGTTGATCAATTATCCAGTTAAATGTAGTGAATTGCTGATGTACAATGATTAAGGACAAAGATACCACCACCTATAGTGTA
Organism: Electrophorus electricus; assembly: GCF_041902795.1. Taxonomy (NCBI): domain Eukaryota; kingdom Metazoa; phylum Chordata; class Actinopteri; order Gymnotiformes; family Gymnotidae; genus Electrophorus; species Electrophorus electricus. The sequence goes on from NC_137497.1 coordinate 2,602,908, forward strand.
GTGTAAATGTAGTGAACTACTGATGTACACTGATTAAGGACAAACATACCACCACCTATAGTGTACTGTAAATGTAGTGAACTACTGATGTATACTGATGAAGGACAAACATACCACCACCTATAGTGTACTGTAAATGTAGTGAACTACTGATGTATACTGATTAAGGACAAAGATACCACCACCTACAGTGTAGTGTAAATGTAGTGAACTACTGATGTACACTGATTAAGGACAAAGATACCACCACCTATAGTGAACTGTAAATGGAGTGAACTACTGATGTACATTGATTAAGGACAAAGATACCACCACCTATAGTGTACTGTAAATGTAGTGAACTACTGATGTACACTGATTAAGGACAAAGATACCACCACCTATAGTGTACTGTAAATGTAGCGAACTACTGATGTACACTGATTAAGGCATATATCAGACATGTCAGGTTCAGTATCACATAACTATAGTGCTAGGTATTATTAAAGTCACAACATAACACAACTGAAACTATAAATCATCACTAAAGTGTTTTACTAAAGTGTCCAGATAGTTTCAGTGATGAAAGGTCACAGTGATATATTTCTATCACAGACTGGTGTTGATAGATTCTGTCTCTAGTCTCACTAACATGTACCTTATGTAGTGTTCTATATAGACCCGTCTGTGTGGAGGAATGTGAGTGAGTGAGTGAGTGAGTAGACCATTACAGACACAGCCTGGGTTTATATTTGACTCGTTATCTCTGGTGTGAGGGTGTGTGTGTCAGAAATCATGTGGTTGCTCCTTTTCCTCTCGGGCAGGTTAACACAC
>NC_137497.1:2606220-2618720 GCF_041902795.1 Electrophorus electricus
TGGAGGAGGAACCTCTGACCCAAAGTGAGGAGCTTTCCATCAGCACTTAATCTGAGGAAACAGGAAGAGGGAATATTCAGGATAAATGAGATGTAGTGAAGGATGTAATTACTCAACACTTTCCTCATTTTCATCAGGGTAAAGAGAGCAGAGTCTCCAGCACCCAGCTGTGTGTCTCTGAAGAGTGACGTGTCCATGGGTAATCCTCCCGTATTCAGCAGTGGACCTGTGCCGTCTGACCCAAAGTGAGTGACACATCACACACTCAGATTCTTTCATTATTGTAGGTGTGGAAGGGTGGAGGGTACTGTTCTGTCAGTAATGTAAGGTCTACTCCATCTTTACTGTTTTAAGATCATTTGTAAGGTGTGTTAATGATGATCACTGAGTGAGGATGACAGTCAACAATTCCATTTATACAGCTCCTCCTGTTAATGACAACATGTATGACATAGTGGGAAAATAAGAGTTGAGTTCTCATTAAGTGATATGTGTACTTTTTAAATATCTTAACTAATAGGGAAACAGAACACAGTGAGGTGTTATTAAACACTCAGCTGGGGTTGTGTAACCTGCACTCTACTGTACACACCAGAGGAGCCTCATGAGATTTTATTGGCATGGAGACCTGCATAAACTTTACAACAGTTCTGTTAGTGAAGTACATATAAATGTACAGATGGAACACTCTGGTTTACAAGAGACATTGTTATAGATGAAGTGCTGCTAAACTCCCAGGTGAGGCAGTGCTGTAGATGTAGTGCTACTAGACTCTGACTGACCCCAGGTGAGATGGTGCTGTAGATGTAGTGCTACTAGACTCTAACTGACCCCAGGTGAGTCAGTGCAGTAGATGTAGTGCTATTAGACTCTAACTGACCCCAGGTGAGACAGTGCTGTAGATGTAGAGCTACTAGATTCTGACTGACCCCAGGTGAGACAGTGCTGTAGATGTAGTGCTACTAGAGTCTGACTATCCCCAGGTGAGACAGTGTAACTGGCACGCTACAGTACACACCAGGTGAGGGTGAGGTGTTATTAAACACTCAAAGGAGCCTAAGGAGATTTTATTGGCATGGACACCTGCATAACCTTTACATAAACCTTTTCTGTTAGTAAAGTAGGTATAAATGTACAGATGGAAAACTGGTTTACAAGGGTACATCACCTAGAGATGAGAGTGATGAGTGAAGTGAGTCGTACAGGTAGTCTCTCGCTGTCTGATCTCTTATTGTCTGGTGTGTGTTTGGTGTGTAGTACAGATAGTCTCTCTGTCTGATCTCTTAGTGTTTAGTGTGTAGTACAGGTAGTCTCTCTCTGTCTGATCTCTTAGTGTTTGGTGTGTAGTACAGGTAGTCTGTCTGTCTGATCACTGACACTGACTGTAAGACAGTAAACATCATCTCAGTAAGAGAGACACTGACTGACTGTTATACCTTCCCAGAGTTACATGTCTCCTACTGTTAATACCTCTATATCACCACTAAATGTCATCTTATACCTAACCAGAGTTACGTGTCTCCTACTGTTAATACCTCTATATCACCACTAAATGTCATCTTATACCTACCCAGAGTTACATGTCTCCTACTGTTAATACCTCTATATCACCACTAAATGTCATCTTATACCTACCCAGAGTTACGTGTCTCCTACTGTTAATACCTCTATATCACCACTAAATGTCATCTTATACCTAACCAGAGTTACGTGTCTCCTACTGTTAATACCTCTATATCACCACTAAATGTCATCTTATACCTACCCAGAGTTACATGTCTCCTACTGTTAATACCTCTATATCACCACTAAATGTCATCTTATACCTACCCAGAGTTACATGTCTCCTACTGTTAATACCTCTATATCACCACTAAATGTCATCTTATACCTACCCAGAGTTACATGTCTAATACTGTTAATACCTCTATATCACCACTAAATGTCATCTTATACCTACCCAGAGTTACATGTCTAATACTGTTAATACCTCTATATCACCACTAAATGTCATCTTATACCTACCCAGAGTTACATGTCTAATACTGTTAATACCTCTATATCACCACTAAATGTCATCTTATACCTACCCAGAGTTACATGTCTAATACTGTTAATACCTCTATATCACCACTAAATGTCATCTTATTCCTACCCAGAGTTACATGTCTAATACTGTTAATACCTCTATATCACCACTAAATGTCATCTTATTCCTACCCAGAGTTACATGTCTCCTACTGTTTATACCTCTATATCACCACTAAATGTCATCTTATACCTACCCAGAGTTACATGTCTAATACTGTTAATACCTCTATATCAACACTAAATGTCATCTTATACCTACCCAGAGTTACATGTCTCCTACTGTTAATACCTCTATATCACCACTAAATGTCATCTTATACCTACCCAGAGTTACATGTCTAATACTGTTAATACCTCTATATCAACACTAAATGTCATCTTATACCTACCCAGAGTTACATGTCTCCTACTGTTAATACCTCTATATCACCACTAAATGTCATCTTATACCTACCCATAGTTACATGTCTAATACTGTTAATACCTCTATATCACCACTAAATGTCATCTTATACCTACCCAGAGTTACATGTTATTACTGTTAATACTGCTATATCACCACTAAATGTCATCTTATACCTATGCAGAGTTACATGTCTCCTCACCTTGAGGAATCTTCATCTATCTCAGTGGGAGCCAGTGGAGAGGTTTCTGCAGATTTATGTGTCTCTGGTGTCTGTATTTTGTCTGGCTGAGAAGAGAATGTGTTTCTTTTGAAATGTGCTTGTGACTTGATAGCTGTCAGGGAACGCTCTCCTCCCACAGGTCACGTGGTTTGGCCCGCCGTGTGCAGTGGGAGGGTCTTGTTTGTTTATCGTGTTTGTAACCACGCCTGCACACACCTGCACCTGGTTTAGTCTCGTTATGTCTGTGTATTTAAACCCAGGCTGGTGTGTGCGGGATTATCGGTCATTGTTCATGGTCATGTTGTTTAAATACTTGTTCACCGCGTTAATGTCCATCGAGTACGTTAAATGTGAATGCCGTTGTCTTCTGTCTTTATCAATAAATGTCTGTCTACGTCAACGGAGTCTGTGCGTCCTGCGACATTCAGATTGTTACAATAGCATAATGCAGACTGGCTTCTCTGGGCTGGCTGTCCCTGGACTACTTTCCTAAGAGAGGATAAAAATGGATGCATTTTCTGATCAAATTTTAATACTAAATCATACTGTAACGTTGCTGCTGCCCCGAGTGCTGATGGGCGTGGAGCAGGACGCACAGACTCCTTCGACAGAGTGAAACATTTATTAACATAAACCACGAACAACGGTGGCACTCACACAACATTAGTGACAGACATAACGGTACATTTAACTAGACACAGGTTACACAACATTGAACAATGGATATACACACGTTTAAACAGACTTCAGCAAACAATGACCAACACAATGCAAACACTAGCAGAGGTTTAAATAGACACATGACGGTAACCCGTGCAGGTGCGTGCAGTCAAGAATTGCTTGGTTACAATTGACGGTGAACCCCCCTGCACGCAGCAGGCCGTACCACGTGACTCGTGGGGGGGAGCGTCCCGTGACACATACACATTACTTGATCAGTCCATAAATATAAAATTATATATTCTAATTTTTCCTGGAAGGGTTTGAAGCAGTGTGAAAAGTCTAACACTGTATACAACCAACCAGGGTGCCTGGATGTGTTTTAGTGTTCCTTGTATGTGTGTAAAATGAGTTAAACTCACATGCAGGGAACATAACATGCACTGTTATCCTGAACTACTCTCAGAAACCAGCAGTGCATCTGTTAAGCTATCAAGAGTGCTGTAGATGTAGTACTACTAGACTCTGACTGACCTCAGGTGAGACAGTGCAGTAGATGTAGTGCTGCTAGACTCTGACTGACCCCAGGTGAGACAGTGCTGTAGATGTAGTGCTACTAGACTCTGACTGACCCCAGGTGAGACAGTGCTGTAGATGTAGTGCTACTAGATTCTGTCTATAATCATTTTTGATTTTTGGTTAATGCTTTTTAGTAGTAGTTTTGGGGTTTCTAGTGACATGCTCACTTTTAGTTTTGCCCTTAAAGATGTCCCTCAAGAGTTTTTGAGGTAATTAGTAAACTGACCTCATATCTGTATGTGTGTATATAGTCTCCTCATTGACCTCATGTAGGTATCTGTATAGTGACTCATCTCTGATGTGTGCAGGTGTTTGTGTGTGTTTGTGTGTGTGTGGTCTCATTACATGTCTGTATATATAGAGATTTCATTACTGTGTATATCATTCATTTGCATGTCTATATATGTATAGTATTGTTACTCTCCTATCTATCTATCTATCTATCTATCTATCTATCTATCTATCTATCTATCTATCTATCTATCTATCTATCTATCTATCTATCTATCTATCTATCTATCTGTACATGTCAGACTCTTGCTAATGTTCTCTAGTGATTGTTAACATTGTTCCATCATTTCTGACTGTTTCTTCTTGTTTTGCTTGTTCTAAGTGTTTGTTTTTGCCATATGACCCCGTGTGTATTATGATCTGTTTTTCCTGTTATTAGGAATCGTCCTTATAATGTCAGTTACATCCTACTAACCTCTAGCCCTGCCCACCTCTAGCCCCGCCCACCTCTGACTCCTGAGTGTTACTGTACAGTGTAAATCTCACGGTGTATCTCCCACTCTACTGTGTATCAGTCTGTTCCTCATTAATGCCCAGTTCTCCATAACTATCCAAGTTCATTTATTTCAGCACACAAGTCTGTTAATGTTTTCATTAGTACTTCATTATACATTAGTTTCATTACTGACATTTTGGCTGTATGTTTCTACAGAAGAACTCATCCTGTTCTACATCCACACAAAGACATGGAAGAGTCCATACAGCAGGACTCTCACACACCACTGGATGATGTCCTACACAGAGTCTTACACACACACAAAACCAGCATGAAGAACAAGTATGAGAGTTTATTTGAGGGAAACAAATCACAAGAGAATAAAACCCTCCTGAACAGGGTTTACACACAACTCTACATCCTAGAGGGAGAGAGTGAAGGAGTGAATGAAGAACATGAGGTTTTACAGATGGAGAAAACACCCAGGAAACAGCTGGTACAAGACACTCCAATCTACTGCTCAGACATCTTTAAACCTGTACAAGGTCCTGAAGGAGACATGAAGGAAGAGAAGATCAGAGCTGTGATGGCTGAAGGTGTCACAGAACCAAAAGAAGATAAAGACCCAGAAGTGCCAAAGCTCAGAACTGTTCTGACCAAAGGCATTGCAGGCATTGGGAAATCTGTCTCAGTGCAGAAGTTCATTCTGGACTGGGCAGAGGGAAAAGCCAATCAGGATGTAGATTTCATGTTTGTGCTTCCATTCCGGGAGCTGAACCTGGTTAAAGATAACCAGTACAGTCTGCATAGACTCCTGTGTGACTTCCATCCTGAGATAAAAGACCTGGACCAAAAGATATATGATATGTACAAAGTTGTGTTCATCTTTGATGGCCTGGATGAAAGCAGAATTCAACTGAACGTTTCCCAGTGTAATAAAGTGTCTGACATAAGCATGACATCATCAGTGGGTGTGCTGATGTCAAACCTCATCAAAGGAGAGCTGCTTCCCTCTGCTCTCATCTGGATAACCTCCCGACCAGCAGCAGCCAATCAAATCCCTCCTCAGTACATTAACCGTGTGACAGAAATTCAGGGATTCACGGACCCACAGAAGGAGGAGTACTTCAGGAAGAGAGTCAGTGACCAAGACCAAGCTGAGAAAATCATCTCACACATAAAGACAGCAAAGAGCCTCCACATCATGTGTCACATACCAGCCTTCTGTTGGATCTCAGCCACTGTGCTTCAGGAAATACTAAAACAAACTGCTACAGAAATCCCTAAAACTCTGACTGAGATGTACATACAGTTCCTGCACACTCAGATCAATATGAAGAATGAGAAGTATGAGGGGAAAAAGAAAAGAGATCAAAGGAAATATCTGAAATCCAACAGGTCGATGATTCTGAAACTGGCTGAACTGGCTTTCAAACACCTGATGAAGGGAAATGTGATGTTCTATGAAGAAGACCTGAGAGAGTGTGGCATTGATGTCACTGAGGCCTCCGTGTACTCTGGGATCTGCACTGAGATCTTTAGGGAGGAATCTGTGCTTTACCAGAGGAAGATCTACTGCTTTGTACATCTGAGTTTTCAGGAGTTCCTGGCTGCTCTTTATGTGTTTCACTGTTTTATCAGCAATAAAAGGAGGGCACTGCAGGGTTTTAAGTTACAGTCCAGTTCCAGGTCTAAGAAAGTTTCTCTCCGTGACCTGCTGAAGAAAGCAGTGTGTAAAGCCTTAGAGAGTCAGAATGGACACCTGGACCTTTTCCTCCGTTTCTTGCTGGGCATCTCACTGGAGTCCAATCAGTGTCTCCTACAAGGCCTCCTGACACACACACACAGCAGCCCAGAGAGCATCACATACACAGTTCAGTACATCAAAGACCAAATACAAACAGAGGACCTCCCCACTGAGAGATCCATCAGTCTGTTCCTCTGTCTGTCTGAAATGAAGGACCAGTCTCTCGCCAGAGAGATTCAGGAGTATCTACAATCAGAGAAGCACCCAGGACAGGAGCTCTCTCCTGGACAGTGTTCAGCACTAGCCTGCATGCTTCTGACCTCAGAGGAGGTGCTGGATGAGTTGGACTTGGAGAAATACAACACATCACAGGAGGGTTACAGGAGGCTGATCCCAGCTGCTGCAAACTGCAGAAAGGCTCTGTGAGTGTTTAACTATTATTTATTCAATAATTTATATTAGTAATTGAGTACTGATGGCTAAATGTTTCATTCACCCTCACAAGGAAGATGCCACACAGCTTTAGAATTGATACACTGGATTATTTATTATATTCCCTCAACTCACACACACCACAACACTCCACAAGGCAGCAGAATAGAAACAGCAAAAACATTTCATATGTTTCAATATGAAAGTACCACTTAATTTTTGTTTCAAAACAAAATTTACAGAAAACATTGACCTTAACATCTTTTTGTCCGCTCCTAGTCATAATGAATGTTAAAGGGAGGTATGTGACTGTGAATTAAAACTAGTCTTAATGAGTGTTTATAGGAGGTGTGTGACTGTGAATTAAAGCTAGTTGTAATGAGTGTTAATGAGAGGTATGTGACTTTGAATTAAAACTAGTGAATGTACAGTCAGGGTTATGATTCAGTTTTAGATCACTTTGCTAGGATTATTGACTGCTACTGACTTCAGTTTATCACACCAAACTTTAGCCACTTTACTATTAATATTAAGTGAAGTCTTTTAATGAAGCTAATTACACCCACTGTAATCTATCACTACAAAAGTTAAACACAGGAAGTTCTCTCTCTGCTCTTTCTACAATACTTGCCTTACCCTGTGTACATACGTGGATGGCACAGTGTATTGTAGTTAAAGATATAGAGGTCGTAGACATGGAAAGAGAGTTCACAAGGTTTCCAGAGAAACCAGATTTAGGTCAGAGGTCCTTCATCAGCTGTGCAAGCAAATAGCCTGTTTACACCTTAAATTAAGGTGTTTCATTTCCAGATTGTACCGGAATTCACTTTGGCTGGATTCTGTTTACACTTTTCACTAAAATGTGTCCTCAGAGTGACCAGATGTGCTTCGATCTTATTTTAACATTTTAAAAGCACACCAGTCCACACATCATTTCTGTTTTGCTTCCTGCAACCTACACGGTAAACAAGATTCCTTGCAGACTATTACGATTGTATTATACACTCTCAGATATGGGCAGAAACCATCTACAACTGGCAACGAGGTGTCCAGCTGTAGCCCTACAGACAGATCAGACCCCTGAGAGGATCAGCCCTGTGATGGGCAGAAGTGTTTACCAAGCAAGAAAAGTTCATGAAAAAGCATGTCTATCTAAAAAAACAGTTAAGCAGCTGACTTTTGTGTTAATACTACTAAACCACATAAATGGACTTATGAGAATTACCTAACTAGCTGCTGATGTTACCACTAACTGAAACAGGATGTTGTGATTAATGTTCACCATTAGCTAGGTTAGATAATTTACTACTTGGTGAACTGTCAGTTAAGTGATTCAGTCCCGTATGCCTCAGTGCAGGAGAAGCTTTGACTGGCAGCAGCAGTAATTTCTGCAGTCAGCCAGCAGACGGGCTTCCACTTGAGTAGTTGGATGCAGATACAGAGATTTTCACTTGTATCAAATGCGATCAACATCCGTCTCTGACCACTTCTGACTGTGGTTTCAATGATCAGATTACAGTGTGTCTTGGTTGTTTATGACTTGTATTTCATTTGGTAGAGTGAAATCCGAATGTGATCTGATCACTAAATTCTGTACCTATATCTTAGTTATCTCATAATTTTAGCTGTTACTTCATTTTTAATTCCTTGTAAGCAGTTACATCACTGTTCTAATCTTGTGTTGTGTAGTAATACTTTAATGACTTAACCAAGGTTTGTTGATTCATTAATTAATATTACAGCTCTAATTATTGTAATTCCTGAGTCTCTAACACACCTGCTCCAGACTCTTTCAGACATTGATTAGTTCTGTCTAGTTCTAGTTCTATGTAGCTGTCTTATACTGATTGTATTTATATAACATAAAGTGAATAGCAGGTAATAACAGGTATTAGATATTAATGTTGTAAATGTTCATTAACTGCAAGTCTTTTTATTCAGTAACTCTGCCACTAGTTTGGTTAGACTGACTTGCTTGTTTTCTTGTTTTCTTTCTCAAGCTGTTCAAACCATTTCTGTGCAGTTTGATGTCTCACTCTGTTTTAAATGTGCTTTGTTTCCTCTGTATTTGCAGACTAGGTAACTGTAGTCTGGACACAGATTTGTGTAAAACTCTATGTTCCACTTTGGCATCATCAAATTCCTCCCTGAGAGAACTGAGAATCAATATCAGCACCCTGGAAGATGAAGGAATGAAGCTGCTTTCTAATGGGCTGAAGAGTTCACACTGTAAACTGGAGACACTCAGGTGAGCACACTGTAAACTGGATATACTCAGGTGAGACACTCTAGACTGGAGACACTCAGGTGAGACACTCTAGACTGGAGACACTCAGGTGAGACACTGTAGACTGGAGATACTCAGGTGAGACACTCTAGACTGGAGACACTCAGGTGAGACACTGTAGACTGGAGACACTCAGGTGAGACACTGTAGACTGGAGACACTCAGGTGAGACACTGTAAACTGGAGACGCTCAGGTGAGACACTGTAAACTGGAGATGCTCAGGAGAGCACATATATTTTGTCATGGAACGTTCTCCTCCCACGATTCATGGGGTTTGGCCCGCCATGTGACTTGGGAGGATGTTTGTGGCCACGCCTGCACACACCTGCACCTTGTTTTGTCTGTGTATTTAAACCCTTGTTAGTGTGTGCAGTATCATTGGTCATTGTTAATGTAGCTTATTAATGTTAAATATAAGTGTTATCATTATTATACGTTTTCCCATTTATCGTGTCTGTTTATTGTTAACCATTTCATGTTCCTTATTTGTAATACGTGTGAGTGCCATTGTGTATGTTTCAATTAAATTTTCGTCCTTGTCGAGGAAGTCTGTGCGTCCTGCTTCACGCCTTATATCCTGAAGTGATATAACTCTTTTACTGTGAACACATCACTTTATAAAGATATAACTCTTTTACTGTGAATACGTCACTTCATAAAGATATAACTCTTTTACTGTGAATACATCTTTATGAAGTGACTCTCATTAAGTTACTAACTCCTACCCCTCTAATTGTTACTAACCCCTAACGACTAACCCGTACTCCTTTGATTGTGTTGGTAAAAAAGATTATTGACTCTAACCAGTATTATGAAAATGTCTTTAAGATCAACACAATGTACAGCAGGAATCCAATAATTGCACAGCAAACTACACTCATTTCATCTTCTTTAAAAACCCACATAACTTTAGTTTTCAGGCACCATGATCTAAATACATTTTGGTCTTAATGCATTCAAATATTCCTCACTGAATGTAAAATCTTTGCCATTGCAGACTGCCATTGTGTAATCTTGGAGAGCAGACATGTGAAATTTTGGGTGCAGCTCTACAACTCACAAACTACCGCCTGAGAGAACTCGACCTGTCTAACAATGATCTGCAGGATTCAGGAGTGAAGCTGCTCTCTGCTGGACTGAAGAGTTCACACTGTAAACTGGAGATTCTCAGGTGAACTTTCTGTGAATTCATTGTTGAAATGCAAAGTTTATGCTGTGATCTGTGATTCATAGTTTTAAAAGTCTGAATATCGATTTACCAGTCTTTTATATAAGATTTCAGGAAAAGGGCTTAGTTCAAGAAAATCTAGTTTAGTTAAACAGAAATTATTTAGGGCAGAGGTATTATTCATTTATTTTATTCATATCTGACACATGCTACAGGTAGAGTTTGTGATAATACCTCAGAAGAATAGATTTTATCTAACTGCCACAAGTCATCAATGTTTACATCATTCTACATTGGAGAAGGAGGGTAGACCAATCTTTCATTACACTGTACAAATGGGATAAAGTCCACAGTTTTTAAGTTTGTGCTGTAAGAGCCTCTTTATATTGTTAACAACAAATATATTCCCAGATCAACACAGTGTTTATAAACATCTAAAGACAGCTGTACAAAGACTAATGGATCTTATGGGTTTGGGGACAGTGTAGTGAGCTGTACAAATACTAATGGTTCTTAAGGGTTTGGGGACAGTGTAGTGAGCTGTACAAATACTAATGGATCTTAAGGGTTTGGGGACAGTGTAGTGAGCTGTACAAATACTAATGGTTCTTAAGGGTTTGGGGACAGTGTAGTAAGCTGTACAAATACTAATGGTTCTTAAGGGTTTGGGGACAGTGTAGTGAGCTGAACAAAGACAAATGGATCTTAAGGGTTTTGGGACAGTGTAGTGAGCTGTACAAAGACTAATGGATCTTAAGGGTTTGGGGACAGTGTAGTGAGCTGCACAAATACTAATGGTTCTTAAGGGTTTGGGGACAGTGTAGTGAGCTGTACAAATGCTAATGGTTCTTAAGGGTTTGGGGACAGTGTAGTGAGCTGTACAAATACTAATGGATCTTAAGGTTTGGGGAAAGTGTAGTGAGCTGTCATTTTACAAAGTGGTATGTGAGATACACGATGAAATTGAAGATTACAGTACTAGACTTTTTTCAACATGTAAGTAACCTCTGAATAGCAGGAACAATCTTAGGAGGTTCACCATTTACAGAAACCTACTGGGTTATTCCACGTTAACCAGTGGCTGAAAACTCAGTTAAAAACAGTGACTAACTCATAAGAAACAAGACTGGAGAATCATGGCAGTGGGGACCAAAGAGCAAACTGGGAAAGTTTATATCACATCAAAAGCCATTTTCTTAATGGTTTAAGGGTAGAGTTGACTGCAGTTCTCTTTTCTAATTATAAATTAAAATTATATATATATAAACAAATAATGATGTTGAAAATGAACCATAAAGTACAAAACATTCTTTAGACTTTCATCTGTTGCTATGGAAACAAAAATACTACCAATGACATTACAAATTTTTAATAACATTGGGAATAATTACATCAAGAAGATAATAGGCATATTTTATCATGAAAAAGTTAAGAATATTAAAAAAATTTTTAAAACTTCCAGATAAAAAAAATTACTGTTTCATGGTTTGTAATTCCATACTTTTCTTTACAGTAAAGTCTGCTACATGCAAACACATTTTCCTCTTTCTCCCTCCTATCTGCAGACTGTCTGGTTGTTTGGTCACAGAGGAAGGTTGTTCTTCTCTGGCTTCTGCTCTGAGCTCAAACCCCTCCCACCTGAAAGAACTTGATCTGACCTACAACCACCCAGGAGAGTCAGGAGTGAAGCTGCTCTCTGCTAGACTGGAGGATCTCCACTGCAGACTGGAGACACTCAGGTATGTAGAAATCCCCTGTCCTTGAACTGATCTGATACTCAACTGTGTGTTCTCAAATACAACCTGCTCTCACACACAGTGGAGCAGGAACTGTGTACAGGTCGTCTGCTATAGTGTACTGATGTTTTAGGTTCAGATCACACTGCATTTTGCTGTGTGTGTGTGTGTGTGTGTTCCAGTGGGTGATGTAGGTTTGTTTCTGTAGTGTTATAATTTGGTCTGATTGTATTTCAGACTGGTGCTGATGTGTTACAGTGTTAATGTGTGTTAATGAACTCAGTGTCATGACCAGTTGTGTGAGGGGACTCTTTTCTCTCCTGTATGAGAGGAGCAGCTGTGTGAGGGGACTCTTTTCTCTGCTGTGTGAGGGGACTCTTTTCTCTACTCAGCTCTTGGCACTGCAGGGCTTTGTAGTGGTGTGAGTGGAGGTCTCTGTTTTTAAG
>NC_137497.1:2623720-2793720 GCF_041902795.1 Electrophorus electricus
TCGCTGTCCACTCTGGGGCAGGACTACAATGTACACATTGACTTTGTATTCTCAAAATAATATATTACCATTTACATATATACATATACATTTTTACTTACATTTTTTTCACAAAAATGATTTATTCTGATAATTCATTCTAACAATAATTGAGACTAATATTCTTTTTCTACCTTTATTATTTTGCTAAGATTCAACCATCAACTGGATAATTCTCCCATTATTCAGAGTAATGATGCCATAACACATAACAGTACATTGATTACTCTGTGTTTGAAGAAATGGCTGTGCGCACAAACCAACGTGAAGTCCTTGTGTCTGGAGCAGCACTAAACACCACTCCTGAAGAGTTGAAAACATTCATTGGCAGTTCTGTCTACATGGCCTGTCTAGGATATCTAAATATACAGATGTATTGGGCCTCAAACACCAGAGTTCAAGTAGTGGCAGAATCCATGACCAAAAATCTATTCTATAAACTAAGAAATTCCATTAAGATTGTCAATGACCTTGATATTTCAGATGAGGACAAAAGCAGAGACCTCTTGTGGAAAGTCAGGCCCCTTCTGAACAAAGTGAGGCAAGGATGTCTAAATCAGCTTAGAACAGGAAAATTGTCCATTGATGAGCAAATGATTCTGTTTACTGGTCGCTGCCCAATTCGCCAGTATGTACCAGGCAAACCATACCTGGCTGTTTGTCTTGGCCACACCAAGTGTTATGGTCTTAGATTTTGTGGTTTACCAACGTAAGACCACCTTCAGAGTCATAGAGGGATTGGGCATTGGAGAACAAGATGCTCTTTATTTGACAGAGACTGTTTCCAGAGGAACCCACCTGTTTTTTGACAGGTTCTTTACAAATGTCCTGGACACCATGATGGAGAAATGCTTGGGAGGTACAGGAACTCTCATGAAGAACAGAATTCCAAAGGAGTGTAACATTATAGGGGATCAGGCCATCAAAAGGAAAGGAAGAGAAGCATCTGAGATGGTGGTCAGGTGAGATCCTGAACTTGCTGTCAAGTGGTTTGACAACAAACCAGTTAACCAGTTGCTAAGTTTCTATAGGATGGCCACTTGCACTCAGAAATGGACAGTGCATACAATTTTCCACTTTTTTGATTTGGCAATCACCAGTGCATGGCTTCAGTATAAGGCTGACTGACTGCTAAGTTCTGGGAAAGAAACCACTGCAGTTCCTTGAATTCAAATTGCTCCTTGGTGAGCAGATGATTACTCAGGTCCAAGTAGGAATCTCTAGTGAGAGTGAAGACGACACTCCCCCACATCAACAGTGAAAACCTCAGCCAAATGCAGCTTTGAGACACTATGAGGCCATCCATCTCCCAAAGATGGTGGATGAAACACATGCATCAATGTGTCGCAGGTCTGGTTGCAACAGCAAAACGTATGTGATGTGTACAAAGTGCAAGATCTTCCTCTGTGTTTCAAAGAAAGGGAATTGCTTTTTGAAATATCGTACTCCATAAGCATAACTCCATAATATCAAAATACAAACACTAGACATACACTAGAAAAGAGTTACATATAGATTAGCTCAACTGTTGGTAGTTTTCATCATAAATCTTATGACAACTTGGTATTTTCTTTGGGATTGATTTACTGATTATGATTCAGTTTCATAGGTAGTGTGCTCAGATGTCCACTGTAGTGCACACATTATATATTTTTTTTAAAAAACATTAAAAAAAACCAAAATATTTTCAGTATGCTCATTACCTTCCAAACAAATGGGGAAGTAAAAAAAAAAATGAAATAGGAGACTTTTTTTCCTCTGGTAGTCAGGAGGATATGTAGAAGAGAAATCTTATTTTTTGGAAATTCAAACCTTCCTTTTTTTCTGTTAAATCCACTACATTTATAAAGATCACTTTCTTAGCTACTCATAAGATTTCCTAATGTGGGAAGGTGGATAAAATATAGAGCAATATTGTGCAAATAGCTAATCAGTTCACTATTATATATTTTTGAAATTACATGAAAAAACAAATCAAATTATCAGTTCACTCTGTGATATACTTGGAAAACACTGCAACATATTAAGATTATGACATTGTATTGTTTTTACTGTAGGAATTTGGAGTAATGGGATGGGAATATGCTGTTAAATGTCTATTCAGTTGACTATATATCACTACTTGAAGCTCTATAATAGTCTGAACTAGTTGCATTAAACAGTGACTGCGTGTGGGACAGGTGTCGGTGTTCGTAACGGACCTGTTAAAGAAACTAGAGCAAGAAAACGGGCTGACAGGCCTCACCAGACAACAGCTAACGAGCTAGCAAGCGTTAGCGTGGCAGCTAAATATGAGAGAGAGAGACGGTGTGTAGCGTTTGGTCATAAAGATAATACTTCGCATTTGACGGCTCGACTTTATCGACAGATAATCTGTATAATATACAGTCAGGCGTCTTTATCGAGTGATGACGGAGCGTTTCGACAGGGCGCCCGGCGCTGGCAGGACCCGGGGAGCGTCGAGCGGTCCTGGCCCGGGGGACACCAGCCCACAGCCCGAGCTAGGACGCGGGGACGCCCGTGTGTCCGTGTTCAGCCAGCGGGAACCCCTCAGACAGCCTCGGACCTCACCGCCCCTGGCCGAGGACAGTGGAGGTAGAGCTGCCGGACAACCGCTGTAGCTGTGGTTAGATATCTGGACATGATACGTAACTTTGACTAATCAGCCCGTCGTAAATATCTTATCCATGTTAGCGCCTGGCCTGTATAAGAAAAGCTAGCTAGCCTAGCTAAGCTATCCTAGCCAGGAAACTGAAAGTAACGTTTACTCGGAACTCTGCTGAATAGACTTAAGACAACCGTGTAGCTCTCCTAATATTCATGAATATTAGCCTATGCGAGCTATCTACACAGTTAACATTGGTTTACTATATTATTAGCTAGCGCTAGCTAAACAGTTAGAAGATAACGTCCGCAGCCACATATCTGAATTAACCTTGTTCAGATGACATTGTTGTGTTAAACAGGTCACACACGATGTCAGGTTTATGGTTAGTTAGCTATATTTATTACATTACTGTTAGAAGCACCAAACCCAAATTATTTGAGCTGGGTAGCTAACTGTTTATTATTATGTTAACTGGGTGTTTTCACACGTGTATTTATCATTGCATTGCAACAAAAGGTCTTCACAGACAAGGAAATTGCTGCTTTTAAGACAGCACCTAAATCAACCGTTTATTGAATCAAGTACTTCAAGGAGAGAGGTTCAATTGCAGTGAAGAAGGCTTCAGAGCACTCAGTCAAGCAAGCACCAGGACCATCTCCTAAGGAGGATGTAGCTACAAGATCAGGTCACCACCAGTGCAGAGCTTGCTCAGGAATGGCAGAATGCAGGTGTGAGTGCATCTGCACACACAGTGAGGTGAAGGCTTTTGGAGGATGGCTTGATGTCAAGAAGGGCCACAAAGATGCCACTTCTCTCCCAGAAAAACATCAAGGACAGACTGATATTCTGCAGGAAGTAGAGGGATTGGACGGCAGATGACTGGGGTAAAGTTATTTTCTCTGATGAAGCCCCCTTCAGACTGTTTGGGACATCTGGATAAATGATTGTCTGGAGAAGAAAAGCTGAGTGCTACCATGAGTCCTGTGTCATGCCAACAGTGAGGCATCCTGACACCATTCATGTATGGGGTTGCTTCTCATCCAAGGGAGTGGGTTTGCTCAAGATTTTGCCTGTGGTCAATCCTTAAAAAGTGGGTGGGCAAATGCAGAAATTGTGATCAACTCCAAGCACTGATTAGGCAAGAATGGGTTGCCATCAGTCAACACTTTGCCCAGAAGCTAATATCCAGCATGTCAAGGTGAATTGCAGAAGTCTGAAATGCTTAATTGTACTTAGCTGTACCATATAAACATCTAATAAACTGAGGCAGTAAACTTTGTGAAAAGAAAAATTTGTCAGTTTCGACTTTTGTGTACAACTGCACTGTTAATATTTGATGATAACTTCCGAGCTCTCTCTCTACATGAATCTGGTTTAGAGTATCTGAACAGTCATCATAATGCGTGAAGGATGAGACACTGATCAAGCACAAGCATTAGTGCAGAAGGCCTCACACTTCTTAGATTAACGTCTATAAGAGCACAAACACTCCTCTTCGTGACTATTGATGTTGTGTTATGGAAGGAGAGCCGATGTAGGCCCGATAGCTGTTGCTAACTTAGCAGAAATAGCGCTACAATGTGAATATGAATTAAAGCATTTATCTTTCATATGTAACAAGCCATGTGGATCTAAACATCATTTCTGGGGAATTGATGACCCCATGTAGAAATAACCATCATACTCCGATAGGCTACATTTCCAGTTAACCTAGCTAGCGTTGTAGCTACAGACGTTAGCGAAGCTAGGAGAGCTAGCTAACAAGCACGGACCCGGAATGAGAACATTTCTGAGAGTTAGCGGGCATTCAGCAAACTAACGGATGTGTTTACATAAAATAAAGATAAATCGTAACTGTTGTAATTCCATTTAATTACTTAGATAGTAAGCTAGCTTCTACATAACATACAGGCCCGACCTTAGGTCAGCGGACCGAGTATCAGCTGCTCACCGTCTGGTGGATCAAAGCAGATCAACCCACACAAGTTGAGGTGTGATCCAGCTGTGAATCTTTAGTTAAATACCTGTGTGGTTAACACCTGTACACAGGAAATCCTCAGTTGTGGTAAACACTCTTGTGCGGTAAACCCCGTTTTGTGGTCGTAACATCTGATGCACGTGCCACATCCGCACTGAAGGCTTCGGCGCGAGACTACATCTTGTGTCGTCATCATCCCTAGGGAGAAGCTTTCTCGCTCCTTTATCGCACACAATGAAAATCTAAAATAAATGTGTTCTTTAGCTTAATTAAACATATCTTGGCTCTAATGCACCTAAAAAAAATGTTTGCTAAGCATATGTAGAAGAGAAAAGTCTTCTTTTTTGGAAATTCAAACTTTCCCCTTTTTTTCTGTTAAATCCACTACATTTATAAAGATCACTTTCTTAGCTACTCATAAGATTTCCTATTGTGGGAAGGTGGATAAAATAGTTTCAAAGTTTGTCACGTACATAATCATACATGGTCTAACTTGCAGTGAAATGCCTTTGTGACTGTTCTGTTCGAGCTGAGGAGAGATGCAAGGATTACAATATTTGTATAACATGTATATATATATACACAATGTACTATATATATATATATATATATATATATATATATATATATATATAATGTGTGTGTGTGTGTATGTGTGTGTGTATTTGTATATAGACATTGTAGAATTTCCAGTTTTTCTTACAATTTACAGTTTACAGTTATTGCAGTCTTTTTATGATGTTATTGACATCCTACACAGTACACAAAGTGGTCCCCACAGTTCATCAGTTGCCCTGATTCAGGGCCCGAATGGCCTGTGGGAAGAAGCTCCTCTTCAGTCTCTCTGTGTTGGTCTTCAGGGAGCGAAAGCACTTCCCTGACCTCAACAGAGAGAAGAGCCTATTGTTGGGATGGGTGGGGTCCTTGGTCTGGCACCGCTTATAATAGATGGTGTGCAGGTCTGGAAGTTCTCTGGTCTTTACGCTGTGAATAATTGACCATGACCATGAATAATGACTGACAATCCTGCACACACCAGCCTGGGTTTAAATACACAGACATAATGAGACTAAACCAGATTGGTTTAGGTGTGTGCAGGCATGGTTACAAACACGATAAACAAACAAGACCCTCCCACTGCACACGGCGGGCCAAACCACGTAACCTGTGGGAGGAGAGCGTTCCCTGACAGCTATCAAGTCACAAGCACATTTCAAAAGAAACACGTTCTGTTCTCAGCCAGACAAAAATACAGACACCAGAGACACATGAATCTGTAAAAACCTTTCCACTGGCACCCACTGAGATAGATGAAGATTCCTCAAGGTGAGGAGACATGTAACTCTGGGTAGGTATAAGATGACATTTAGTGTTTATATAGAGGTATTAACAGTAGGTGTTTACAAGACTTAAGCAATGTTATTCCTACACACAAACCAGACACTAAGTGATCAGACAGAGACTACCTGTACTACACACCAGACACTAAGAGATCAGACAGAGAGAGACTACCTGTACTACACACCAAAAACACACCAGACACTAAGTGATCAGACAGAGACTACCTGTACTACACACCAGACACTAAGAGATCAGACAGAGAGAGACTACCTGTACTACACACCAAACACACACCAGACACTAAGTGATCAGACAGAGACTACCTGTACTACACACGAGACACTAAGAGATCAGACAGAGAGAGACTACCTGTACCACACACCAAACACACACCAGACACTAAGAGATCAGACAGACAGAGACTACCTGTACTAAACACCAAACACACACCAGACACCAAGAGATCAGACAGAGAGAGACTACCTTTATGACTCACTTGACTCATCACTCTCATCTCTAGGTGATGTACCCTTGTAAACCAGAGTTTTACTAACCTACTTTACTAACAGAACTGTTGTAAAGTTTATGCAGGTCTCCATGCCAATAAAATCTCATGAGGCTCCTCTGGTGTGTACAGTAGAGTGCAGGTTACACAACCCCAGCTGAGTGTTTAATAATACCTCACTGTGTTCTGTTTCCCTATTAGTTATAAAGGCATTTAAAAAGTACATGTATCACTTAATGAGAACTCATTCTCAGAGAGCTTAACTCTTATTTTCCCACTATATCATACATGTTGTCATTAACAGGAGGAGCTGTATAACTGGAATTGTTGACTGTCATCCTCACTCAGTGATCATCATTAACACACCTTACAAATGATCTTAAAACAGTAAAGATGGAGTCTACCTTACATTACTGACAGAACAGCACCCTCCACCCTTCCACACCTACAATAATGAAAGAATATGAGTGTGTAATGTGACACTTTGGGTCAGACGGCACAGGTCCACTGCTGAATACAGGAGGATCACTCATGAACCCGTCACTCTTCAGAGACACACAGCTGGGTGCTGGAGAATCTGCTCTCTTTACCCTGATGAAGATGAGGAAAGTCTTGAGTAATTACATCCTTCACTACATCTCATTTATCCTGAATATTCCCTCTTCCTGTTTCCTCAGATTAAGTGCTGATGGAAAGCTCCTCACTTTGGGTCAGAGGTTCCTCCTCCACTGCTGGAGTTATGAGGCTCCATCATGGAGTTGTTCCTCTTCACACACACACACACACACACACACACACACACACACACACACACACACACACACACACACACACACACACACACACACACACACACACAGCTGGACACTGGAGATGCTGCTCTCTGCTCCCTGTCAACAGTTGATACACACAGAGTGAATCACACTGAATCAAGGCCTGTCAAAACTCACATCAATATATGATTAAAAAACGTAAAACACACAATCCATCTGTTACATGATTCCGAATACAAAACATAAGTACACACTGATATTAACAAGGTGGGAGGACAATAAAAATGGTTATACCACAAACACACTCACTCCCACACACACACAAGCAATGTCTGGGAGCTATACCACACACACACACACACACACACACACACACACACACACACACACACACACACACACATATATACATAAGAGCAATGTGTGGGTGCTATACTACAGATACACACACACACACACACGAGCAGTGTGTGGGTGCTATCCTACACACACACACACACACACACACACACACACACAAGCAGTGTGTGGGTGCTATACTACACATACACACACACACACACACACACAAGCAATGTGTGGGAGCTATACCACACACACACACACACACAAGCAGTGTGTGGGTGCTATACTACACACACACACACACACACACACACACAAAGGATCAGTGTGTCTCTGTGTGTTTGTGTGTGTGTGTGTGTGTGTGTGTGTGTTTGTTTCAAATATTGTGGAAAAATAATTTACCTGTATTTGGTAAACCTGTATTAGAAAACTACGTGATGTACAGAACACAGAACGTATAGAACACACAGAACACAAAGAACACACAGAACACACAGAACACAGAACACATGGAACACATAGAACACAGAACACATAGAACACAGAACACATAGAACACAGCCTAACAGTAAGAAGTAAAACAATAGCAATAAATGTGTATTAGCATTGCTGGTTACATAACAGTTGATCATTTACATTTTATGTTAAATAAATGCCATGCAGAGGAGAAGATACAAGACAACAGTAAGAATAAATAACAGCTGGATCACTGCAGTGCCAGATTCCACTGAGATGACTCCCTGCCTCACTACAGAGTGTAATTAATGACTACTTGGATGTCATAGATTTGCATATGACAATTATTATTATACGATATGACCTTTTAGCATACAAAACACTATATATCAATAGAAAAGTGAAGAGAAAAATGGATATAATGAGCACATTCTCAACATATTCCTCTCTTAAGCCCAGAATCCCCCACACAACAAAATCCCACATACTCATACTAACTAAACCAGAAACCCCCAAATAAAATATGTGGCAGGCCAGATTCAAATACAACGGCCCCTTCACTCTAATGAGCATAAAAAACAACAGTCCTCTCAGTACAAATGTGAATCTCTCCTCAATCTGAGATGGCGTAGTATCTGTAACATGCTATCCCTCAATGGGCTACTTATACTCACTCTGAGTGTAACTCAGTACTGTACTCTAGAAATGTATTTTACTGTATAGGAAAACTTTATCTCATCACACCCCACATATGTCTTCACATTTTTACCTCTAAAAACTGTTAAAGGGACAGTTACACACACGTCACTACTCCTCCTTAGATTACCATATCACATTTACAAACCACTACTAAACACATATTTTCATCTGGGCTACTCCTGTTGTCGATTGGCTTAATAAAAAGTGTTTGACAACACAACTCTGTCCTGATCATCATTTGCTATCAGAGCTTGAACAGCTTCCATCAGGTCACAAGTTCAGAACACCTGCTGTAGGAATGAAACACACAGTGAGGTGTCCTTTGTCTCCACACCTGTACCTGCTATCGCCATGGCAGCTCCTGTTACTACGGCAAAAATAGAACAGAAAAAAATATGTATCTTATTTTTTTTTCTTTTTAAGATCTAAACCCCCTGGTTAGTCCTGAGACACTAGTCTAAGAGCAAAACTCCCTGGTTCATCCAGGTTCCCTAGTCCCACAGCTCTTCTGGTTAGTTGTGTGACATAACAGCAAAGTAACCATGTAGTAAAGTAGTAAAGTATTCCACTGTCACAACATCCCAGGAGAGATCAGACTAGGTCTGAAATTGGCTGGCCGAGCTTTTCTTTCCTTTAGCACCAGTTCTGAGCCAGAGAGATGCAAACTGATGCAAACCTCCAAATGGGATCAGTCAAACTATGAGTGGGAGAGAGAGAAATAGTGTATACTAACAGTCAAAATGATGTATTGCTGGATTTGATTGATTGATTTGACAGCTGTCAATCACCCCCCCCACACACACACACCACCCAGACCCCACCCCCACATATTTATTATTATTATTATTATTATTATTATTATTATTATATGATATGATGTAACAATATATTATATGAAATTAAACACAATCAGGGATCCTCAAAATAGTTTTTTTTTTTTAAGAAAATAAAATTCTTTAATTGAGAAATAATCAAGTGATTAAAGTAAATAAAAGTTATGAGTCTTAAATGAATACGTACCACCCAGTCTTTAATGTCCGTTCTGCTCCGAGTCCTGATACTCAAACATGCGTATGGGTCTCATTTATGTCTCTCTCTCTCTCACTCACCCACTCACTCACCCTCCTCCCATTGGCTGATTCTCTAAGAAGTCACACCTCCTCCCAAGTCCTTCCCCCTACCATACAGGAATACACGTTCTGTCAAAAACTGATATAAGGTGTCCCATCACACCAAAAACCAAACTCCTCCCAGGGTCAGAAAGTTCAAATTTTGCCACCTTTTTTTTCTACCCAACCAACCAGACCAAAAGAGGTTTCTTTAATTGAGAAATATTAATGTGATTAAAGAAAATTAAAGTTTTCAGTCTCATACTACACCAGTTTTTCTCCACTTTGTCTGTCTGTTCAGTGTCCTCTCTGACACTCTGCAGCCAGAGATCACTGACACTCTCTCTCTCTCTCTCTCACACACACACACACCTCCTCACATCTTATCTACCAGATGTACTCAAATGGGGCAATAAGCAAACTTTTCACAAAACATCACAAAGTTTTCATTTATTTGTTTTCTCTAACCAGTGTGGTTACTCTATAAGTTTTATCACCTGTAGGACACCATTTCCATGTACGTATATTTTTAAAAGCATGTTTATTAATCACATTCATACTAGAATAATTGGATCAATGTTTTTTCTAAGATGACTTGGAAGACGGGGATCAGGAATTGAGTCTGTTCGACTGGGAGGCTGATTTAAGAGCTCCTCCCCCATGTGAGTGGTCGGAAAATGAATTCTAACCAATTACTGAAAATATTCCATATTTTTCCTGCTCAATTCCTGAAGCTGTTATCAAATGTGTTTAGTCAGCAGTGACATGTCATACCAGGATCAGACATTATCAGGATCAGACATGTCATTCATTTTGTAGATGATACTTGATTCTAAAGTAATATTCCAATGGGTTCTGCCATCATTAAAGAACTCAGGATGCCAGGACAAGGTTAGTCAATCATCTAGTTTGGGTCAAAGCAAATATATGGTTTAGTACAGTTTGGTGCAGGTGCAAAACTGCTGTCCTGCTGTCTAGTCATGCAATGTACTCTCATATTTATGAGTCCTAATACATTACAGATTTAATTATTCAGGATGAGCATGTTAGATATAAGATGACTAATATATCTGATCATTTAATTGAAGTGATAAAATGAAGGGTCAGTTATGAACTACATAGTCTGATGCAGTACAGTGCAGGAAGAATCGCGGTACTTCACTGGTTGTATGAAAGCACTGAGAGTAGTACTGAGAAGACTTTCTCTCATGGATGGCAAAGGGATTTCACTTAATTAACTTCAAAATGGTCCATCTTACATGCCCACTTTAAAATGTTTCTAAAAATAAAGGTTTTTGGCAGTGCACACTGATGCTGATGTGCAGTGAGGAACTGATGGTCATGTAAATGATTATGGGACATGGGTACATGTGACTTTTTGTCAGGGGATAAATGAACTGGAGAGACTTGGTGGTGTGTATTTTTTCATTTATGTATTTATTTTCATATCTTATTTTCTTAGGTAAGTAATATATGTATGAAACTCTGGTAAAGAGTGTCTGCCAAACACTAGAAATGTAATCTGTTTAAGTGTGAATGTAATGTTTTGCATTGCTTCATAAAGTTGGTATTGTAAATAATTCTTGAATCACTCTCAATTAGTTACATAGCTGCTTGATGTGGAGTGTAAAGGAACCTTTGTCTTGAGAGGTCCTAAGCCAGCTGATTCTTGCTGTAGTCAATGAGTAATTTATATGTCTTATACTGTGTCAGACTCTAACACCGCCTCACCAGACCCGCACTCCTTCAGATACTGGTACAGTGCTCATGCAGCCTACTTCCAGGTACTCTGAAAAGTCCGTCCCTCATGATACTAGCATAGAATACCAGTAAACTGTGTGCGCAATGGTTGGGGGCCAATCTTCTCTGTGGCCAGTCCAGGGCCCCGGGGCCCCTCCGGAGCCGCTTCGGCCTCCCCTTGGCCTTTCTGGAGGTGCCCGAGCCCATCCGCTCCGTCCCTGGCCATCTCGGACGCACGGTTCACCCAGAACCCAGAATCTGCCCAAATTCCTGGCCTGGTGACCTCTGTGACCTCTCTGGCAAAGAGGCGGGACTATGGTGATAGAGGGTCGGCTGTTGTTTCGCATATTAAATAGCCATGTGCAGTTGAGCATGCATGTCAAGTAGCTGTGTTTCATGCTGTTAGACTGGCTTTTCAATATCTTATCTGTGTGTAATTATATTCACTTAAGATTAAGATTAAAAATTTGAAGATTAAGATTAAAAATCCAGACATTTCACAGAATGTCAGTTTCACTGGCTTCCGCATTTCTAATGGTTTTCCGCATTATTTATTTTTTTAAATCTCCCACTAATATAGTTAAAATTGCATGTTCATTTAAGAATAAAATTAAAGTTGACTTAATTGAATGTTATTTCCTACACAGGAAACCGAACTGTTTGAATAGTTGTTTATTGTTCATGAAATAAATATCAATCAAAATAAGTGCATAATTTGTGAGATTTTGGTAATGAGACACAAAGTTATTTATTCACTTTCTTAAAGTAGTTTAATTCGGTGCCCATTCACTTCGTGCAACAGAATGCACAATAAATCTGTGCTCATTGACTTTGTGAAGTATAAAGCACAAGAAATCAGTGCTCGTTCATTTTTTGAAGTACAAAGCAGAATAACTGAGACTTAAAATAGAGTACAAGTCAGCGCTGCTTCACTTTGTGAAGTATAACAGTATTAAACGGTGCTGCTTCACTTTGTGAAGTATAACAGTATTAAACGGTGCCGCTTCACTTTGTGAAGTATAACAGTATTAAACGGTGCCGCTTCACTTTGTGAAGTATAACAGTATTAAACGGTGCCGCTTCACTTTGTGAAGTATAACAGTATTAAACGGTGCCGCTTCACTTTGTGAAGTATAACAGTATTAAACGGTGCCGCTTCACTTTGTGAAGTATAACAGTATTAAACGGTGCCGCTTCACTTTGTGAAGTATAACAGTATTAAACGGTGCCGCTTCACTTTGTGAAGTATAACAGTATTAAACGGTGCCGCTTCACTTTGTGAAGTATAACAGTATTAAAGGGTGCCGCTTCACTTTGTGAAGTATAACAGTATTAAAGGGTGCCGCTTCACTTTGTGAAGTATAACAGTATTAAAGGGTGCCGCTTCACTTTGTGAAGTATAACAGTATTAAAGGGTGCCGCTTCACTTTGTGAAGTATAACAGTATTAAACGGTGCCGCTTCACTTTGTGAAGTATAACAGTATTAAACGGTGCCGCTTCACTTTGTGAAGTATAACAGTATTAAACGGTGCTGCTTCACTTTGTGAATTATAAGTCATTATGAACAACACACAGAATAAATAATTAAAGCAGGAATACATATAAAACTATGCACAAGTATGAACAATGGGGTGAGTGGGGTGGTCAGCAGATCACTGACCCTGTCCAGCATCTCCTCTCTTCATCTCTTCCATCCACTGCAGAATAAATGAGATGTAAAATACTGTATAAAAAAGAGCTCATTCACCTTGTGAAGTATAATACAGTATTAATCAGAGCTCATTCACAACACAGAACAAATACTTAAAGGAATAAATGACATTGAAAGAGGGAGAGATTCGGGTGGAATCATTATCTGGTAGAAATCACAACTGTCGAAATTCATAATTCCTCTGAAATAGAAAAATCACACATTTGTCTTAAAATCAACAAAGAGATTATAAACACTCCAAAAGAAATATTCCTTCGTACAATCTCCAGTCCTCCCAGTGATGCGCTTATGATAATGAAGACATCTGTCTCAGTCTCCATGATCAGAGCAGTGGCTTCCAGGCCCAGGGAAGTGTGCTGATCTGTGGAGATCTGAATACACGTACTGGATCTCTGCCTGACTCCAACACACTCACATATTTGGACACCATTACCCAAGAAATATAACTAATCTCTCCTGATATAATTCTGACACACAGGTGAACAGGAATGGAAGAGACTTCCTGCAGATCTGTCATAGTCTGGGTCAGTACATTGTCAATGGTGGGCTACGAGGGGACTCTGGGGAGATGCACCTTTTGCTCACCTCTTGGTAATAGAACAGTGGATTGTATGATAACAGATTTAGACCCTTTCTCTCACAGTGTATTCACTATAAAGCACGGTGGCTTGGTGGTCAGCATGTCTGACTCTCTGCACTAGGGTCTTGGGTTTAAGTCCCTATCTGGGTGGAGTTTCCATGTTCTGTCTGTGTGGGTTTCCTCCTGGGTCTCTGGTTTCCTCTCACAGTCCATAAACATGGAGGTTAGGTTGACTGGATATTCTAAATGGTCCTGTATGAATGTGACCTGTGTAAGTATATGTAGATATGTATTACTGGAAAGTGGTGTAGGGGGTAAAGCATATGACATTAAATCCATGCACACAAACAGGTGCGCTAGAAAGACTGACATCAAAAGGACCGTTATCTTTTCTCAGGAGCGTGGAGTGAGACAAGGCTGCTGCTTAAGCCCAACATTATTCAACATTTACATCAATGAATAAGCCATCATTTTAGAATGCTCTGCAGCACCTGGTCTCACTCTACATGACTCAGAAAGAATGTTTCTGCTCTACACAGATGACCTGGTTCTACTGTTACCCACAGAGCAGGAGATACAACAGAACCTGGACCTGTTGGAGCAGTGCTGACAGACCTGGACCCTGGACCTACTGGATCAGTACTGACAGACCTGGACCCTGGACCTGCTGGATACGCACACACACTAGAAACCTGTAGATATTATGATTGAAAATTAGGTCAACAATTAGATCATCCAGCAGTCAGTGAACTGAGAGTTAAAACACGCAGGGCATCTGTGCAATCAAACGTCAAATTCACATTCAAAAAGCAAATCAAATTTGGCTCAAAATATTCCAGTCTATCATAGAACCAATTCTCCTGTGTGGTTGTGAAGTGTGGGGGCCACTCACAATGGAGCAAACACCCAGCTGTAGATCTAAATTTGGCCAATTTCCACTATTACTCAAAATTCAGAAAAGGATGATTAAATACTGGCTACACTTAAAAACAGAGACCTCCACTCACACCACTACAAAGCCCTGCAGTGCCAAGAGCTGAGCAGAGAAAAGAGTCCCCTCACACAGTTGGTCCCCTCACACAGCCGCTCACCTCACACAGCAGAGAAAAGAGTGCCCTCACACAGCTGCTCCCGTCACACAGCTGGTTGTGACACTGAGTTCATTAACACACACTAACAGTGTAACACATCAGCACCAGTCTGAACCACAATAACACTAATGTTCCTGCTCCACTGTGTGTGAGAGCAGGTTGTATTTGAGAACACACAGTTGAGTATCAGATCAGATCAAGGACAGGGGATTTCTACATACCTGAGTGTCTCCAGTCTGCAGTGGGGATCCTCCAGTCTAGCAGAGAGCAGCTTCACTCCTGACTCTCCTGGGTGGTTGTAGGTCAGATCCAGTTCTTTCAGGTGGGAGGGGTTTGACCTCAGAGCTGAAGCCAGAGAAGAACAGCTTTCCTCTGTGACCAAACAACCAGACAGTCTGCAGGGAGGGAGAAAGAGGAAAATGTGTTTGCACGTAGCAGACTTTACTGTAAAGAAAAGTTTGGAATTACAAACAATGAAACTAATTTTTTTTATCTGGAAGTTAACATTTTTTTAATATTCTTAATTTCTTCATGATAAAATATGTCTATTATCTTCTTGATGTAAATATTCCCAATGTTGTTGAAATTTGTAATAATTGTTGGTAGTCTTTGTTTCCATAGCAACAGAAGTGTGCAGATCTGCCAAGAATGTTTTGAACTTTATGGTTCATTTTCAACATCACTATTTGTTATATTTATATTATTTTAATTTATAATTAGAAAGGAGAACTGCAGTCAACTCTACCCTTAAACAATTAAGAAAATATTTTTTGATGCAATAAAATTTTTTCCAGTTTGCTCTTTGGTCCTCACTGCCCTGATTCTCCAGTCTTGTTTCTTATGAGTTAGTCACTGTTTTTAAACTGAATTTTCAGTCACTGGCTAACGTGGAATAACCCAGCAGGTTTTTGTAAAATGGTGAACCTCCTAAGCTTGTCCCAGTCTGTTTTAGCTCTGTTCAGAGTTATTTACACATTGGTACTGGTACTGTAATCTTCAGTTTCATCATGTATCTCACATACCCATTTGTAAAATGACAACTCACTACACTTTCCCCAAACGCTTAAGATCCATTAGTCTTTGTACAGCTCACTACACTGTCCCCAACCCTTAAGATCCATTAGTCTTTATGCAGATTTCTTTAGATGTTTATAAACGCTGTGTTGATCTGGGAATATATTTGTTGTTAACAATATAGAGGCTCTTACAGCACAAACTTAAATTGTGGACTTCATCCCATTTGTATGGTGCAATGAAAGATTGGTCTACCTTCCTTCTCCAATGTAGAATGATGTAAACATTAATGACTTGTGGCAGTTAGATAAAATTTATCCTTCTGAGGTATTATCACAAACTCTACTCTAGTATATGTCAGAAGTGAATAAAATAAATAAATAATACCTCTACCCTAAATAATTTCTGTTTAACTAAACTAGATTTTCTTGAACTAAGCCCTTTTTCTGAAATCTTATATAAGACTGGTAAATCTATATTTGGACTTTTAAAAATATGCATCACAGAAGATCACTGCATAAACTTTGCATTTCAACAATGAATTCACAGAAAGTTTACCTGAGAATCTCCAGTTTACAATGTGAACTCTTCAGTCCAGCAGAGAGCCACTTCACGCCTGAATCCTGCAGATCATTGTTACTCAGGTCGAGTTCTCTCAGTGGGTTATTTGTGAGTTGTAGAGCTGAGCCCAAAATTTTACATGTCTGTTCTCCAAGATTACACATTTCTAGTCTGCAATGGCAACAATTTTACATTCAGTGAGGTATCTTTTAATGCATTAAGACAAAAGTGCATTTAGATCATGAAGCCTGAAAAACTTGTTGTTAATGTGGCTTTTAAGAAGATGAAATGAGTGTAGTTTGCTGTGCTATTATTGGATTCCTGCTGTACATTGTGTTGATCTTAAAAACATTTTCATAATACTGGTTAGGGTTAGAGTCAATAATGTTTTTTACTAACATAATCAAAGGAGTAGGGGTTAGTGGTTAGTAACAATCAGAGAGGTAGGGGTTAGTGGTTAAGGGTTAGTAACAATCAGAGGGGTAGAGGTTAGGGGTTGTAACAATTCCCATAGGAACAGGTGAGAGGCAGAATACATGTGCAGGGGGTGGTTTATTAACACGGGAAATACAAACATGAAAGCAAAATAAGCCGAGGCACGGGGTTAACACTGAGGGTAAAATGACATACGAACGGACTAAATGGAAACACAATGGCAATGACAGTACCAGGAACATAATACAGATGTGACAGAAGGAATGTGACTTACCAAAATAACCAACCAACTAGAGGACAAAACACAGGGCTTAAATAACCAAGACAATCAGGCACAGAACAGACTCAGGTGAACATGGGAACAGGGAGAACCAAAACATGGACTGGAATTAAGGAACAGACGAGGGGCGGAGAAAACGAAACTAAGGAAAGGAACCAGGGAGTTCAGGAAAACAGGCGACAGGGAAACCATGACAACAGGGGCACCAGGAGGGTGGCCATTCCTGACAGGGGTTAGTAACAATCAGAGGGGTAGGGGTTAGGGGTTAGGGGTTAGTAACTTAATCAGAGGGCAGAAGAAAGGGGCTGCAGCATCGGCCCTGTTCTCGTGTCTCATTTCAATTCTAGTCTCTTTATTTATGGGAACTGCTATATCGCCTCCTTCCTGTAAAACCAGGTACAACTACTGAACCCTTTTCCTGATGGGTCTGTTTTTCCAGTATAATGTATAGTGTACAGTATAGTGTAATGTGAACTTATTTTACTATTTGATGTAAATTATCTCATTCACTATGGCATTTTGAGCCTCCTTTATTGAGATTGAGATAATACAGACATTCATCCAGGGCACAGCCAACTTCATTATCTCATCATGCTTCACTATCCCATCATACATCACTATCCCATCACACTTCACTATCCAATCTTTTCGTAATTTTCAATTCAGTAATGACTTAACAGAAAGTCCACCTGAGAATCTCCAGTTTACAGTGTGAACTCTTCAGTGCAGCAGAGAGCTGCTCCACTCCTGAATCCTGAAAGTCACATGTTGTGAGGTGCAGTTCTCTCAGGAAGGACTTGGCTGATGTCAGAACAGAGGAGAGACTTTTACTGCTGTCTGTTGTGAGATTACAGCCTGTAAGACTGCAAAGACACAGAAAATAAAGCCCAGTGTTAAAACAGCATGAAATCAAGGCACACAGAAATAGCAAACAACATTCTGTTAACAATAATTATTCACTTAATTGGTATTTTTACATGAATTAACATATCTGTAGACTAAACAATCAAGTGATAAAAATATTGAGTCAAAGAGGAAGATTTTTAGAAACAAATGATTATGAAGAAACTGTCAGAATCTGGTGAAAGTAAAATGTGTCAGAGCAGCTGTAGCACATTAATTCATGAAGGAAGGGAGGTGCTTCTCACTTGAACACAAGAAAATGATCCAAAAGCCCCGATCACCTAAATACATCACTTCATAAAGATATAACTGTTTTACTGTGAACACGTCACTTCATAAAGATATAACTGTTTTACTGTGAACACGTCACTTCATAAAGATATAACTGTTTTACTGTGTATACGTCACTTCACAAAGATATAACTGTTTTACTGTGAATACGTCACTTCACAAAGATATAACTGTTTTACTGTGTATACGTCACTTCATAAAGATATAACTGTTTTACTGTGAATACGTCACTTCATAAAGATATAACTGTTTTACTGTGAATACGTCACTTCATAAGGATATAACTGTTTTACTGTGAATACATCATTTCATATTCAGTTGTCAAATAAAAGTTGCTCCTTTTCAATATTCTTGTAAATTAACCTGATGCAGAGATATTTTGGACATATTTACTGACACAGAAGCATTTATTCTGGACAAGGGATCTTCTGCAGGAGACAGACACATATCAGACAGTATCAATGCATTAGACAATGTAATTGTATCGGAGCGTATCATTGTATCAGTGTAATTGTACAAGACTGTCATTGTATCAGTGTAATTGCATCAGACAGTGTCATTGTATCAGTGTAATTGCATCAGACAGTATCATTGTATTAGTGTAATTGCATCAGACAGTGTAATTGTATCAGACAGTATCATTGTATCAGTGTAATTGTATCAGACAGCACCATTCAAACACCTGCACTGCACTCAGTGTACAGTTTATTAATAACAGCCAGACTGTTTTACATTTGTATAACTGCACCTATAAAGATAACTGCCATGTAACTGATAATTGTAACTTTGTTACAACACTTTAATTTGTATTATTTAACATAATGAAGTATTTCTCTAGATCAGTGCCTTAGATATCTCAGTCTACTCATGAGAGAACAGTGTGTTGTGTTAATGTATTGTTAACTATAACAAACTACATGCAATAATACCCATGTACAAGAAAACTAATATAAGCCTTTAGCCATACTGTATTTTTCTCCCAATGAGTCTCCTAAGCTTTACTAATGAATGTGGTTTTGTCTTCTCTGATGATTATTATTTGGCAAACTACACTCTGAACTGGGAGGTGTTGATAAAGTTCATGGAGTCCACACATTTGACTCTGAACTGGTAGGTGTTGATGAAGCTCATGGAGTCCACACATTTGACTCTGAACTGGTAGGTGTTGATGAAGCTCATGGAGTCCACACATTTGACTCTGAACTGGTAGGTGTTGATAGAACTCATGGAGTCCACACATTTGACTGTGAACTGGTAGGTGTTGACACATTATCATGCCCTTGTCACCTTGGGAAAATCTCCTTTACCATATTAAGATCCATTACGTTATGAGATCAAATGAAGTTAAACAAATGTCCTGAGTATCTCCAGTTTACAGTGTCTCACCTGAGCATCTCCAGTTTACAGTGTGAACTCTTCAGTGCAGCAGAGAGCTGCTCCACTCCTGAATCCTGAAAGTCACAATTTCTGAGGTGCAGTTCTCTCAGGAAGGACTTGGCTGATGTCAGAACAGAGGACAGACATTTACTGCTGTCTGTTGTGAGGTTACAGTCTGTAAGACTGCAAAGACACAGAAAATAAAGCCCAGTGTTAAAACAGCATGAAATCAAGGCACACAGAAATAACAAACAACATTCTGTTAACAATAATTATTCATTAATTGCTATTTTTAAACATGAATTTACATATCTGTAGACTAAACAATCAAGTCATAAAAATAGAGTCAAAGAGGAAGATTTTTAGAAAAAAATTATTTCCAGTGTGCTCACCTGAGCGTCTCCAGGCTACAGTGTCTCACCTGAGCGTCCCCAGGCTACAGTGTCTCACCTGAGCCTCCCCAGGCTACAGTGTGCTCACCTGAGCGTCTCCAGTTTACAGTGTGCTCACCTGAGCGTCTCCAGTTTACAGTGTGCTCACCTGAGCGTCTCCAGTTTACAGTGTGCTCACCTGAGCGTCTCCAGTTTACAGTGTGCTCACCTGAGCGTCTCCAGTTTACAGTGTGCTCACCTGAGTATCCCCAGTCTAGTGTCTCACCTGAGTATCCCCAGTCTACAGTGTCTCACCTGAGTATCTCCAGTTTACAATGTGAACTCTTCAGCCCATCAAAAAGCAGCTTCACTCCTTCATCTTCCAGGGTGCTGATACTGATACACAGTTCTCTCAGGGGGGAATTTGATGATGCCAAAGTGGAACATACAGTTTTACACGAATCTGTCTCCAGCCTACAGTTACCTAGTCTGCAAATACAGAGGAAACAAAGCACATTTAAAACAGAGTGAGACATCAAACTGCACAGAACTGGTTTGAACAGCTTGAGAAAGAAAACAAGAAAACAAGCAAGTCAGTCTAACCAAACTAGTGGCAGATACTGAATAAAAAGACTTGCAGTTAATGAACATTTTCAACATTAATATCTAATACCTGTTATTACCTGCTATTCACTTTATGGTATATAAATACAATCAGTATAAGACAGCTACATAGAACTAGAACTAGACAGAACTAATCAATGTCTGAAAGAGTCTGGAGCAGGTGTGTTAAAGAGACTCAGGATTTACATTAATTAGAGCTGTAATATTAATTAATGAATCAACAAACCTTGGATAAGTCATTAAATTATTACTACACAACACAAGATTAGAACAGTGATGTAACTGCTTACAAGGAATTAAAAATGAAGTAACAGCTAAAATTATGAGATAACCAAGATATAGGGACAGAATTTAGTGATCAGATAACATTCAGATTTCACTCTACCACATGAAATGCAAGTCATAAACAGCCAAGACACACTGATCACTGAAACCACAGTCAGAAGTAGTCAGAGACGGATGTTGATCGCATTTGATACAAGTGAAAATCTCTGTATCTGCGTACAACTACTCAAGTGGAAACCCATCTGCTGGCTGACTGCAGAAATTACATCTGCTGCCAGTCAAAGCTTCTCCTGCACTGAGGCAGACGGGACTGAATCACTTAACTGACAATTCACCAAGTTGTAAATTATCTAGCCTAGCTTATGGTGAACATTAATCACAACATCCTGTTTCAGTTAGTGGTAACATCAGCAGCTAGTTAGGTAATTCTCATAAGTCCATTTATGTGGTTTAGTAGTATTAACACAAAAGTCAGCTGCTTAATTGTTTTTTTAGATATACATGCTTTTTCATGAACTTTTCTTGCTTAGTAAACACTTCTGCCCATCACAGGGCTGATCCTCTCAGGGGTCTGATCTGTCTGTAGGGCTACAGCTGGACGCCTCGTTGCCAGTTGTAGACAGTTTCTGCCCATATCTGAGATTGTATAATACACTGGTAATAGTCTGCAAGGAATCTTGTTTACCATGTAGGTTTCAGGAAGCAAAACAGAAAGGATGTGTAGATTGGTGTGCTTTTAAAATATTAAAATAAGATCGAAGCACATCTGGTCACTCTGAGGACACATTTTAGTGAAAAGTGTAAACAGAATCCAGCCAAAGTGAATTCTGGTACAATCTGGAAATGAAACACCTTAATTTAAGGTGTAAACAGGCTATTTGCTTGCACAGCTGATGAAGGACCTCTGACCTAAATCTGGTTTCTCTGGAAACCTTGTGATCTCCCTTTCCATGTCTACGACTTCTATATCTTTAACTACAATACACTGTGTCATCCACATACGTACACAGGGTAAGGCAGGTATTGTAGAAAGAGCCGAGAGAGAACATCCTGTGTTTAACTTTTGTAGCTGTAGATTACAGTGGGTGTAATTAGCTTCATTAAAGACTCCACTTAATAGTATAGTAAAGTGCCTAAAGTTTGGTGTGATAAACTGAAGTCAGTAGCCGTCAGTAATCCTAGCAAAGTGAACCTAACTGAATCATAACCCTGACTGTACATTCATAATCACATACCTCCCACTAACACTCATTAAGCCTAGTTTTAATTCACAGTCACATACCCCCATTAACACTCATTAAGACTAGTTTTAATTCTGAGTCAGATACCCCCATTAACACTCATTAGGAACTGGTATTTTCATATTGAAATATATTAAATGTTTTTGCTGGTTGTACACCACCTAGTGGTGTGTTGTGGTGTGTGTGAGTTGAGGGAATACTGGACAATATGGAGGGACCCCAAATAAATGATCCAGTGTATCAACTCTAAAGCTGTGTGGCATCTTCCTTGTGAGGGTGAATGAAACATTTAGCCATCAGTACTCAATTTCTAATATACATTATTGAATAAATAATAGTTAAACACTCACAGAGCCTTCCTGCAGTTTGCAGCAGCTGGGATCAGCCTCCTGTAACCCTCCTGTGATGTGTTGTATTTCTCCAAGTCCAACTCCTCCAGCACCTCCTCTGCGGTCAGAAGCATGTAAGCCAGTATTGAACACTGTCCAGGAGAGAGCTTCTGTGCTGAGTGTTTCTCTGATTGTATATACTCCTGAATCTCTCTGAGGAGAGACTGGTCCTTCATTTCAGACAGACAGAGGAACAGGCTGATGGATCTCTCAGTGGGGAGGTCCTCTGTTTGTATTTTGCCTTTGATGTGCTGGACTGTGCCCAAGATGCTCTCTGGGCTGCTGTGTGTGTGTGTCAGTAGGCCTTGTAGGAGACTCTGATTGGACTCCAGCGAGATGCCCAGCAAGAAACGGAGGAAAAGGTCCAGGTGTCCATTCTGACTCTCTAAGGCTTTACACACTGCTGCCTTCAGCAGGTCACTGAGAGGAACATTCTTAGACCAAAACCAGGGCTGTAAATTAAAAGCCTGCAGCGCCCTCCTTTTATTGTTGATAAAACAGTGAAACACATAGAGAGCAGCCAGGAACTCCTGAAAGCTCAGATGTACCAAGCAGTAGATCTTCCTCTGGTACAGCACAGATTCCTCCCTAAAGATCTCAGTGCAGATCCCAGAGTACACGGAGGCCTCAGTGACACTAATGCCACACTCTCTCAGGTCTTCTTCATAGAACATCACGTTTCCCTTCATCAGCTGTTTGAAAGCCAGTTCAGCCAGTTTCAGAATCATGGACCTGTTGGATTCCAGATGTTTCTTTTGATCTCTTTCCTTTTCCCCCTCATACTTCTCATTCTTCCTGTTGATCTGAGTGTGCAGGAACTGTATGTACATCTCAGTCAGAGTTTTAGGGATTTCTGTATTAGTTTGTTTTAGTATTTTCTGAAGCACAGTGGCTGAGATCCAACAGAAGACTGGTATGTGACACATGATGTGGAGGCTCTTTGCTGTCTTTATGTGTGAGATGATTTTCTCAGCTTGGTCTTGGTCACTGATTCTCTTCCTGAAGTACTCCTCCTTCTGTAGGTCCGTGAATCCCTGAATTTCTGTCACACGGTTGATGTACTGAGAAGGGAGTTGATTGGCTGCTGCTGGTCGGGAGGTTATCCAGATGAGAACAGAGGGAAGCAGCTCTCCTTTGATGAGGTTTGACATCAGCGCACCTACTGATGATGTCATGCTTATGTCAGAGACGTTATTACACTGGGAAACATTCAGTTCAAATCTGCTTTCATCCAGGCCATCAAAGATGAACACAACTTTGTACATATCATATATCTTTGGGTCCAGGTCTTTGATCTCAGGGTGGAAGTCACACAGGAGTCTATGCAGACTGTACTGATTATCTTTAACCAGGTTCAACTCCCGGAATGGAAGCACAAACATGAAATCTACATCCTGATTGGCTTTTCCCTCTGCCCAGTCCACAACGAACTTCTGCACTGAGACAGTTTTCCCAATGCCTGCAATGCCTTTAGTCAGAACAGTTCTGAGCTTTGGCACTTCCGGGTCTTTATCTTCTTTTGGTTCTGTGTGTCTGACACCTTCAGCCATCACAGCTCTGATCTTCTCTTCCTTCATGTCTCCTTCAGGACCTTGTACAGGTTTAAAGATGTCTGAGCAGTAGATTGGTGTGTCTTGTACCAGCTGTTTCCTGGGTGTTTTCTCCATCTGTAAAACCTCATGTTCTTCATTTACTCCTTCACTCTCTCCCTCTAAGATGTAGAGTTGTGTGTAAACCCTGTTCAGGAGGGTTTTATTCTCTTGTGATTTGGTTCCCTCAAATAAACTCTCATACTTGTTCTTCATGCTGGTTTTGTGTGTGTGTAAGACTCTGTGTAGGACATTATCCACTGGTGTGCGAGAGTCCTGCTGTATGGACTCTTCCTTGTCTTTGTGTGGATGTAGAACAGGATGAGTTCTTCTGTAGACACATACAGTCATAATGGCAGTAATGAAACTACTGTATAATAAAGTACTAATGAAAACATTAACAGACTTGTGTGCTGAAATAAATGAACTTGGATAGTGATGGAGAACTGGGCATTAGTGAGGAACAGACTGATACACAGTAGAGTGGGAGATACACCGTGAGATTTACACTGTACAGTAACACTCAGGAGTCAGAGGTGGGCGGGGCTAGAGGTTAGTAGGATGTAACTGACATTATAAGGACATTCCTAATGACAGGAAAAATGGGTCATAATACACACGGGGTCATATGACAAAAACAAACACTGTTAGAACAAGCAAAACAAGAAGAAAGTCAGAAATGATGGAACAATGTTAAAGACTATAGAAAACATTAGCAAGAGTCTGAAATGTAGCTAGCTAGCTAGATAGATGGATAGATAGGAGAGTAACAATACTATACATATGCAAACATGCAAATTAATGATACTATACACACAATCAGTAATGAAACTCTATATATACAGACATGTAATGAGACCACACACACACACACACACACATCAGAGATGAGTCACTATACACATACATACATGACGTCAATGAGGAGACTATATATACACACACATACAGATAAGAGTACAGTTTACTAATTACCTCAAAAACTCTTTAGAGGGACATATTTAAGGGCAAAAGTGAGCATGTCACTAGAAACCCCAAAACTGCTGCTTAACAGCATTCACTAAAAATCAAAAATGATTATAGACAGAACCTAGTAGCACTACATCTACAGCACTGCCCCACCTGGGGATAGTCAGACTCTAGTAGCACTACATCTACAGCACTGTCTCACCTGGGGTCAGTCAGAGTCTAGTAGCACTACATCTACTGCACTGTCTCACCTGGAGTAATAAGTAATAAGTAACTGGATCTTTACTGTTATTAAATGTCAACAGCTAATGCTGATGATTAAATTTAATGTTACATAAAAATTTCAACCATTTTATGAGACTGGTTAAATAATTTAACTAGAACTTACACTGTCGTATGAGATTAATGCTATTTGGCAGGTTTGCAGGAACAATCAAACTGGTGAAATACCAAACCTCTTGATATCTTAACAGATGCACTGCTGGTTTCTGAGGGTAGTTCAGGATAACAGTGCATGTTATCTTCCCTGCATGCGATTTTAACTCATTTTACACACATACAAGGAACATTAAAACACATCCAGGCACCCTGGTTGGTTGTATACAGTGTTAGACTTTTCACACTGCTTCAAGCTCTTCCAGGAAAAATTAGAATATATAATTTTATATTTATGGACTGATCAAGTAATGTGTACGTCACGGGACGTTCCCCCCCACGAGTCACGTGGTACGGCCTGCTCCGTGCAGGGGTGTTCACCGTCAATGGTAACCAAGCAATTTTTGATTGCACGCACCTACACGGGTTACCGTCATGTGTCTATTTAAACCTCTGCTAGTGTTTGCATTGTGTTGGTCATTATTTGCTGAAGTCTGTTTAAACGTGTGTATGTCCATTGTTCAATGTTGTGTAACCCGTGTCTAATTAAATGTACTGTTATGTCTGTCCCTAATGTTGTGTGAGTGCCACCATTGTTGTTCGTGTTTTATGTTAATAAATGTTTCACTCTGTCGAGGGAGTCTGTGCGTCCTGCTCCACGCCCATCAGCATTCGGGCCAGCAGCAACGTTACAGTATGATTTAGTATTAGAATTTGATCAGAAAATACATCCATTTTTATCCTCTCTTAGGAAAGTAGTCCAGGGACAGACAGCCTAGAGAAGCCAGTCTGCGTTATGTTATTGTAACGATCTGAATGTCGCAGGACACACAGACTCCGTCGACGTAGACAGACATTTATTGATAAAGACGGAAGACTACGGCACTCACATTTAACGTCATCGAACACGAACATAGTGAAAACAGACATGAACACGTTTAACATTAACGCGGTGAACAAGTACTTCAACAACATGACCATAAACAAAGACAAACCATGAACAATGACTGATAATCCTGCACACACCAGTCTGGGTTTAAATACACAGACATAACGAGACTAAACCAGGTGCAGGTGTTTGCAGGCGTGGTTACAAACACGATAAACAAACAAGACCCTCCCACTGCACACGGCGGGCCAAACCACGTGACCTGTGGGAGGAGCGCATTCCCTGATAGCTATCCATTCACAAGCACATTTCCAAAGAAACACGTTCTGTTCTCAGCCAGACAAAATAGAGACACATGAATCTGCAGAAACCTCTCCACTGGCACCCACTGAGATAGATGAAGATTCCTCAAGGTGAGGAGACATGTAACTCTGGGTGGTATAAGATGACATTTAGTGGTGATATAGAGGTAT
Source organism: Electrophorus electricus (assembly GCF_041902795.1). Taxonomy (NCBI): domain Eukaryota; kingdom Metazoa; phylum Chordata; class Actinopteri; order Gymnotiformes; family Gymnotidae; genus Electrophorus; species Electrophorus electricus. The sequence goes on from NC_137497.1 coordinate 2,650,763, forward strand.
TAACAGTATTAGACATGTAACTCTGAGTGGTATAAGATGACATTTAGTGGTGATATAGAGGTATTAACAGTATTAGACATGTAACTCTGGGTGGGTATAAGATGACATTTAGTGGTGATATAGAGGTATTAACAGTATTAGACATGTAACTCTGGGTAGGTATAAGATGACATTTAGTGGTGATATAGAGGTATTAACAGTATTAGACATGTAACTCTGGGTAGGTATAAGATGACATTTAGTGGTGATATAGAGGTATTAACAGAATTAGACATGTAACTCTGGGTAGGTATAAGATGACATTTAGTGGTGATATAGAGGTATTAACAGTAGGTGTTTACAAGACTAAAGCAATGCTATTCCTTCAGTTGCCTTACAGTCAGTGTCTCTCTTATTGAGATGATGTTTATTGTCTTATAGTCAGTGAGCAGACAGAGAGAGACTACCTGTACTACACACCAGACACTAAAAGATCAGACAGAGAGAGACTACCTGTACTACACACCACACACACACCAGACACTAAGAGATCAGACAGAGAGAGACTACCTGTACTACACACCACACACACACCAGACACTAAGAGATCAGACAGAGAGAGACTACCTGTACGACTCACTTCACTCATCACTCTCATCTCTAGATGATGTATCTTTGTAAACCAGTTTTCCATCTGTACATTTATAGGTACTTTACTAACAGAACTGTTGTAAAGTTTATGCAGGTCTCCATGCCAATAAAATCTCATGAGGCTCCTCTGGTGTGTACAGTAGAGTGCAGGTTACACAACCCCAGCTGAGTGTTTAGTAACACCTCACCCTCCTCTGCTGTTATGAACCCCAGTAACCACACTTAGCCCTGCACTGCCATGCGTACTTGCACACACCCCTGATCTGATTCACCAGAGTTCTAGCACACACCTGATCCCCATTCTCCTCATTACTGCCCCTTTATCAGCATCCCTCCCCTGTGTTCACGTCATGAACAATTCCTACTCGGTGCGTGCCGAGTGTTCTAGAATCTTGTTTGTCTTCCTGGTTTCCCGACTTCTGCCCGTTTTTCACACCTCGGTCTCCCTCCTGGCACCTGGACACCCCCCAGACTCTGCCCCGTGTTATTGACCTCGGAACAACCTGACCGCGAACACCTGTCTGACCCCCACGGATCGGTTTGATTTCACTATTAAAACCACTTGCAATTGGATCCTCTTCCTTGTGTGTGTGTTCAAAAGTTACAGGTGTGTACTGTAGAGTACAGATTATACAACCCCAGCTGAGTGTTTAATAACACCTCACCCTCCTCTGGTGAGTACTGTAGAGTGCAGATTATACAACCCCAGCTGAGTGTTTAATAACACCTCACCCTCCTCTGGTGAGTACTGTAGAGTACAAATTATACAACCCCAGCTGAGTGTTTAATAACTCTTAGGAATGTTAGACACTGGAGCCTTTCTGTCTTCAGGCACCTAATGCAAGGTCTCTGCCCATCAGCCATGACATGGCAGCTTGACCGTGAGCTGGTCACCCGAGGTCATCCGCTCCCTCTTCTTGTCTCCTTTACCGCTCCCTCTCTCTCTCTCTCTCTCTCTCTCTCTCTCTAAGCACAGGAGTAGCTCATGGCTAGCACGGGAACAGCTCGTGGCTCGTTCATGCATAGAACATCTTTACTAACCTTGTCTCTTTCCTTTCTACGTAGGCCCTTAGATCATGCCTCGCTTTTCCCCCCCCCCGTCATCCTGCAAATTTAGATAGTAGATACAGGACACATATATACTCTGTGCTTTCCTCAATAAAGTGGAACTCTCTTGATTCACTACCTTGGTGTCAGTGTCTCGACTTCCCCGGATTGATCCGGCTACAGAGGACAGAGGGCTGGGGGGAACTTGGAGGAGATCGAACCTGAAGGACTGGTCACTTTGAACCAGGTTCTAAAAATAAAACCTCACTGTGATCTGTTTCCCTATTAGTTATTAAGGTATTTAAAAAGTACACATATCACTTAATGAGAACTCATTCTCAGAGAGCTTAACTCTTATTTCCCCCACTATGTCATACATGTTGTCATTAAAAGGAGGAGCTGTATAACTGGAATTGTTGACTGTCATCATCACTCAGTGATCATCAGTAACACACCTTACAAATGAGCTTAGAATTGTAAACATGGAGTGGACCTTACATTACTGACAGAACAGCACCCTCCACCCTTCCACACCTACAATAATGAAAGAATCTGAGTGTGTGATGTGTCACTCACTTTGGGTCAGACGGCACAGGTCCACTGTTGAAGCTAGGAAGACGACCCATGGACACATCACTCTTCAGAGACACACAGCTGGGTGCTGGAGACTCTGCTCTCTTTACCCTGATGAAGATGAGGAAACTTTTGAGTAATTACATCCTTCACTACATCCCATTTATCCTGAATATTCCCTCTTCCTGTTTTCTCAGATTAAGTGCTGATGGAAAGCTCCTCACTTTGGATCAGAGGTTCCTCCTCTACTGCTGGAGTTATAATTCCCCATTATGGAGAATCACACATACACCACTGGACACTGGAGATGCTGCTCTCTGCTTCCTGTTCATACACACAGAGTGAATCACACTGAATAAATTCCTGACAAAATTGACAACATATTAAAAATGAAGTACACACTAATATTAACAAGGTAGGTGGACAACTGAAATAGTGATGACAGCAGAACACTGAACACACTACTGGATTCAGTTACATATTCCACTAAATACCTAAATAATGTTATACTGAATATATTTAAAATTCCCTTTAAACACACAAAAAGCTGTGCACCATCACTTGTATGTTTTTCTATTTTAAAGAAATTAAATAGCAAATCCCCATAATAAGTAATCAACTTTCCCAAGAATGCTTCCCACAGGAGATGTAATGTTTCCACACAGTGGGAACTGAAGTCTGGATGCTTTCAAATGTATTAATGCATTAATATTATACAGTTCCCATTTGGTGAGCGATTTTGTAAAGGTTTTCAGTGCTGGTTCTTAATTCCCAAAGCCCTGTGGAGACCTTCACTGTGTCTATGATATTTGTTCTCACGGACTGCTCCGCCCCCGTAAGTCACGTGGTGCAGGGGGCCACGCCCCCGTGATGACGCGCACCTCCCCGGGTTCAGCGTTGAATTTGTCCGTCTCTTTAACCCGCCAGTGCGCATCTCAGTGTTGGTCATTGTTAGCGGCATGTTCGTATCCATGTTTGTGCAGCCAGTGTTGTGGTTAAGAGTGTTTTTGTTCCCTGTTAATGTAACGTGTGAGTGCCGCCCTTGTCTTAAATGTTTAATGTCAGTAAATGTTTCACAAAGTGGAGGGAGTCTGTGCGTCTCACTCGTCACAAAAGTTACACACAGTACTACATGTAGTGAAATATTGTAGGACTGTCTGTTGCCATGTGAAACAGACTACATAAAATAGATAAAAAGTGGAAGAATAAGAACATATAAAAATATAGACACATAAAAAAGTTGTATGAAACATACATGTGGATGAGAACATAAAGCTCTCATATATGCGTCAAAGTTCCCTCAGGCCCTGGAGTGATACTCTGAGCACTCAGATACCGTAACAGACCGTATATATGTGCACATTATGTTGGAGTGTTATTCTGACGCGTAATGGCCCCAAATATGTGCACACTGGCCGTCAACTGCCAAAGCACCAAATAACACCAATTAGCAACCAGCACAACCAGTATGTAACACACCCAATGACAAAGAAATTCAAGTGTAATTTCATCATATTTACACTGAGTTCTCAACTTAAATTTACTTGATTCAAAGCTTTTCACTGCATACGGCACATTAATCTATAGAGAAGACATGTATTTATACTAGTGATACATATGGTGTGTTAATCTGTGCATGACGGGAAGAGGACCAACCGCATAATTTCTGACACACACACTCTCACACCAGAGACAACGAGTCAAATATAAAACCAGGCTCAGTGGTTAAGGAACTTGACTTATATTTGGAAAGTTGCTGGTTCAAGCCCCACCGTTGCCACTGTTGGGTCCTGAGCAAGACAGAACACTACACAGGGTACACGTTAGCGAGATGACGGACAGAATCCATCAACGCTAGTCTGTGAAATATATCACTATGACATTTCATCATGCAAATTATCTGGAACATAAAGTGGTGCAGTTGCATTGAAGTAAGACACTATAGTGATGATTGATAGTTTCAGTTGTGTTATGCTGTGACTTTATTAATACACAGCTCTATAGCTATGTCCATGTTACCATTTTGTCAATCAAAAACTACAGAGTAATGCTTATTTCTTCAGCACAAGATTTGTTTATTCTGTTACTTGTTGCATTAACATTCTGTCACTGTTACATTTGGGTACAGCTGAAATAGTGATACTGAACCTGACAACATGTACATTGATTAAGGGCATATAACAGACATCAGTTGTTCACTACATTTACAGTACTCTATAAGTGGCGGTATCCTTGTCCTTAATCAGTGTACATCAGTAGTTCACTACATTTACAGTACACTATAGATGGTGGTATCTTTGTCCTTAATCAGTGTACATCAGTAGTTCTCTACATTTACAGTACACTATAGGTGGTGGTGGTATCTTTGTCCTTAATCAGTGTACATCAGTAGTTCACTACATTTACAGTACACTATAGGTGGTGGTGGGAAAAGTGAGGCTTTGCGAAACACTGAGATGTTTGAAGCAGTTGTGTTGAAAATAGTTTCAACGTCTCAAAAGTGTAGTAAAGACTACTGTAGGGGACTGGGATGACTGGCACTAGTTGGCTTTATAACTGTGTTCAACCTGGTGTGTTGGCCAGAACACTTAAAGCCATACTGAGTTCAAAGGTGTAATAACAGGTATGGGTTTTGATGTTACAGAACTGAAGTAGGGAATAGGGTAATAATGCTAAGAGATCAAGCACAAATACAGATATTACTTTAAATGTCAATGCTGCTTGTAAATGACAACCTGCACAATACACAGAAAAGCCTTTTACAGTCGACCGTAATGTCTATAGTGAGATCAATATACAGTAACTGGTGCTTGGGTCCCATCTAGCGGCAAATCTCTAGAACTGACTCAGTGACTTGATAAACCAAGAAATGCACTGACACAACTAACATTTAAACTACTGATTAAACCTCCCAAACTCAAGGACTGATACACAAAGGAAGTACATCTCCCAGCTGATATGAAACAAAGTATTACCAGAGGAGAAATGTGGTAAATGCTAAAACATGAAACTAAACCTATACAGAGAGCTCATGGAGTAGTTTGTCTACTCGTTAGTAACTGTAAACATCAACTAAAATTGTTTTTTCATCACAAAAAAACCCAATATGAACTCACAGTAACACAAGCAGAGTTTTGCTGTGTGGGTAATACTAAACACCATCTGCTTCCTGCAAGAAATGATGCCTGAATGCATGCAACAATATAACTGATATCTTTAGCCAATAACACAGAGTTTGACTAGATAATTGAATTATAAAGGAAAAACATTTAATATTCATTTAATATGAATTCACATTATAAATCTTCCATCATTTCTGGGCCTTTTCAACAGAAACAATCTGACACTCATCTCCATGGTGACAGCTACTGGCCACTTTAATCAAATCTTGATAGTGCTATTCTGTGAAACAACAGTCCCAACTAATTAGCCTAGATATTATTCTGGTGGGATATGCCAGGTTACCAATACATATGATCAATTAATATTTCAGAGAAATCACCAAACAACAGTTTTCAAATAGTTTTTCAGTAAATGTTTGTTTTCTGTTATGTTCTGTAAGGCATTTCAAATTATTGGTATTTCAGTTTCATGTTTAATATGTGAAAGATAATCTATTAACAAAAGGCCAGTATGTTTACTGGGATAAATAACCTCATGGGCTTTGTGGGTTTACATGTGCTCTGTAGGGTTGTGTGTGGGTTCACATGTACTCTGTAGGGTTGTGTGTGGGTTCACATGTACTCTGTAGGGTTGTGTGTGGGTTCACATGTACTCTGTAGGGTTGTGTGTTTGTTTGTTTCAGACACTGTCAGTCAAAGCCAGGAGCAGCAGGTACTGTATAACACCTGTAGAAACACAAGCTTAGGTCACCTGTGGTCACGTGACATGGCCGTTTTGAGCCACACTTCGGATCAGCGTTTCAAAAACGCTGCGCTTCAGAAACTCGAAACAAGCGTAGAAACGTTAGTGTCGACCGTCCCATCCTAACTACAGGTAACACTACAGCTAATGAACTATACAGGGAATCTGAACTGTTCACTGAGAATGTGGACAACACTACAAAATGACTGAAACTGAACAGAAACTAACTGTAAAAAACACACATCACAACAGCAACGTTACGGCTTTACTTTAGTCCAGAGGAGTTTTAACTGGGACCATTTGGAAAGATCAATGACTAACTACGACTTAAAATCCTGATTTACAATAACTGAGCACGTATATCTGACCCCGTTAAGTTATTATTTTAAATATAACTGTGTGATCATGCTGGGTGTCCGCCATTTTAGTTGCGTAAGTTCACCAGGACTTTAATCTTTACATTTCATTCGACTATTGGGTGAACCTACGATTTAAACACACAACGATGTACTTACAAAACACGTTGCTTAAACTGCACCGACATCGCATTTTAACAAACAGAATGAACTTACCGTGAAATATTTTAAACGCGCGTATCTCCAATCCGCCAAACTTTCAATAATGACAACAGGTGAGACTACAGGAACACCAGCGGGTAAGTAGAGGGTGGAGCACTTGTCAATCATTTTCAACTAAAACCAATTACACAACCGATTTCTGATCAGTCATGTTATTTAGCAGCCAACATTTTGCTTTCCATCAATTTTAGTACAGCCACGTAAGAGAGTAAATCTCCACTATGTCGGTACGTTGAAACACTTCGGAACTTCACATACCGCTTTGTTTGTAGATCTAACTTAAAGATGATTGTAATTTAGACAGATAATCAGCCTCACAATAAGCATGTAAGTGTGTGGACGTCCATGGCATGTTGTGCATATGACAAATATTAAATCTTCTTAATGGCTGAATGTTGGGAGTGTGTGTGTGTGTGTGTGTGTGTGTGTGTGTGTGTGTGTGTGTGTGTGTGTGTGTGTGAGTATTTATTTAAGTATTGTGAAAAAGAATTTATTTGGTTACATGTATTTTATTTTGTACATCAGAAAACTACAAGATGTACTTTAATAATAATAATAACAACAACACTGCATTATTAACAAAAATATACTATGAATATACTTTAAATTCATGAAACATCACAACTAATAATTTGATTTTTTTTACTGTTGGTGTGTAATTTTTCAGAGAAGCAAACTGCTTATTTAAATTACTTTACACACAATCACATTAGATATAATCACATTAGATAACTCCATATAACATTAATACATAATACTCTACATTAAGACAAATATATGAGTTCTAAATAAGCAGATTATTTGTATATTAAACACAGAACACAGAATTCATAGAACAGAACACACAGAACACACAGAACACATAGAACACAGAACACATAGAACACAGTCTAGTAGTAGAATAGCAGTAAATGTGTATTAGCATTGATTTAAATGCCCTGCAGAGGAGATAAAGATACAAGACAACAGTAAGAATAAATAACAGCTGGATCACTGCAGAGCTCTTCCATTAGAAGAAGGAACCAAACAAGTTCCTCATTATATGAAAACTGTATTAAAATATTAAGTGAGCAATCTCCTAGTGAGCTATCTAGGGGTCCTTTATAGCAGACCACAACCAGATTCCATTGAGATGACTCCCAGCCTCACTAAAGGCTGTAATTAATGACTACTTGGATGTCATAAATCTGCATATGACATAATTATTAATTATTCAAGATGACATACCAATAGAATAGAGAAGAGGAAAAAAACTTGTATAACAAACCAACTCTTATCTTATTTCTTTCTTAAAGCTAAAATTTCCCACACAAAAAAAATCCCACATAATCATACTGTCACGGCTGGTTGGCCAGCAAGCAGGAGCGACATGCCCACTCCTGCTAGGGATCAAGCCTCTTACCTGCCTCGCTGACAGTCTCTGGAAAACTGATTAAGTTCACCTCATTGTGCTGTTGAATTTGTGCTGTTGAATGTGTTGAGTGTGTGCTGTGTAACAGAGAGTTCTTCATCCGTCTTCTCCTCTTCTCCAGTTCTTCATTCTGCATCATCTCTCAGCTCACTAAAGGTGAATGGTCATGATGATCTACTCTCCCCTGTGCTGATGAATGTGTTGAGTGTGTACTGTTGAATGTGTTGAGTGTGTTGAATGTGTACTGTTGAATGTGCTGAGTGTGTGCTGTTGTGTTGAGTGTGTTGAATGTGTGCTGTTGAGTGTGTACTGTTGAATGTGTTGAGTGTGTTGAATGTGTACTGTTGAATGTGCTGAGTGTGTGCTGTTGTGTTGAGTGTGTTGAATGTGTGCTGTTGAGTGTGTTGAGTGTATGCTGTTGAATGTGTTGAGTGGGTTGAGTGTGTGCTGTGTAACACAGAATTCTGCATCCTCCGTCTTCTCCTCTTCTCCAGTTCTTCATTCTGCATCATCTCTCAGCTCACTAAAGGTGAATCGTCATGATGATCTACTCTCCCCTGCACTCAGACGTGTTCTGGTCTGGTCACATGGACTGAGTTCCATAAACAACTTGACATTCTGGCTCAGTGTGACCAGACATCCTACCAATCAAAGGAGGGATTTCACATGTCACATGATCAGTACCTGAAGGGAAACCTCTCCCTCACCATCACTGATGCTGATTACACTAAGAGGACCTGGTACACCTGTGAGTGTGTTGATGTAGACATGTGTGATGTGAGTCTACGGATGGAGGGTAAGTGTCCTCCTTTATTTAACCTACTAAACATTTGCAATTGGAGAATAAAAAAATAAGGTGAGTCCATCTGTGTGTGTGTGTGTGTGTGTGTGTGTGTGTGTGTGTCCCCTTGTAGCTCCTGAGGTTTCCATGCAGTTTACCTCTGGAGAATCTCTTATACTGGATGCTCCCATCTCAGAGCCAGTGGAGATGTTTATTAACAGGACTAGTGATGCCAGTCCAAACGCAGTCAGCTCATGTGAGGTCATAGGTTGTGAAATTCAGTGTGTCTGAGTATGAGCAGAGAGTGTCATTCAGTTCCAGTCTGAAGCTGAAGGAGCTGAAAGAGTCTGACAGTGGCATTTACATCATATGGGACATCAGGAATAAGAAGATTGTATTCACCTTTAGAGTCACCGTAGAAGGTAAGACTTTAACCTGCCTGAGCACAGTCATGTTCAGGATACTCTCAGGTAACCTCATGTGTTAATCAAATAGCAAGATTTCATTTTCTTTGTTTCTCTCTCTGTGTGACTTTTGGTTGCTTATAAGTCTGGTGTCATTGTAGGAAAGAACATGATTTTGCCTCCAGTAAAAGGTGATTATTTATTATAATCTGCTGTTTTATATTTTCATTATATACTTCACTATATACTTTAACATTACTTTCTTAAAATGATGAAAAGTGCCTTTGTAACATCCATTGATGGGAATGTCACACCTTGGTCTGTGAAAAAGAAAAACCTTTTTTATGGAGTAGAAATAAATTTAGAAAAGGTGCGATTATCTCTCAGGTTTCAACTTATACACACACACACACACACACACACACACACACACACACACATTCTGTAAGTCTGGCTTTTTTGGTAGGATTGGTTCCATCACCTGTACGCTGTGTCACAGCAGGATGTTTATTAAACAAACAAAACAAAAAGCCCAACTTTTTGGGTCATGTGACCAGCCAGCAACTCATTACGATGAACTTCCAGTCACTGAATGTTTTACCATTGTTGTCTTATCTTTGTTTCCAAGTATAGTATATTGTAATTAAGATCTGGCAAAGCTACTGAGATGACCGGTAAAAGATTTACAGGCAGGTGTATTGAGGACTGTCCATGATAATTAATAAGTGTATAGTTACTGAAACATTTTTTTTATATTTTATTTCAGTGTGGAATAGTGGCACCCAGTCAGAGATGAGAGAATTGTTGGTGAAATGTTCTACATGTTCTCTTCACATGTCCACTGTAGATGGCCTTCTCATCCCATGATATTTAACAACCTGTTGGTACAATCAAAGTCCTGCTGTATTACTTTGTTTCCTTTGCCACATTGTTTAATGCTGTTGAGGTCATTCTCAGTGAAGGTCCTGATGAAATGTGCTGCATCTGTGGCTTTAGTTCTGCTTTCTAGATGACAATGTCTTCAATTATATTTCATTTGTATGTTGTACATCTTGAAGCTTGTTTTGACCCCTATGACCCCTATGTATACAGTTCTTAGCCACAGTAAGAGAGCTTTTTAAATATTTTTATGTTGTTCCATAACCCAAAGTCTACCCTGCTATTGGGGGTTTGTGTGGCTGTCTGATGTGCAAGGACACTAGGCCATTAAACCAGTTGTATTGTATATGGTTTGTTTGCACCTGGAGGCAGTTTGCATAACTGGACACTAGAGGGCACTAACCAAATGAAGGTGGTTACTGTGCCTTTGGAGAATAATGGAAACTGAAGAAAAGCCAACCACCGTGTCTTTTCAAGTGTTGTGTCTACTTACTCTGATGTAGTACTTTAGTGTGGCATTACTGGCTATAGAGGCAACAATATACAGAGTCATTACATAAATAATTACGCATAGAAACCTATAATAATTACGTTGACCGATTACATAAACGAAGACACTGCATAGACCAATTATTATACCCAATTGTTTTGTTAATATGTTTAACGCTAAGAACTCTGCATTTATATATAAACAGAAGATGGTTAAAAAGTGAAAGTTTTTCCGTTGACTATATCAGGCTGTAATTTTCAAACAAGCACATCTATGTAATGTTCGTATGTTTGATTTGAAATAATGAACATGCATTTCCTGGCAGTCAACCCAGTAATGCAGTGAGTATTCTATATCTGCAATTGGTTTAACCACGTATTCTGCAGATGTGGTCAGTGCTATAAATTGTAAAGTTCCAGTGAGGTACTGCTGTACAAAGGTAGTGTAATATAACGTGGTGTTCTGCACATGCGCAGTCCAAAACAAGCAGGTACTTTCACTTTGATTAGTGGGAGGCAGGACGAGGAAGGCGTTTAATGTAATGTTTGGTATACCAACATGATCTCTAGCGCTGCTTCTTATGGCTGTTAAATATGTGCGCTATCATAGTGACATGCACTTTTGTTGGGTTTGAATGGAAAGCTTTTGATGTTTTTGGATTCTAAATAGTTGAAGCAGGATTTCAGGCAGAAGTGATTGGGGTCAGATAGTCTAATCTATGAACAGATTAATCGTGAAGGTAGGGCAAATGAACATAGATTATCTAATGCATTAGTAGATTTGAAAACGTTTATGAAAATATCATCAAATGAAGGCCTGTAATAATTCAGAATATTTTTATCGTTTCAAAAGTTTGTACTTTGATCCAAAGTTGCTGCTTGTTAGTTAAAACCTGAGGATGAATAAATCAAATAAAGAGGTAGATTACCAGAGTGATGGTGGGTTGTTGGTGGTTATTGACAGATTAGATGTATAATTTTTTTATTTATTTTTAAAAAATTAATTATTGACAGGTTAAATGTATCTACATAATTTTGCATAATTTTGCAAAATGAACAGTATAAGTGTAACTCAAAGTTCATGTAAACAACAGGCGCCAAATACAATTACGTTTATTTGGGGAATAAATACTTAGTTGAGGTGGAAACATTTTCTTGGTGTCCCGGTATGGCCCCTCCTCCCAGTCGTCTCCGTGTGTGTGCCACGCCCTCCGTGTGTTTTACACCTGTTTCTCATTTTGTGTCGTTATAACAATATAGTGTATATAAGTCTCTTGTTTAAGTGTGGATGTTGTTGGTGTTTGACCTCAGGTTAGCCTAAGGGCTACATTGTCTTTGTTGTGTCTTTCAATTAACGTCGTCGTCTTTTACACGGCTCGTCTTTGCATCCTGCCAAGCCTCCTGCCATATTTTTTTTTTAAATTCTTGTCATTGTTATCAAAGTCCTACATACATTTTCTTTCCTAATATTAATGGATCCTTTGACTGCGAGGACATTAGAATATTGCTACACTAACCAGTCATTTTATTAAGAACTCCTACCTTGCACCTACTGACAATTGACTTTAGTAGGTACTCCTGTTTTATAGGTGCATTACAGACCTGTGTACAACTACAGACTAATTGATTCTGCATGTGGCCAAGTACTGTATCAGCCACTAGAAAAACTATTTCAGGTTTATTACCATGTTTGTCAAGTACAAGGTTGGTTGCAGGGCAGTGGGTCCCCAAAACTGGACTTCAGAAAATAACAATAATCCACTTTCAATCTCCTTTGTGTAATGACCAGTGGAAATAACCCCAGGTTATTTTATTCATGTGCACAATGCCATGTTGGAGTAAACATTATGTCATACCCGGTGAAAAAGGAGTTTTCATCTCAAGCCTGTAGCCCTGTGTTTCAATAGTCTGCCTTTAGCATTTAGTCTTTAGTCATGTAGTATAAACAGGACTAAATCATTAACCCACAGTAGAAACAGGACTAAACCACTAACCCACAGTAGAAAGAGGACCAAACCACTAACCCACATTAGAAACTGGACTAACCCACAAACCCACAGTAAAAACAGGACTAAACCCCAGAACACCTCAGCAGCACAGTAGTCTTTGTTTACCAGAGGAGGATTAGTCCAGGATCCAACACATCAACGTTCTGCCATCATGTTGTATCACCCAGTTCAATTCCCTAATTCCCAGCATACATTTAGATATTTCTGGTAACACTAATACACATGAGAAGTATGAAAGTAGCCTACATATGAAAGTAGTTTACATTTGCTGGTTTCTACATCTGGTGGTTCTGGAGACCCACTGCCATGCACTGTTTCACACCTGATCCATCTGATAGAAGAATTGATGATGAGCTGATGACTTGGATCAGGTGTACTGGGACAGGGAAACCCAGAAACTGTCAGTCATTGGCTGCACTGCTACAAGCCTTAAATTTATCTGACAAACATGTTATAAAACCTGAAACTGTTTTCTTGTGGCTGATAAACCATACATAGCAATATGTAGAAGAATCAATTAATCTGAAGCTATAGATTATTTTATTAATCAAGGATTCTGCCGATTACTTCAACTTTTGATTACTGTATCAATCGAATAATTGGATGCAAATTACATTTGCTTTATTAAAGAACATTAGTCAGTACACAAATCAGAATATAAGTCTCATAAAATTCACAATTTGATTTATTCTTTAGAAAACTCAACATTGTTTTTGTTTACATTGCATACGATAATATATGTCAAAACTAACCCAAATTAGGGCATTTAAGTGCCATATAACATTCTGGGTTTTAAACAAAACATTTTATGAAATACAAAAACAAATAATATCAAAATTTCTTAATTTCTAATTATTTTAAAAATAAACATACCCATACTATTTTTCATGGGACCTCTGTATTTCAAGATATGTGCAGGAACATGTTTGTGAATGGAATAGTCATTAAACACTATTTGGACAAAGCTAGTGTAATGATGCTAAGTGATTGTTAATTACAAAAAAAATGTTGATGGTACACTGGTTATATGAATGGAAAGACAATATAGACAATATAGAGTTTTGACTGCACACATGAAAAACCTGAACCAGGTAAAACTGAGTGGTAGCTCTGTGGTTAAAGTACTCAACTTGTAATCAGAAAAATGCCAGTTTAAGCCCCAACACTAAACATTTGCCACTGTTGGGCCCCTGGGCTAGGCCCTTGGTCCTCAGTTACTCAGATTGTATTCAGTGATATATTTATCCAAAGTGACTTACAATTGTCATCTGTAAATGTGATTTGCCATTTGCTACTTTTCCAAATCATTACAGTGCACTCAGTGGGCCTCAACAGTTGTGTGAAAACAGAAACAGTTTTTTAAACCCTTAACTAGATTTCTCAGAATGTGATTTCCTAGTATATTTGTTCATTTATTTATTCATTTGTTTGAAATAAAAATGTATGTAACTTACCCAAGTCCATTTTCTATAATGCCTACTGCATAGTACTGCAAAAATATCAAATTCAACGCTTTTGCCATTAAATGTCGTCATGAAGGCCTATATTTTCATAAACATTTTCATAAAGTTTTTTAAATCCATTAGAATGTCTTTCCTACACAGTAAAAAAAAAGTACTAGTTCCTTGAAGATTACTCCAAGAACCTAGAGGCTCCACTAAGAACTCAGATGTTCCCTAGTGCTCTTAGAGGTACCTGTAAGAATGTTTGGGATTCCTCAAAGAACCCATTTGAATTAAAGTTCCCAGGGGATCTTTAGGCTTCTGTATTCAGATATCCAACAATGAGTAACTTCTTGAATTATTCTCAGTTATTATCTCAAGTATACTTGAGCTCTTTGCAAAGATTTTCTTTTCCAGTGTCTTTAAAATGTATGCATGCCAGTTAACCTGCATTGATTTAATTTTGTATGTATTATTTTTTGTTTGTGTTTTTGTTTCTGTGCTCCTTTATATTTTAATATTAATCCTTAACTGGGACAAGAAAGATTCTTTACATGAGCAGAAACTATTTTGAATTGTTTATAGTGGTCCCGCCTCTTGCAAAATATCAGGAAATGCCCTATTTATAGCACATATAATCTGTTTAAGCGTTTCTCAAGAAAACAAAGCTTGTAGAGCCAACAATTGTCCATTTCCTTATAAACTGGTCGAGTGCTTTTCTAATTGTGCTTTCCTTTGACACACTTGTCACATTTTTCAAGATAAACCCAACCATGACTGTATAATAGCATTTTCCTTTGGCCTGCAGGTGCCCAATGATAACAAAAATGTCTAATGTCACACCGCGAATGAGTCTGAGTTTAGAGAACAAATAAGAATAATACATTATATGAACATATACAAATTTGTATGAGTTAAATAAAACCAGAATGCAAGTTTGCATTTATACCCACGACCTTGATGTTTTTTTTAATTTAATCATACATTACAGCTGCTAGCATACAATTCATATTTCTATGCAAATTCCTGGTTTTTGTTATAGATGTTAAAGTTTTTTTTTTCTTAACTAGTATGCTGACTTGCAATTCTGAATAATTTAGGCTTGACTTTGAACATGTTGAGTTACTTTAGACTTGGCTTTGACTTGCACTAAACGACTTTGAGGTGAGGCTAAGAGAGCTATAAGCTAAATGCTAAATATAGCGGGGGGGGGGGCATTGCATCAGCAGTAGAATGTAGAATTTTAAACATCACAATCATTAATTATCATTAATGTTCAGATTTGCAGCTCTGTAGTTACATTGTCAAAGCAACTTTATATTATAATGAAGTTCCTTACTGGATTTCTCCTCAGCTTTGAATTATTCAGTTCAGATTAAGCTTGGTGAACCTCTGATGTTGGATTTGCTCATATCAGAGTCAGTAGAGGACAGCACAGGTGCAGCTGCTCCCTCTAGTGGACAGATCTGCACAGTGGATGGCCACTCACTGAAGTGTGAACCTGAATACACTCGGAGAGTGTCACTCATCTCTGTTGTTGAGCTGAGAGGAACAGCACCATCTGATAGTGGAGTTTTTACATGATCAGGGACACCAGTAATGAAGAGGTCATTCATACTTACACAGTTGAAAGGTGTGTGTTTAGTGTTGTTTCTGTAGGTTGTATGTCATCTATAACTATTGTGTCATGATGTTTTATTATTTGGTGGATTTTGGTATTAAGGAGCATCAGAGTGATGGTGGAGTTGTGAATGGTGGTGGTTATTGAAGTGGTTACTATTGTAACTACTGAAATTTTCTTTATACTGTTTTGGTAGCATGTTGTTGTTGTTGTTAGGCTGCTATGTGCAGTGGAAGATCAATGGTTAAGGTATCTGACTTAAAAAGTAATTAAAAAGTTACCAGTTCAAGCTGCCACTGTTGGGCACCTGAGCAAGGCCCTCAATTGCTCAAAGTTTTACTCAGCCATGATTCCAAGTCACTTTGAATAAAAGTGTCAGCTGAAGGTTGTAAATAAGTGGTGGTGTGTGTCTAGTTGCTTTTCGAGCGAAGAATTCCCTGCTCTATCAGTTGTTTGTCTATCTATCAGTTGTTCCTCTGGCTATCTTAAGCATCTCCTCTGTAGTGTGGTGGTTCAGATGAATGTCCTTGTGAGGGCAGTGGTTTGATTCCTATACTGGGCTGGTCAAATGTGTCTTTCTTCAATCACCAAGCACTGTCTACCTTTGTGTGTTTCTTTAGTCTTTCCAGTATTGTAGCAGGTAGTGCAGTGCTCTGTAGTGCTCCCACTCTCTCAGTTCACTCCCCTTCCCTGTAGTCATTACATCTTTTGGTTGGCTTCTTCTTCTTCTCCACTTCCCTTTCCTCCTCTGCACTTGGGTCCATCTAGAATGTCCCTCCTTCCTACAGTATCCACCAAGCACACAGTCTGAAGGGGTACATCACCCCCGATCAATCTGACCGTCCTGCTGTCCGGATACAGAGGTCTGTGGTATCTCGTAATTAAAATGATTTGTTGAGCTTTTCTCAAAGCAGTTAGTAATAAGTAAGAGATGTCATTGCTTGTTTGCTGACAGGCAAATATTTCAAGCCTGATATTTCAAACATGAACAACTCAATGTGAACAACTAGCTAGGAGACCAGTTTCCAAATCATCTGATTTGGTTGGCTTTGTATATATACATATGATTTTACAGCGGTACTGATTAAATAGTGGTTCATATTTTGGTAGCCTACAGTGTCAGACTGGCTTATCTTACTAACTTGGTATATATTGTATGATCACTTCTGTGTGTACCAGAAGTCCAGTCATGTGGAGATCAGAGCTCCACAGTGGCTTTGCTGTTGGTTCTGGTGGGGGCGGGGCTTGTGGCAGCAGGGCCACAGAGGAATAAAATTCAGCAGCTGCATTTTACATTTTACATTTACAGCATTTAGCAGATGCTCTTATCCAGAGCGACTTACAAAAGTGTTTTGTCATTTACTTATGGAATATATCCAAGTACAGTATAGTAGGCTAGAATTAAACATACCAATGAACTAGAATACTGTAGAATACAGGGATGAATGCTGATAAACTAGATGTGCAAAATACATAAGGTCTATCTTAAACAATGATAAGTGCTATAAACAATAAGTGCTAGAGTTTGTTAAAAAGCATAAATAATGCCCTACAATAAGTACTAAATTAGTCAGTCAATAAGGGAGCAGTGTCAGTTGTCCTTTAAATATTCTGCAAATAGATGGGTCTTCAGTCTGCGTTTGAAGACTGCAAGGGATTCTGCTGTCCGGACAGCCAGCGGGAGTTCATTCCACCATCTTGGAGCCAGGACAGAAAATGGTCTCAATGCTTGTCATCCATGAGACCTGAAGCAAGGTATTTCAAGCCGAGCAGTACTGAGGTTCGAAGTACTCGAGGTACAGATCGGGCTTTGACCATTGACCTCATGTATGAAGGGGCTGTTCCATTTTTGGCTTTGTAGGCAAGCATCAAGATTCTAAATCTGATGCGTGCAGCTACAGGGAGCCAATGAAGGGAGCGCAGCAGTGGAGTAACTGCAATAACTGCAGAGTAGCTGCAGAAGGGAAGTGCTGTAACCAGTAACCATGACAACAGAGGAATTAATATGAATGGACTACATAACTTTCCAGATGAAAAGCAATTTTTCTTCAAATAACCTTGAGAAATCAACTTGAAATTATTGAACATAACCAGTATGAAGTTCAAATGAAAGGTGGGTAACCACAGAACAGAAGAAGAGATTGTTACCCACTAAAACTTACTTCATTCATTCATTCATTCATTCATTCTCCCACTACAAATAACCAATATGTCTCAGAGAAAAATTCCACAGTGAACAAGTAAAAAGAGATTTTTTGATTGGTGCTTTTAGGCATGTGGGAGCTGGTCCATTTTTGGCTTTGTAGGTGAGTGTCAGTGTTTTAAATCTGATGTGAACTACTACAGGAGCCAGTGGAGAGAACACATCAGGAGGGTGACATGGAGAACTTTAGGAGGTTGAAGACAAGCTGTGCAGCAGCATTCTGGGTGAGCTGCAAGGGGCTGATGACACAGAGGGAAAGACCTGCCAGGAGAGAGGGGCAGTAGCCCAGTCTGGAAATGACAAAAGACTGACAAAGGACAGGTGCATTACACCTGTACCTGAACACCAGAGCTTCTGTGAGAGTGGTGTTTACACCTGTACCAGAACACCAGGGCTTCTGTGAGAGAGGTGTTTGCACCTATACCAGAACACCAGGGCTTCTGTGAGAGAGTGGTGTTTACACCTGTACCAGAACACCAAATATTTCAGAGGTTATTTACTTATTTATGTTTACATCAAAAATCCCATCATGACAAAGAGAATCAGAATTAATCTCTGAATTTGTGTGTTGACAGTTTAATAACTGCATAATCTGGAAAGTGTTAATTAATTCAGAGTCATATTTTCTAATAACTATAAATGTGAACATATCTGATGTTTACTTTGCCTGCATACGAACTCAATGAATAATTTCAGCCATCAGAAAGGAGTCACGTTCAAAGGCACTCGGTGACTCAGTCAGACACTCACACACACGCCTCCCCACACAAGCAGCAACACAGTCCATCTCGAGTTGTGAAGCACCACTCCATGCGCGCTGGGTGAATTTAATCAGTCATTTAAATCATTTTAATCATGTCATGTAGCCAGATAGTCAGACACTGTATTTCACACAGAAATGACCGACAGACAGGTTAACGAGCGGCTAGCTTACTCGGGCGGTTCGCCCATTAAATCTCACTTTTACAGTAAAGTCTTGACGTACCGAGACCGGGAATTAAAGCCAGAAGGAAAGGACGCGAAGGGGAAAATGTAAAAAGGGCGCTCGGCTTCACTTACCGCACGCTGTAAAGCAGAAGTGAGACAAGGCAACAGCACAGCAACGGGATAGCAACAGGAGAGCCAATGAAAATTCGAGAGGCAAATTGGAACAGACCAATGAGAGGACGCAAGTATTCTGGAACATACTGGAACAAAATCAGGGTCAGTAGAATGGGGGTCGACATGTAGAGACAGAGCCAGAAAACGAAAGCAAAACACAATAACAAAGAACAAATACACCGACAGAAACACAACTGGGAACAGGTTACATGGCAAAAATGTGGAATAAAGAACACATGCTACACGAACAGCGAACACGACAGGGGCTTAATATAAATGGAGGCTTAGTGCAGTGAACACAGGATGAGTGAACAATAACCAGCGACAAAACTAGAGACACAAGGAATATATACACTAGTTAACAATAATATATACACTAGTTAACAATAATATATACACTAGTTAACAATAATATATACACTAGTTAACAAGTAATATATACACGAGTTAACAATAATATACACACTAGTTAACAATAATATATACAAGAGTTAACAATAATATACACACTAGTTAACAATAATATATATACTAGTTAACAATAATATATACACGAGATAACAAGGAATATACACACTAGTTAACAATAATATATATACTAGTTAACAATAATATATACACGAGATAACAAGTAATATACACACTAGTTAACAATAATATATACACTAGTTAACAATAATATATACACTAGTTAACAAGTAATATACACACTAGTTAACAAGTAATATATACACTAGTTAACAATAATATATACACTAGTTAACAAGTAATATATACACTAGTTAACAATAATATATACACTAGTTAACAAGTAATATATACACTAGTTAACAATAACATACAGACTAGTTAACAATAATATACACACTAGTTAACAAGTAATATATACACTAGTTAACAAGAATATACACACTAGTTAACAATAATATACACTAGTTAACAATAATATATACACTAGTTAACAATAATATACACACTAGTTAACAATAATATATACACTAGTTAACAAGTAATATATACACTAGTTAACAATAATATATACACTAGTTAACAAGTAATATATACACTAGTTAACAATAATATATACACTAGTTAACAAGTAATATATACACTAGTTAACAAGAATATATACACTAGTTAACAATAATATATACACGAGCTCGAGGGCTGTTTAGCTGTGGGGATAATTAGGGTTGAGTGGTAACTGGCTGAGTGGTAGTTGTGGGTGAGGGTTTGATTAGTTCTCCCTATAGTTCTGGCTGCGGGAGTTAGGGAGAGAAGAGGGTCTGTGCTGTTTAAATGAAAATTAAATCATGTTTGATTATGTTAAACGCTTTAAGAAAATGACATTTGTGCATCCAAGTACGAGAAAGCTCAACCGATTTCTATCGACTTGCGGCGAAACGGCTGCGCATTTCCCATAAGTATCATTCAACGTTCATATAACATATAACACAAAGAGAAACGTTGTAATTTGACAAAACAATAATGTTTTGAGGAATGAGGAAATAAAAATTAGGAAATGTATTATTAGATGTAAATAGCGAAATGCTCCGTCTATTATAACTGGTATCTTAGCTAGCCTAGCCAGCTAACTTAGCCAGCTAGTTAGCTAATGTACCTCAAGAAAGGTAGCTAAGCTAGTTAGCCAGCTAGCTAAATTACCCAACCATTACAGCTAGATGGTTGTCACAAAATAGTGTTGTTCTTTGTAATTATAATTTGGATCTATGATGGTGTAATTCTGTCATGTTTATTAGCTAGCTAGATAGTTATTTAACGTTGTGAACATGACAGAAAACTCCTAGCTAACTGTATTAGCTATGTTAGCTAGTTAGCCTGATAAATGTGTGTATGTTTGGTCCGGGGCTTGCTTTATTCAGCTAGTCTTATTTGGTTAAGTTAGCTAGCTGGCTAACTAACAATGCCTAATGAAATCTAAAACTGTGGGTGTCTGCTTGCGTATCGTTTGCCAAGAGCTTGGTAGGCGAGCTAATTAGTCAGCTGACAACTGGCCGTTTAGCAGCTAAATGTAGGCCTGTGAGTGGCAGCAAACGTCTGAGGCATTTTAGTGAGTTGTTTCGTCCTAAAAGTATTGATTCATTTTGTTTTGCAACGAGAGACACTGCACTTAAATTCGAGAGGAATTTTGTTCCTTAAACTAACTAGTGACCTGTTAGATTTTATTATTGCAAATATGTAGGTACATGACAGTACGCATACAACATATTAATTAGTTAGAGCTTATTTGTATCTGGGTAAACATAGCAATGCCTCAGCCCTATGCTGATATTATGCTTATAGTTATATATTATTATTATGCTTATATTAAGATAATTGTTTCTCTTTCCATAGGTTAGTTTCTAAAAGTAAGATTAATCTTTCATATTAAGATGGACAGTGACTGCATATTAAGATGGACAGTGATTTGACTTTTTGTCAAATTTCATTTGGAAGCAGTAGACAGCTCACTTGTTTTTTCAATAAATGTTCAAAATACACTCTTAATATAAAGCAGGGTCATATGAGTTGAAAGATATCACAAAAAATATTTACAAGCCAGTATTGTTTAGTTGAGACTTTGTTTGCAAGATAAAAGAATATTTTTTTGAGAAATTTTATAAGTTTAAATATTTTGCTTTTGTGTCTGTATGTCCATAGGTCTATGTCAGATCCATTAAAAGTGAGTAGAAAGTTATTAAAACTGCCATTTCTGCATAACTGCGGTGGTTCTGAAGTTACTGAGATTATGTGGAAATACCAGTATACTTGAAAGCATTTGTAAATTAGCAAAATTAACAATACACATATGAAGCTGAAGTGCTTTTATCATACAGCTATGCATTGTTGTGCAGAATACAAAGAGTTAGCTGTCCACATATAAAACAGAAACAGACCAATGGATACTTTCACTCTATGCAAGACATGTTAGTCAGTCAGCTAACTTCAGTATGTATTTACAACTGGTCATATATCATTGGATTCTATTAAAAACATGTAATGTAGGTATTTGCTGCTATTAAAAGTGTCAACACACTAAGAACATATTAATTAATAACAGCTTATTCTTAACATAATTATGACATTTTAGCCGACATCCAAGTTGCAGTCTAATCAGGACTTTATCCTGAGTATTACTGGCACTGACCTCTCTATTTTCACATGAACATCTGTATTTGACAGAGACTATAATGCACTTCTGTAAGTCGGCAAATGCTGTAAATGTACACTGATGTCCTCATTTATGTTTCTTTATGTTCAGATTACCTCACATCATCTCTAAGTATGTTAAAGAATAAAATTTGTGGCTTAGCCTTTGTTTCCTTTTAAATACTTCATAAAACTGGCATCAGTTTTTACCATCTAAATCATAACCTTCTGTATTCAGCGAATACAGAGAGCAACTGCAGCCAGTCTAAATGTAAAATGATTTAAATTAAGTAAATGACAAACATTCCTTTGAAGTATTTTGGCTCTTGTACAATGACACCATAATGTGGGGAAATTATTTGACTCTTATTCAGTGACATTAGAAAAAAGACAAATTACAAGTATAGAAACATTGAGGGAGGGTAACTGGTTATGAAAGGGGGAAACTTGGTGACAGTATATTTAAATCTAGCTACAACATGTGTCAACAGCTAAGAATCCTCCCATCCTCAACTACTCCACAGCAAATTACATTTCATGTTTAAATACCATTTAACAGTGTTTCAGGATTTCGGCATTATTGCAGGATTACATTTAACATTTAATCATTGACATCATGTGATGTAGAGTAGATTTTAAAATCAGTTTATTCTTTTTTTAATATGACAAATGATGGATTATTAGTATAATAAATGTGGTTGCTATGGTGTCGCTAGGGTAAATGTTGAGGGATATATTTTTGTGGGGGTAATTTTTCTTGCATGTAAAATGGAATCCTGAAATACTGTTGACCTGTTAAGCCATTCCCAGGGAGTTGTTATGTGAATGGCAGGATGTTACCAAATGGTTGCTATGGTGTCCCAGATGGCTGCTAGGGAATTACCAAGTGGTTGCTTTTGGGGTAGTTGGAGAAAGATGATGGGGTATTTAGATGTTGGGGTAGTGTGGTTGAGGGCTGTTAGTCTAATGGGTTAATTGTTGTTTAGGGGTATTAGGCTGCGTGGGAAATGGTTGAGGGCAGTTTGGCTGATGGGGTAGTTGTTTAAGGACTGTTCAAGTTCAAGTTCAAGTGTGGTTTATTTGTCACATACACAGTCATACACAGTACAAC
Organism: Electrophorus electricus; assembly: GCF_041902795.1. Classification (NCBI taxonomy): domain Eukaryota; kingdom Metazoa; phylum Chordata; class Actinopteri; order Gymnotiformes; family Gymnotidae; genus Electrophorus; species Electrophorus electricus. The sequence continues at coordinate 2,674,056 of NC_137497.1, forward strand.
TCGCATGTACAATGTATATGGTTGTGTATGTATATGTACACAATGTACAGAATGTACAGATCTATTTGTAAAATTATATATTTACAGTTTTTACAGTTTTTATGTTACATGATGGAATAGAATATCTATATATATACAGTTATGTTACATGGTGGTGGTGGTCCCCATAGTTTATCAGTTTCCCTGATTCAGGGCCCGAATGGCCTGTGGGAAGAAGCTCCTCTTCAGTCTCTCTGTCTTGGTCTTCAGGGAGCGAAAGCGCCTCCCTGACCTCAACAGAGAGAAGAGCCTAATGTTGGGATGGGTGGGGTCCTTCACAATCCTCCTGGCCTTGGTCTGGCCCCGCTTGTATTAGATGGTCTGCAGGTCAGGAAGTTCCGTGTGAGTGATGCACTCTGCTGAATGCACTACCCTTTGGAGTGCTTGTCTGTCCTGCTTGGTGCTATTCCCAAACCAGACTGTGATGTTCCCCGTGAGGATGCTCTCGATAGTGCAGGTGTAGAAGTTCCGCAGTACCTGTGGTTGTAATTTGAAGTGAAGGCTAATTGGCTATGGGGTAGTGTCCAATGTCAGCCAGAGGAGGATGCCCCCCCCCCTCCTCTTTGAGTCTTTTTTCCTCTCAAGGTTTCTTCCTCTTGGTCTGGGGAGTTTTTCCTTGCCACTGTCACCCTTGTCTTAGTCACTGGGGGCTTGGACTTTGACATTTGTAAAGCTGCTTTCTGGGGTAGGTGTTGCAGGGCTGTCAGTGGGCTATTTGGCTGTTGGGGGTAGGTTTGAGGGGTAATAGCATCAAAGGAAACAAATGGGCAGCTCTGAAAGTTCTCTTTGTAAAGAACTGGCGGAGAAAGAGCGGAAAGCTCTTAGCATGAAGAAAGTGTGACGGAAGCACATGACAGCACCACTCTCCTCCTCTTCCTCTCCTTCATCACGCTTTCTCTCATACACCCCATGTTCTCTCCTTCCTCTCTGGAACCCTGCTGTGCTACAGCACTCAGCTACTAGTGTACACCTCTCTCTCTTTCTCTCTCTCTCTCTCTCTCTATCACAAACACACACACACACTACACCTCACTCTCACACAAACTACACATCTCTCTCACATACACACACTGTACCTCTGTCACACTCTATACCTCACTCTCACTCTGTCACATACACACACACTACTTTTCTCTCTCTCGCACACATATACTATACCTCTTTCTCACACACACTACACTTCTCTCTCTCACACACATATACTCTAACTCTTTCTCACACACACTACACCTCGCTCTCGCTCTGTCTTTCCCACACACATACATTACACCACTTTGTCTTTATTTGACATGTACAAAAAATCAAAGCACTCAACAGCAATGAGAGTCAGCATTCAGGAAGTTGAGAAAATCAGAAGATGAACTTCTGTACTACTGATACCAGCAGGGGTTACTACAAAGGAATTCCTTGAGATCAACTGAAACTTTAATTCTGGGGTCTTTTATCCTTCTCCCTCTTAGTGAGTGTCATTCCTCCAATCATAGTCCTCTCTCTTATCTTCATATCTCTTAGTGAAGTATCATTCCTCCAATCATGATCCTCTCTCTCTTATTTTCATATCTCTTAGTGAGTGTCATTCCTAAAATCACGGTCCTCTCTCTTATCTCCATATCGCTTAGTGAAGCGTCATTCCTCCAATCACAGTCACAACAGTAGACACAACAGTAGTAAATGTAATTGATTTATTATTTATTAGCTAAATATATGCAGCTGACGTGCTGTGATGTCTTAGTGTCAATATGATGAATGTGAACCTTGATGGCAAAGTTATAGGTTAGTTCATTATGTAACATAATGTAATATTGAATATAGTCTGATAATGTGCTCTCAGTGTACTAACTAGAGTAAGTGAGTTATAGGTTAGTTCATTATGTAACATAATGTAATATTGAATATAGTCTGATAATGTGCTCTCAGTGTACTAACTAGAGTAAGTGAGTTATAGGTTAGTTCATTATGTAACAATGTAATATTGAATATAGTCTGATAATGTGGTCTCAGTGTACTAACTAGAGTAAGTGAGTTATAGGTTAGTTCATTATGTAACATAATGTAATATTGAATATAGTCTTATAATGTGCTCTCAGTGTACTAACTAGAGTAAGTGAGTTATAGGTTAGTTCATTATGTAACATAATGTAATATTGAATATAGTCTGATAATGTGCTCTCAGTGTACTAACTAGATTAAGATCTCAAAGTGCTTATAAAAGTGAAAACAGAATTATTTTGAATTAATAAATCATATTCAATCATTTAATCAAAGCTGTGTTTAAACAGAAACGTTTCCTGCACTTATTTTTAGTTTGAATAAAATTGTTGTATTTTTCAAAGTTCAAAATCAAAACTTGAAGTTTCAGTTTCAATTTAGTTTTTCAACTGCAACGTTCATTTTCAAATTAATGAAACTATTGCTGCAGATTTCGTTCCACAGATAACAAGAGAGAGTAAGATGTATGTATGTATTTATATGTGTGTATAAAGACAGCTAGGGAAGGTGGGCTCACTCGGGTCAGGCACGGATCCTTTTTCGGCTTCCAAAATTTATGGGCGAGATATGGAGCCAACAAGATTTCAGGTGAAAAGGTAAGGAATGAGCGCTTTAGACTGCATGTGATCACACGGCAAATTTTGAAATGAATGCTCACTACAGTCTGTATGCATGCATGTGCTCACCCACACACAGTTCATGCATTCATACATGTGCACATAGATAAGATTTTTCCCAAAGGAACCCTCTTTCCTACTGTTCAAATACAGCAGAGACCTACCACTAATGAGATAATGTGAAACCTGCTTGATGGGGAAATGTATTTTGCAGGTCATCTAAGACAGATTTTGTTTCAACTTCTTGATAGAAAGAGACATAAAAACATTACATTTTGTAAAGGGACCAGTCAAACCCCTTAAGATGAAATTAATAAATATCTTATAGAATTCAACTCATATGCCAGAAGACTTGGATTGCACCCAAATAAAACTTCATAAATAAAAATGTAAAAATATTTTAAAAAACAAACTAAAATGGGCCTGAAAAAGAGGAAGTCTTTGAAGTCTTATTCATTTCATGGAAAAATATCCCCTCATAATTTACACCCTTCGGTCATTCACATTGTCATGCATCCCACCGACACACAGACATACAGCAACACACACACACAGTTTGTCCTATTACTCCTGTGGTGAAGGTCATGTCTCGATCCGTTTTTTTGACTGAGGACTCGCTGTATTCCTCAACTTGCAGAATCAGCAAGTTCTGTGTAGTGTGAACATTAACCCCCTTCTGAGAGTGTTTTTGTGTGTAAACTGCTTTGGTTCCACACTGAGTAATGGCATAACAGGGGGATGTTATGACTTTATATGTTGCATGTTCTTTCTCTCTCTCAATATATGCACAACTGTAAGTTAATAAGCCACATATTTGACTCTTGAAGTAATAAAATCAAACTGCATTAGCATGTGTACATAAGTGAATTTGCTTGGAATTATAGACCTCTTAATCCAAGCTCTCTTAACATTCAGAAAGACCAATAGAATGAATAATGCTCCTGATCATGAAGTTTATGGACCAGTGTGTCCTGATAAAAAAACAGCTTCCTGTCTGCAAACCCAAGAAGCATTTAAGATCAAGGCACATTTTTTCCACAAGATGGCAATGTTTCTAGCATGTTTTAAGAAAGTGACCCTGCTTTGACCAAGAAAAAACACATAGCTGCAGTGTTCCTGTATAACTATTTCAGTCACCACTGCCAGTTATTAATAAATGTTGAATAACACAATAAAATCTGTTTCGGCATTTCCAGTTAAATACACTGAAGTCTGCATATTGTAATGTCACGTTCTGTCAGTAGTGTTTTGATTGCTAGATCAGCAAAAAAGACAACACAAGCTCCTAATGTTCGGGTATTTAAATCGAGGCTTTGTGGGTGTGACATCGGTGGCAGAGATGAAGCGAGAGGCGAAGTTCCAGTAACAGGATCTTTATTATCCATTCTCTCAAAGCAGCGATACCGAGTCTAGTGGCTTTTCAGCAGCAGAGTAACGTCTCTCCAGTAGGCTTGTGTGGTTTGACTAATAATGTGCAGCGCCATCCCTCCGAACCTGTGGGTGTACAAATACACATACAGGTAAATGAGACCCAGGTGTCTCCTGTCAGAAGACACGTGATCGCGAACGGGGAAAGTGAGTGACACGGTCCTGGTCTGGCAGGGGCGTGTCCCCCCCTTTAGGGGACCAGCCAACCATGACAGAACTCCTCCCCCCCCAAAGGCCCCGTCCGGCCCTTGGCCCGCGGCCGACCCCGCCGACCCGGGGCAAACCTCTGCGGGCGCCACCTATGGAACGGGGCAATGAGGTCGGGGTCCAAAATCTGGGAGGCCGGGACCCAACAGCGCTCCTCAGGGCCGTATCCCTCACAGTCCACAAGGTACTGGAAGCCCCTCGCCCTCCTACAGGAGTCCAGCAGAGAACGCACCCTGCATGCTGGGCCCAACTCTGTCTCCAGAGGCGGGGGAGGGACATCCAGGGAATCCCCCTCCTCCACGGGCTTCAGCAAGGATACGTGGAAGGCCCAGGAAACCCAACTACTCCCCGTCAGGCCCACTCTGTAGGTTACCTCATTAACCCGGCCAGTAGTGGAATTGGGGCCCTCATACCTTACCTCGAGCTTGCCTGTGGCACCTGCACGGCCGTCCCTGGTAGAGACCCACACCTTCTGCCCGATCTCATACTTGGGGGTCTCTACTCTTTTCTGGTCACCCTTCTTCTTGTAGGCAGCAATCGCTCTACGTAGGTTCTGGTATGTCTCTTCCCAGGTCTGTTCGCTCTCCCGGCACCATCTATCCACCGCCAGCTGGTCCGATGTAGGGACATTCCAGGGGTAGAGAGGCGGTTGGTAGCCTAGAACACACTCAAAGGGGGTGAGACCAGTTCCCGTATGTTGCATGGAGTTCTGCGCGTATTCTGCCCATGGGAGATATGTACTCTGTTTCTCTGGGTGGTGGTTACAATAGAGGCGCAAGAACTTACCCAGCTCCTGGTGAACTCGTTCCACCTGCCCATTGGCCTGGGGGTGGTAACCAGACGTCAAGCTAACCGTGATGTTAAGCTTGCCCAGTAGTTCCTTCCATACCTGTGATATAAATTGGGGACCTCGGTCTGAAACGATGTCCTCAGGTAGACCGAATTGTCTGAAGACCTGGCGGAACAGTAAGTAGCCGTCTCTAATACGGTGGGCATGGCTACCAAAGGGACAAATCGAACCATCTTTGAGAACCGATCCACGACACTCAGGATCATGGTGTTGCCCTCAGAGACTGGTAAGTCGGTTACAAAGTCCACGGCTAGGTGGGACCATGGTCAGTGGGGTGTAGGCAAGGGGAAGAGTTTCCCTGCCAGAGGCATCTTGCTGCATGCGCAATCGGGACAGGAAGCCACATACCTCACTATGTCTTTGGGCATAGCAGACCACCAATTATGTGCTCCGATCAGTTGCGCGGTGTGGGCTGCGCCTGGGTGATCCGTCCCCAAGGATGTGTGTGCCCACGTGATAAGTACGCCTCGATGTGCTGGGGGGACATACAGGCGATTGGCAGGACATTGTGGATGAGGATTAGCAGCCTTGATCTGTTGGTCCAATTCCCATTCCAGGGACGCCAAAAAGCAGGTGGGTGAGAAAACCGGCTCTGAGCTTGTGGGCCATGCTTCTGCTGTGTATTGTTGGGCGAGCACATCCGCTCGGGTGTTCTTCTCTCCCGGCCTGTAGGTGACTTGAACTGAAACCGGGAGAAGAAGATTGACCACCTCGCCTGCCTGGCATTTAGTCTCTTGGTGGTCTGGAGGTATTCTAGGTTCTTATGGTCAGTATAAACTGTGAATGGGTGTCTTGCTCCCTCAAGCCAGTGCCTCCATTCCTCAAAAGCGAGCTTCATAGCCAGGAGCTCACGGTGCCCAACCCTGTAGTTCCTCTCTCAGAAGCTGAGCTCAGCAGAGAAGTAAGCGATGGGACACAGGCCGCCTCTCTCTCGCGTGTGTTGTGAAAGTACTGCGCCCACTCCCATGTTGGAGGCATCTACCTTTATCAACAAAGCTCTCTCATGGTCTGGTTGTTGCAAGACGGGAGCGGTTGTGAAGGTGTTCTTGAGCTCCTCGAAGGCCTTGTCGACCTCCTGAGTCCACTTGATCCTTCGCACAGGTCCCTGCAGCTGGTCTGTGAGGGGCCTTACCAATGAACTGAAGGATTTAATAAACCTCCTATAAAAGTTGGCGAAGCCCAGAAAGCATTGTAGTGCTTTGGGTGTAAGCAGCCTTGGCCACGCCTTCATCTTGCCTGGTTGCATACTCACACTCCCTTGTTGAATAGTGAACACTAAGAAGTCGACCTCCTTGCAGTGGAATTTGCATTTCTCAGCCTTGCAATACAGTTGGTTCACTAACAAGGTCTGTAGCATGGCCCGCACGTCACGCACATGTTGGTTCCGGGAGGGGGAATAGATCAAAATGTCGTCGATATAGGCGACGACGGATCTTCCCAAAAACTCCCTAAGAACCTCATTAATGTAGACCTGGAAAATCGATAGGGCCATTGCAAGACCATACGGCAGAACTAAACACTCATAGTGGCCCGTGGAGGTGCTGAAGGCTGTTTTCCATTCATCTCTGTCCTTGATCCGGATTAGGTTGCATACGCTGCGTAAATCCAGTTTCGTGAAATACCTGGCCCCTCTCAGTTGTTCAAGTGCTGCTGGTACCAGCAGCTTGTTGAGTCCTCGGTAGTCCACACAAGGTCTCAGGCCCCCGTCCCTCTTCTTTACAAAGAAGACCCCTGCTGATGCCGGAGAGGTCGAGGGTCAGACATACCCTTGTTGCAGCACCTCTTTGATATACTGTCCCATAGCCTGCTGCTCCTCCTGAGAGAGGGGGTAGATCCTGCACCGAGGGGGCACCGCTCCTTCCTTGAGTGTTACAGCGCAGTCCCAGTCTCGATGCGGTAGAAGCCGAGTGGCTTTGCTGGAGCTGAAGTCCTGCTCCAGGTCCTGGTACTCTAAAGGAATAGGCACCTACCTATCAGCTTCAGGGCTTTCTATTGAAGTAGCCTGGAGGGGTACTGCCTTGTTTGGGAAGCACCTCCGATAGCAGGACGGTGCCCACTGCAGGATCTGGTTTTTCGTCCACAGCATCTGTGGATTGTGCGCACGCAGCCAAGGCAAACCTAGAGTGAGAGTGAGACAGGCCAGGCAGGAGGAAGAAACTGATGCGTTCTGTATGCCCCTCCCAGCTGACAAGGAGAACCCGGGAAGTTACTTGGGTGATGTATCATGGGCCGACCGGACCCCCACCCAGGGCCTGTATGCTTAGCGAGGAGGGTAGAGCAATGGGCTTGATACCCAGCTTCCTCGCAAAGCCCCAGTCCATGACATTCCCTGCAGCTCCCGAATCCACTAGGGCATAAGATGACAGTACACAGCCTTTGCACGATACCTTAACTGGTAATTTAAACAGGGAACGAGAGGAAGAACAACTCATCCTACTGTCGCCTCTTCCTCTTCGCTGTAGCCCGGCTGCATCCAGCTGCATGGGCTCCACAGGCATGTCGGTTTGTCGGGCGGGTCCAGCCCCTGTTTGTTGCGTAGCCTCTCGTTGCACACACCGCCGCCTTTCCTGCAGGAGTCGGTCATACGTTATGGCTAGGTGAACCACTTCATTTAGGGTGTTCCCCTCCTGTCTACATGCTAGCTCCGCCTGTAGGTCAGCCCGCAGCCCATTCATGAACACATCAATCTGCATGGGTTCATTCCAGCCTGTTCCTGCAACTAAGGTCCGGAATTCCATGGCATAGTTGGCCGTGGAGCTCAATCCCTGCCTCAGGCACAAAAGTGATTGCCCGCAGAGCCTTCCCTGACAGGGATGGTGGAATACCAAATGTAGTTCTCCGATAAATCCCGCATAATCATTCATAAGTGGAGAGTTATTTGTGACCAAAGCAGCACCCCATACACGGGCTTTTCCCATGATGACATCTTCATAGTCATCAGGGCATCCATCCTGACTCATTCTGCATTCAGTCCTGAAAGCTGCAAGACACTCTCCACTGAATGGGTTTATCCTTGCATATCATCACATTATCATTTAGCAAAACCTGAAATTTTCGCAGTCCTGCCAGGTATACCGCGCAGCCTGATAGCTGTCTGCAAAGCAAATTACAGCTGTATGTACGGAGTCTGTAGCGCGAGCACACTGGTTCATGTCTGTGGAAAATGAGGTCGTGTTAGTGCTGTGCCCTATGAATATTGGGAACTTTTCACACCCAGTTGTTTTAATGAATTGCTGACCCATGTTTAAAGCAAAGGCCACCATGTCATGTCACAGCTCGAGCCAAGAACTTCAGTACTGGTGCCACGTCTTCACTTGGTGCAGTGATACACTTGTATTGCACTACATCACAGCGACAGCGCTGTCAAATGCCTACAGTCAGCGGGGCGTGCAATGATCTCACAGTTGACATATCACAACGCCCATCTCATCAGTCAACGTCTTTTTCAACTTTGCTCTGAAAGAAAGAACTATATCCCCACCCCCACCCCTTTATCAAAAATGATAATTGCTTCGTATCTATGCACCATATCCCAAGATGCCAGGCTTTTTTGTCACTCTTATATATCACTCTCCCACCTTCTCACGCTGTGAGTTTAAATTATATTCAGGCCCTTCACTGAAAAGCCTACAAACCACGCTCTGGTGCGTAGCATCAGCAAGTCGATGCTTTATACTCTATCGATTAAACTTTGTGGCCCAGGTGGAAAACATTCCAGTAATACAGTGCTCTCCAGAATTATTGACACCCTTGGTAAAAACAAGCAAAACCTCTTGTGAAAGATGTTTCTTGTTTATCATCTTAATTCAAAGGAAAGGGAAAAAAATAGAGACAATCTCTGGGGACTCTCGTCTTTAGCGCAACTCAGAGGTTTTCAGTGGGGTTTAGGATGCTTCTGTAGACACTTTGGCTTCTGAAGCTTCTGTGGTCACTGAAACATTTCTGTATGAATTTGGAAGTATATGCTCTGGATTCCAGTCACATGAAAAGATAACAACTATCACCTATTCCTATCTTATCTTTTCTGGGATAAAAGGTTTCTTCAGAGTTTCGATGATGTTTACTGAACAGAGCAAATCATTTATTGGCATCGATATTTTAGACACATATTGTCCTCAGGATTTAATCTGCTTTTACAGTTTTCCACCTGTGATCCGTGGAGGAAGTTTCACCTCTTTACTGTGGAGGCAAAATACACTTCCTCTTCCCAGCCATTTTAGCTCATTTCAAATTTTCTTAATCATTCTCCTAATAGTGAATATAATATAGTGGACATAGTAATAGTAGGAGTGGCATTATTTATTACAGCTTTTGTCTCATCTGATTGATTAAGGTCATTAATATTTAATACCATTTGTAGATTCTCTAATGTTGATGGGTGATGAAAGGTATCTGGCTTGTGTGTTGCTAGATAATTACACCCAGTGAAATAGGAACTCATGCAAGATGACTTAGGAGTTCCTGTAGACGAAGGAGTGCTTATAAAAAGGTCAAAGGTCAAATGTGAATGTAAATATTTGTCAGCTTTTCTTATAAGAATATATAGAATAATGACATTTTTAAGGAGAAAAATTGTTTCAATAACTTGAATGAAGGGTTCAATTTCTATATTATCCATATAAGATGATAAACAACAGATATTTTCTCACATGCCTTTTTGCTTGTCTTAATCCTAAAAAATATGATAAGTCAAAAGGTGCTAATATTCTTTAAGACAGATGTTCAATAATGATAGACCATTCTGTTTAGCTAAACATGGAGACAGGATAAATGAAGATAAATATGCAACCACATATACTTTCCACCCACTTCATTAGTGACTTTTATTTATAAGAAACACTTTGTGCAATTAGATGCTGTTAGCCCTTCTGTTTCTGTGCAGTTTGTGTTTGTAACCCTCAAACTCACTGGTGGTTTCTGACCACAGAGGTTGAAAATTTATGTCCTGAAGCCAAAACTATTAAACTTTGAACTAAGGTTTTGTCCTGGAAAATGGCCAATATTGTTTGCTCAGAACTATGAGCCACTTATCACACCAAGAATGCTGAAAAACAGGTGCTGGGATTAAGGTTCCAAGTTCAGAAGTGCACACTCTGTGAACCATCTCAAGAAAGGTCTTCTGGGGGAAACAAAATTTATTGAGGGAAATCTGATTTAGCACAGGAGACCATGCTGGGAGTTTAATTTACTTCAGATGTTTAAGCTTTTATCTGATGCTTTTATCCAAAGCAACTTACAATTATGATTGAGTACACTTGAGGGTTAAGGGCCTTGCTCATGGGCCCAACAGCGGCAACCTGGCAGTGGTGGGGCTTAAATCAGCAACCTTCCAATTACAAATCAAGTACCTTAACCACTGAGCTACCACTGCCAGGTGGTACCACTAAACAATTTTAAGATAGTTGCCTAGATCTAGCTGTTTTGTAAACCAATCATTTCTAAATTCATTATAAAGTGTTCATCATTTGTAAGCGAAGCATGCTTCCTTGTTGTCAAGAGGAGCATAGAACTACATTTAAAATCAATAGACTACCTTCAATATACACCGATCATCCACGTTAAAACCACTTATAGGGAAAATGAATAACATTGATATATCCCAGCCCTTTGGCACCTGTCAAGGTTCTTGATGTCGATGTGCTGGAAGCAGGAAAATGAGCAACCAATAGGAACTATAGGACATTGGCAACTATAGGACATTGTGATGCCTAGTTTGGGTCAGAGCACCTCAAATGGCAGGTCTTGTGGGGTATTCCCAGAAATGATTAGTACCTACCAAAAGTGGCCCAAGCAAAGACAAGCAGTCAACCAGCAACAGGGTCATGTAGACACTGCAGAAAAGTGGCCTGGCCCAGTGGATCGTGTTTTCTTTTATGTAATGTGGATGGCTGAGTGCAGGTGCTTTGCGTAACTCGGGAAGATATCACCAGCAGTCACAATGGGAAGGAGGCAAGGGCAATTTTCTGCCTGCATAAACATTGTTGTACATCAAGTATACCCTTTCATAGGAATTGTATTCCCTAATGACAATGGCCTCTTTTAGCAGGATAATGTGCCTTACCACACTGGAAAAAAACTCATTTGTTGTTTGAGAAATATGAAAAAGCTTTCAAGGTGTTGAATTGGTGTTGAATTTTGTACATACATAGAATATATATATTTATCTGCATATATATATTTTTCTCTATGCACCCCTGTGCATAGGGGTGTTTCTCTTCCTCAGTTTGGACAGAGCACTCTCCACCATTTCACTGCGAGTTATACCTGTGTATGACTATGTATGTGACGAATAAACCGAACTTGAACTTGAACTTGAATTGGCCTGCAAATTTCCTAGATCTCAATCCGACCAAGCATCTGTGGGATGTGCTGGAAAAACAAGTTTGATCCATGGAGGCCCCACCTTTCTATGTATAGTACAAACGTTCTGGTTCCTTTCTGGAATCTTCTTCAGCTGTAGTGTACTGTAGTAAAAGTTGCAGAGATTCAATTCAGAATTGTAGTGAAGTACACAGTTTCCAGAGAAACATGACACTTTGGACAGTGTTCTAGCTGGACACAAGATGGAGAAAGAGGGAATGCACCTCAATTCATGTGTGTGCGAAACACCCGTCTGGAGTTCACAGTTAATTTGAAAACTTACCATTTGATAACTGACATCTGGAGACATCCACATGGAGAGCTATCACACTCTCGTTCATGATTTTGATAAAAATATTGAGACAATGCATGAAAACGTCTATACGTGGTCTGATGCAAATTTACATAGCTTATCAAACTGATAAATGTTAATGAGCTGCTGCACACCAATATTAGGAAATAAAGAATAGCTGTGATTATAAAGATCACCACTTACTGGTAACAAAAGCCTATAGTGTCTTGTTAGGTGTCAATTCAATTCAGTTATTAAAAGTGTACTCATGGAGCCAGAGCTGCCCAATGAAAGGAAATGAGCCAAATGTAACAATTGTGCTTCACTCAGGCAGCAGCAGACTGAACTTTTTTAATGAAAGTCCTGAATGCATGAGAAATAATGAGGCAAGGGATCTCAGCAGTCGAAGTTTAGCTGTTCTTTGTCTGGTTTCCTGCCAACAGCCAGACAAAAGAATCAGATGCAGTGCGATTGTTAGTCCACGATGAATCACTGATGAAGTGAATGCTTGTTTGCATGCTTTCTCCTCACAGGTGGATGTGCTGAAAGTAGACATGGAGAGTGCAGAATGGAAGATTCTAGAGAATCTGGTCCTGGAAGGAGTTTTGCATTCTGTAGGCCTCCTGCTTCTTGAGGTCCACCTGCATTGGGCGGGGTTCGAGGTGGGCGGGGACGAGCCAAACGTGGTGTGCTATTGGTTTAGCCTGCTGAGAGTGCTTGAGCATGCACATTTCAGTCTCTAGCACAGCTACAGTGTCTACGCAAAACCACGCCTCTTTCTTCAGAGGAACCTACACAACACAAGCAGCACTTATATACTGGGGTGGGTCAACACACGTTACGCTCCGCAGGGAGATCGACTTGCCTGGCACGAATTTGAATTAAGGGGAACATTGTTCAGAAGGGCAAACTTTGAGGCCAAAAGTTGCAACCAGATGTGTTCAGATTTGACAGTTTGGCCTGTTCACTGTAGTGCTGTTTTCATATGGCAGAGCTGCATCATCCTTTGTAGGGAAAAAGATGAGGACAAAGGGGGGCTATAAGTGCTTCTAAGCGCTCAGCAGTGTTTTATGTAAAGGTCGTATTATTTCCAGAGGGTCAGCGACGCAGTTAGAAAAGCTTCCGCGGGAGAGAGCCCGTCTACTGCTGGCTACTGGTCAGGCGTTTGACCCTCCGCCTCTTATCGGAAGAATCTGGTCCGAGAACGATGACCCTTCATTCTGGGAGACACAGGGTGAGCGAGTCTTGGCTGGCGGGCAAATGAACAGGCTCAAAAAAAGAGAAGTAATGAGATTGGAATAGAGCTACAGGCAGGAAAAGAGCTCAAACAGAACACAGCAGACTAGTTTTGTCTCTGGTATGGTCAAAATCTAAGAGACGCACAGCTGACTACAGAGCGGTCCTGCGATTTAAGAAGGTTGGTCAGAGAGCACAGGAGAATGAGCCCCTGGGCTGTCGACGCAGACTGCTTGGACAAATGTTCCCTCCCTCATCCTTGGGGAGAATTTTTTTTCAGTATCATCACTATCAGCACATAAAGCTTCTCCGAAATATTAGCTGACTACATAGAAATGGTTTGACTTTGCTGCGTCAGAATACAGTGACGTGATAAATTATGGATGAGACCCAAGAAGTTGACTTCCCTTGCATGTGCATGCGTGCGAGAGACATAAGCCGTGCTTGCTTAAGCGCGTTCGTGTGCTTCAGCTTTCAGTACTATGGTCTCGTATGTGAAAAAACAAAACAAAAAAACTATAGAAACCAGCCTTTCACACTTACAAAGCGGTCTCCCCCTTTATAAGTCAAATGCCTGGTTATATAGCTTCCAACGAGGCATCTGCTCCTCACTGAAGCCAGAACTCTGGGCACTTAATTAAACCAAACAAACAAGTAAATGAACTGCACTCACAGGGAACGAAAGTGGCATAAGAAAGGAGTGCAAAATAGGGGCTTTGCATTAGCAGTCTCACCTTGACTCCTCTTGTTCAAAGATAAGCAAACAATAAATCATCATCTGATTGTGGTGCACAAAGTACGTTCGCCGTCCAAAGGAAATTTGACTTGCCTTTGAGAATCAGGCATGTTTATCATCAAAAGGAAGCAATGCAGTTTGTCACTGCATCAGTAGATTCATGACACGAGGCAGATTAGTGCCTCCCAGTCCCGTGTTATTAATCTGCTTTTAGCTTTGTGTTGGCTGTTTGCTATCAGCTTGTTCAAAGGCCATAGTGAAGTTTGGGCAGAAACTGCCAAATGTCTTCTAGAAAAATTATTTATAGCACTTTCAGCCTGCTTGGAAACAAAGATGTTTTGTACACATTTGTCCCATTTCAGATGATTAGAAAATGAGGGCCAAAATCATCCTAAAATATCAGCTGCATGTAAACCAACTATAATATTGATCAGATCCAGTTAGACCAGGTTAGAGGAGAGGAACTGGCCATGGTGATTCATTTGGTTAGCCCATACAACGTAGTCAGAGGATAGAGACAACTTACATCAAATATACAAATGAGAACCCCTTGTGCTGTCAGCCATGTCTGATTCTGATCACCAGTGATACCAAACAGACTGATGTACAAAATGTTTTATTACACTTAGAAACAGATGCCTCACGCTGAACTGAAGTGCTGATATGCATCGAATGCATACTGGGCTCCACAATGTACTTGAAATCCACTGGAATGTCCCTAAAAAAACGAGAGGAGGTGTTTATGAAAACCAGACACCTTCAGTTCATGCAATGAGCGCATTTAATGTTTAGCACCAAACTATGGTGTAGAGGAAGCAGACCGGGCCTCTCGACCTGCACAAACAAGTGCAAATGATGTGGAGCTACATTTTTAAATATTTGAGCCTCAAACTTATTTTATTGTGGTTTTCCTCCTTTCCTTTCTGTTCTGGCTGTGTAACTAAACACTCTTGATTAGCCAGTGCCACTCTGTTGACAAAGAAGGTAAATTTGTCATCTTTCCTACCCCAAAGAGAGACAGTGGGTTTTGTAGTCCTTCCCAGACTACAAAACGCAAATACTGGCAGAAGCTACAAAATCTACTGAGAAAAATGTAGCTTGTAAGACAATGATACTGCAGTCCAGTCTTATCCTCATCCATCTCACGACCTAGGGAGCACATGTCAGTGTGGAGTGACTCAAAAAAAAAAAAAGAAAATCTCCAGAAAGTGGAGATTTAAACAGTTAAGACAGTGTATTGATGTGAAAATTCATCAAAAGGCAATGTCGCACAGAAGTTAACAGCAAATTAATGTCTCATAGCTAATGACACTAGGACAACAAAAAAGAAAATGTGAAAAAGTTCATGTTCTCCTTGATCCATTACACTACTAACAAATCAGATTAATATATTCTCCAAGAGAACTGTACTGCCTGCCTTAAAGTGATATTGGTTTTAGATAAAATTTTCTGACAAAAATGACTAATTACTTACAATGGAAGCTCCAAGTTTACTTTTTATCCAGAAAATTAATTCAAGTACCATTGGTCAGACTGTAAATCAGATGAAAAGCTATGAAAATAATTACCAAAGAGTATTCTAAAGGAAATTAGGGCTAAAGTTGTAGGGATGCACAAGATAGGGCAAAGTCACACAAAATAGTATTCAAGTGTTTGGATATAGCACTAAGTGCTACTGGATCAACTGTGAGGAAATGGAGCTGCATCATGCTTAGACATGGCCGAACCCAAAAACTGCTACATTCATCACATCTCACAGTAATTGCCCTGTGCCACACACTACACGATACATGGTATTTAATGCCTATTTAAAAAGTTACCGTGGGAATAATTAGTGCCCCAGTGTCAAACTACCACCAAGGCCTAAGCTGAAAGCCAATCAATATCTACATGTAAATAAGTCCACTCTAAAGACTCTCGCCAAGAGACAGATAACTGACTAGCCCCAGGTGTTCTATATTTTTTGCAGAGGGATCTGAATACTAGACACCCAAGAGAACAGACAAATCCACGTTATGGCCCAGAGCAATGGAGACTCCTCAAGCAGGGAGATCTCATGGCAAAGAACTTATTTACCTCGGTTCTGCATGCAATTACAATATTAAAACAGTGCATTTGCTTAATGTCTTTTACAGATTATACTGCACACAGATGTTGACATGGCCAGCTGGAGCGTGTCTATACACACAGTTTAAGTCAATGTTTTGCATTTGAAAATGAAACATTTTAAATATGCATCTAAAAACTTTCCCCATATGCACTGAATCCAACTATTGCTGGCCAATTCTGCATTCGACTCACACATTAACCTGCAACCCATCAAGTTCAGTGTGGTCACATACAACACACCGAGTTAAAATCAATATGAGAAACAAAAGGTTGTTCATTCATATGTGAATGTGGCACCGCCCACTCACCACTCCCACACGCGCAAGCTCTTGTCATCGGAGGTGCTGACGAAGCGGCGGTTCTCGTCCACAAACGTGATGGTGTTGACGGCTCCCAGGTGGCGGTCATACTCCTGCACCACCTCCCCAGAGCGGATGTCCCACTAGGTAGGTGACAGCGGGGCAGGAACAGGGCTTTATTCTCCACACACACACACACACACACACACACACACACACACACACACACACACACACACACACACACACACACTCTCTAATGTATCCCTACGGTAGCAGATCAGATGATGACTTTTGGTCTCTGCCTGTGACAGAGACTGATGAGATGGAGCTGGAGACTGAGGGAAGGAGAGGTGAGTAGTTTTTCAGCTTTGATTATTTACTCCCATCATGTTTGCTGCTGAAGGACTGCACTCATTCGCTCTCCTCCTCAACTTCTCCCTCATGTGAATCTATCCATCCTTCAGTATCCCTCCTCCTCACATTGCACATACACACACAAACACTCTCTCCTTCTATTGAGGGAAGCACAGAGCGTGAAATAAGGTCCTGTCTTCAGATTTACTGAGGGTAACCAAGGCTTCTCTTGGGTGTGGGTTTGGGGATGTGCGAGCATGCATGTGTGGACAGTCTAACACCTAAAAACTAACAGCAAGATGAACGCTAAGGACAGTCTTAGGCAGTCTATCTCAGGCATGTGCACACGTACACCCCCCCATGCATGCATATAGCTTACCTGCACAATCTTCTTGTCCGACATTCCGGCAACAAACAGGCTTTGTTTGTCCTCGTCTGGGTTAAACTTTACACAGTAGGGGACTTTCCTGTTAGTGAACCTGGAGATGCACTGACCTGAAGGCAGAAGGAATTCTGTCAAGAGTGGCCAACAGACACGAACATCCTCCACCCCTCAACCTCTTTCAGCACACAGGAGGTGCACTCCTCTCCCCAGAGGAGTACGGGGTTGGAAGGAAGCAGGCCGCCTGAGTGAGTGAATCATAAGCTCAGACACGGATGGCACTGATCAAAGCACAGCGGTGCGAGTTACCCCACATCCGGTTTCAGAATCTGACCCAAGAACAACCCTGTGCGCCCTGTACGAGTGGCTCCTCCTAGTGGAGGAGCAGAGAGAAGGGACGAGTATATGCTGGTGAAGGAGACTCCCATCCGTACAGAGACGTGACTGGCAGAGTGCATGACTGGCAGAGTGCTTCTTTAAAGACCCCAACTACAGAAAAGTTGCATGCCAACTCAATGTGAGAGAAACACTTGGAAGCTAGGGAGGCACAGAAAACAGGTTGGTCTCCAAAAGGTGTGTGCATGGTGCTCACCTGTCTCAGAGTCCCACAGCTTGAGGTAGCGATCGTAACCGGCGCTGAGGAATTGAGTTCCAGCGTTGTTGAAGCAGATGTCGCGCACTGCCTTACTGTGACCTGCAGCAAGGAGAAGGGCCATGGAGAAAGCAAGCCATTAGCATTTGCCTTCATCTGTTCTGACAATGTTGTGTCCCGGACAAGCACATATAATAAGGTAGACTGAGATCACCAGCGGAAAACGACATGACAACAAGAAGTATAATGTGACAGTACATGTGAGAGAGAACGCGAAAGAGAGAGATACACCGACAGAGTATCCTGCTCTATTCTTTTCTATTTGTACATGCAACATTTTGTCAGTTATGAGACAAAACTTGCTGTGGACCACCCAGCACTGGTTTGGAGGGGTTTCTGCAACAGCTGGCGAATGTAACCGGGACGGTGCCCCACAGATACTGGCTTGGGTAGCAGGGACCCCTTAACGACGCCTCCAGTGAGCCGGTGCTCATGCTGCGGGGCTCGATCGCCCGGCAACCGCCTCATTGTTGAATAATACACGATGGATGGATCTCGACAAGCACAACCGGACCAGTAGAAAAGCCCGTTTCGACTTTACTCCACTTCGTCTATAGGCTGGGAAAACATCAGAAGATTCTGTACACGTTACCTGCACGCTCCCTCATGAAACCATAACACAAGCAAAAACATTCTGGTGGTATCTGACAAAGCTCAATAAAGAGAACAGAGGAGGGAGAGACAGAGGGAAGCAGGGAAAGAGGGAGAGACATTGATCAGAGGGCACCGTGTTCTGAGAGCCTTTCATGTTCTTAAGCTCAGTCTCATCAATTCTCTGCCTCGAGGTGCAAACAAAATAACATCACTATATTCATCTGGAGCACCAGATCTTTCTGCAGGTACATTGCAAACCTGAGTTCTTTTCCTTTAAAATTTGTGCCCTAAATGTCCTTTTACAACAGCATTCTAAGATGGAGTCAAGAGCTTTCTGGATTATGAAACAGCTACTCAGGAAACACCCCTTCTTACCAATAAATGTCCGTAAGCACCTCCTGTCACTGTAGACTTCCCAAAGCTACAAAAGGAAAAAAAGAGCTTTAAATCCCATGCCAGACAGATATGACAAATGGCAGAAACTGAAAGCAGTGCTAAAATGTCTTCCCAGGAAACAGTGCGTAAATGTTTGCGTGGGTTGGCTGGTGGACACATCCATGATCTCTTCTTAAATTCTGCTTTCAGCTATTTGAAATGATTGTTAGCATGGCTGAAGAAAGCAAAGGCAATCAGCAAGCTAGGTCAAATAGATCAAATTAATCACACTGCAGAGTGGGCTAAGAACAAAATGCTCCAAATTATGAAGATGACCCAACATTTGAACTCTGCTTTGCTGTCCTCTGTGCAGAGCCGCCAATGATAGCCCAATGGTTAAGATACTTTGCTTGTAATCAGAAGGTTGCCAATTCAAGCCCCACTGGTGCCAAATTGCCACTGTTGGGCCCCTGAGCAAGGCCCTTAACTTTCAATTGCTCAAATTGTACTCAGTCAACATTGTAAGTCGCTTCGGATAATATCGTCAGGTAAATGTAAAGCAGGCAGTACTGACCTCTACTGACTATGATATATCTATATGTTTGTCTAAGGGTATCTAAAAATAACTGATATCCAGTCAGGAAGACTTCTAAAAAGAGCCAAGCACAGTAAAACACAAGTCTGTTTTTCCATTATTCAGCTCTCCTTATACAGGCTTCCAAACGTTTCTTGAATGGTTAGGGATCAGATATTGCATGTAGCAACAATTTATTTTGCAAAAGTAAAAATCACTCATCTTAAGGATAGAACCAAGCTATCTGTAACTTATTTTATTCGTATTAGAGGGCAACCGCTATAAGATTTTCAATGGCTGATGGCAATATTTAGAGAGTAGGGAGGCAGATGGGCAATATATAATACTGGTATAACTTTCTGCACCTTATAAAATACAACAATTTAATATTAACAACAAATGCGACCAAAAATTGCAGAATTTAAATGAACATTTAACACTGTTATTGTCTGCATTATCTCTGTTGTAGATCTGCACTCTGTAGTGCACTGATTAAAAAAAAATGTAGCAACTAAATTAGAAAAAAAATGCAACAATTTCCAAAGGCAATTCTTAAACTAACTTTGCCACAGGGGTGAAGGGTGGAGAGGGGGCGATCAGCTAAAGCCGACCGTCACAAAATGGCATTAATCAGTTGATTAATTAGTCAACCACTAATTTGTAACATTATTATTATTGCTATTGCAAAGTGGCCTTAACAGTGAGAAACGTACTACATAAATTAATGATCATATTCCTCACTGAATACCCACATTTGGGAGCCTGTTAGGCGTAGGTATTCGGCATTATGCAACACATCCCTGCCGATACTTATAATAGTGAATTCTTATGAAAAACAATTGCAGACAAAGAGTAATTGCTTAGAAAAACGATTTGTAAACCCCCCCAGCCACCCACCATCCTCAGAAACAGCCATCAGAATGAACACCACTTTGTTTTCCCCAGAGGTATGCTCAATAAGTCTGAGTGTGAGAGATAAAACCTACCTTGATCTTACAGTCCATAGAGCAGGAGAGAAGCAGGTGGCCAGACCCAGGAAACAACTGAATGGCGCTGACACCCTACGAGTGGAAGGTGGAGTTGAGAGGAGATGAGCCAACTGTGTGTGTGCACTTCATGTGCAATTAAACACCACCTGCTTTCAAGAGCCATTTACAAGGGCCACGAGGTTAGCTTCTACTCTTTCGCACACTGGCGTCGTGGCCCACAAATGTAATGTTCAGTGCTGCCTTAATTGAGAGCTGCGTCCTGATTATTCTGTGGCTGCGTGGATAAACTAAAACGAGAGTGTTTTCAAGGAACGAATGACTGCACCCAGTGCTGACCACATTTCCCACCGTTAATAGAATGAGCCTGGACTGATGCCTTTTACACCATAACGAACAGTGGAGAAGTGGTAACAGAAGCATCAGGCCTCGACACCGGTACTGAAGTGCTCTACTAACTTCAGTAGCACCCTGACCGGTTTTCTGTACATATTGTATGTAAAATGGGGGCATTTCAACAGCAAGCTCACTTTGCTAGCTTAAGTGCAAACACTTTTGATTTCACACAGACATAACTGACATCACACAATGTGTTCACATTCAAAGTTTAGATGCCAATACGATGTGACTCCAACAGACATCAACAGCGCCAAGGTTCTGGACTTGGGATTGGCACTGGGAACAGAAAAGAATGTGGGGGAGCTGATCTCAAATCAACATTCTGACACTTGCTAAAATAAAGGAAGTGCTCTGAGGCTGACACACAGATGAAGAGATGAAGAAAGAAGGAAGAAAGGGATAGAAGAAAGGAGGAGCAAGAAAAGAAGGAGAGAGACGGGTATGTTGACCTCCAGTGCTCCAGAAAACATCGTGAGTGAATATCAGACCAGGCTAAGGAGTTCACAAGTCTAAATGGCAAACACCAATCACGTTGAAAGCAGACATTATGTGAGACAGAGTAAATCTAATCCTCATCAAGACTTGAGCCAATTCATTAACTGCAAAATTAAAACCAAAATTATGTTTGTGTTTCTCTCACTGGCTGATGCTTCAGAACACTGCAAGTTACAAACGGCAGTATTTTTCATATGAACGTCCCAACCACTGCATACGTCCAGGGCCCTCTAATTGTAGCTGATAGCCCTGGTGAACGTACTCTGTGTTCTAACAAATCACAGCTACTCAAACTTCCTGACCAATCACAGACATGCATTCTAACTTTGTAATGTAATACACTACTTACAGTTCATTTAAATTAATACTTGTGACCACAGTACCACTCTAAGATAAATCTACAAACCAATTACATTATAGTATATTGATTGAATATACAATTTCTTTCCCTTTTTTAAAAATAGTTTATAAAGCACCCTTGGCTAGAAAAGTCCAATATAAATGTAACATAATGATTTCATAGAGACTAAAGTGAAAACAGGATGTATTCCAGCTCAAGTATTAGTGCAATCTCTATTCAAAATAGCTGAAATTAATATTTTGTTCATATTGTGCCACTTCGTAAAAACACTTCCATTCAAAAATGGTACCATGTAGGCAAGTAATTTCTCCGGATATTTTCCACCAAGCATAAAAGCATCCTCCTCTGTAATGCATTTCCCTTTCGCTCTCTCACTCCCAAATACATGAACAAAACTAATTTGTCATTCCATCATCATTATGCACTAGATATCATTATGCATTAGATAATTAATCAGAGTCGGTCTACTCACTACATTCCACTCATAAAAGCACATGCGCGCACATGTGAATGCACAAGAACACACACACGCCTCCTCACCTTGGTGTGCCCGGTCCAGACGTGCAGCTGCTTCTTGGGCAGGTAACATTTGTCGGGTATTTCCGCCAAGCGTAGGTTAATGCCCATGTCCTGCGGGACGTGCAGGTAAGAGCGGCCCTGGTAGTCATACGCGTCTTTGACTGTGGAGCAAAGACACATCAAAGGGTGAGGAAAGAGGCTTTTAGCCATTTCAACAAAAAGAAAATCAGAGAAATTTGAGAGGGATTATGGTAGTCCTGCTAGCTTTAAGAAAGTAACGGGAGCTGAACAAATTCATGCTGTGGACAAAAGTAAATCTGACTCTATGAAGCGTAATGGGTTGGAACAGCTGCCATGTGTCTTACCATGTAGAATGGTTTTCTCCTCAGCAAAGGCCTCTTCCTCATTCTTGCCTCTTTTCTGCCTCTTTGCCGTGATTTCGTCCAGCTCCTTCTGCTCCTCCTATCAAACAGAATATGACAGAGTGGGATCCTCAAAGTGCAATTGAAGTAAATGATATATAAACGCGCTGCCTAGGCTAAACCTAGCCTTTATGTTGTGAAGTAACGGCTAACAAATTTGGAGTAGACAGCCTGCCACAAGGTGCAAAGCAAGCAAATATAAAAACAAAAACAAACAAAAAAAACCCAAGTGATTATCATAGAGTGTAAGGAACCCATGTGGGCAAACTCTGACTTCTGAAGGTTTGGCCACGTCCTTCTCATCCTGATACTTGGCCCAGGGCCCCAAGAAGCTGTCGATCTCTGATGCGTCTCCCCCTTTCACACGCTTCCTCTTCTCCTTCTTTAGGCCCGACTCAAACACGGTCATCCCTGTGGAGAACAGATGTGCACAGCTGCAAAGAACTGTCCAAGCAGCCACAGGGAGGGGTGGTTGTAGCTTCAGGCAGACCCACAACCAATTGCAACCAATGAGCAGAGAAAAACCAGATCATGTCTAGTACCTTTCTTTTTCTCTGCTTCCTCCACTGCTCCTATGTAGCTGCTCGATGAGACTTGACTGCTGTCCACAGATGGTCTAACGCATACCCTATTAAAATATAGTGAGCATCTCGTGCTCAGAAATAAAGATTTAAACTAAGTATGAATATTTCATAATACTCACTATAACTGGTGTGGTGAGAATACTGACAACACTGGCTATTGCACCATGATCAAATCATTCTGAGACACAAATTCTCTTTAGTAAATGTAAAATATGCATGCCCCTTACCGAAAGTGGAAAACGTCCTTCTTTGTTGTTCAAACATGAAATCGTTGACTGGGCGGGCTCAGCATATCCAGAAAGCATGTTCCTTGGCGCAGCCATTTGCTGCGTTTTGAATGGATTAACTGGTCCAAACTACAACACACAGAGGACGGGGCTTTACGTTAAACAAAACACTGAAATGGTTCCTTTACCGCATATAAACTCTCTTGACCGTGACCTTACCTGACCTCGGGTGCAAACATGGTTTCGTAAGTAGGGTTGTAGAGGAGCTCTTTGAGTGAGGGATCAATGTGTGTGCCCGTCTCAACATCTTCCTGCAATACAGCAACACGAACACATAGTAAATTAACAGTCTAGATGGCCAACGAACGCTGGTTATTTAAGAAGTCAGGAAATAACGAAGCTAGGCAACATTAATGAAGGAAATTATTAAGATAGCCACCTAGCTAGCTACTTTGCAAGCTATTTACACATTGTGTTACTTCATGATATTCTTAGTTACGCTAGCGTTGTTGTCTTTTAGGCGGCACACCACACTTCATGTCACTGTGTATGAGTCCTATATAAAGGTTTTAAACATAACCACACGAAGAAACTCGCGTCAAATAAAATTTAGCTAGGTAGCGTTAACTAGCTGAGCAAGTTATTTAGCTAGGTTAGCTAACTAGCTAATCGAGCTACCGTTAGCGAGTAAGCTAGTTAGCGTTAGCTACCCAGACATGCTAGCCGACATGTACCATACGGCGACCTCAGGTGCTGAATTAAGAACAGATAAACTCGTCTTTCTTCCAGATTTTAAAGGCTGAAGATGTGAGACTGCGTCTGGGTCTACGTTCTCGGGACTTGTATTGGGCTGATTCATTTTCTGATTCTGAATCACTCCCGTATGCAGCGAGACAACCTGCCACTATCGGCATCTTGAATGTTGTTGGTGTTCGTCACGAACATTAATATCATTCATTAATGTTGCCTAGCTTCGTTATTTCCTGACTTTTGATTTTAAACTTTGAAGAATACATCAGCTTTGATTAAATGATTGAATATGATTTATTAATTCAAAGGAATTCTGTTTTTACTTTTATAACCACTTTGAGATCTTATTTTTTTCAGTTTCAGACTTTTGGTCTTTATTTGACATGGTGGGTTTGCGATCAACTGAAAGTGCAGATCAACAGACACTTTACAGTGTGAGGTTTCTCACTTCATGGTAGCTCTGAGTGCAGCATAACATCTGCTTGTGATGGCGTCCACTCCACCAGAACAACCTGCTGTCACCAGCGCTGCTTAGAGAAGGACTTCAAATTATTTAAATGAAGAATCTGTAAATGGTTAAAATGATCAAACTACTCAAAAAAAGAAGAATACAGCAGCTGACGTCCAGTATAACATTTATATAACATAAAAATAAGATTCTACATCTTTAACTGACAGCTAATGCTCCCATCACTGAGGAATGAGTACCAGGGTGAGCCACATCTATTTGTTGATCAGACTTTAGTGGAAAGCCAAACGTCTGTACTGCCTCCAAGAAGAAAACATAAAGGAGCTCATTTACTCTAGTTAGTACAGTGAGAACACATTATCAGACTATATTCAATATTACATTATATTACATAATGAACTAACCTATAACCCATTTACTCTAGTTAGTACACTGAGAGCACATTATCAGACTATATTCAATATTACATTACATTACATAATGAACTAACCTATAACTCACTTACTCTAGTTAGTACAGTGAGAGCACATTATCAGACTATATCCAATATTACATTGTTACATAATGAACTAACCTATAACTCACTTACTCTAGTTAGTACACTAAGAATACATTATCAGACTATATTCAATATTACATTGTTACATAATGAACTAACCTATAACTCACTTACTCTAGTTAATACACTGAGAGCACATTATCAGACTATATTCAATATTACATTGTTACATAATGAACTAACCTATAACTCACTTACTCTAGTTAGTACACTGAGAGCACATTATCAGACTATATTCAATATTACATTGTTACATAATGAACTAACCTATAACTCACTTACTCTAGTTAGTACACTAAGAATACATTATCAGACTATATTGAATATTACATTGTTACATAATGAACTAACCTATAACTCACTTACTCTAGTTAGTACACTGAGAGCACATTATCAGACTATGTTCAATATTACAGTATGTTACATAATGAACTAACCTATAACTCACTTACTCTAGTTAGTACAGTGAGAGCACATTATCAGACTATATTCAATATTACATTGTTACATAATGAACTAACCTATAACTCACTTACTCTAGTACACTGAAAGCACATCATCAGACTATATTCAATATTACATTGTTACATAATGAACTAACCTATAACTCACTTACTCTAGTTAGTACACTGAGAGCACATTATCAGACTATATTCAATATTACATTGTTACATAATGAACTAACCTATAACTAACTTACTATAGTTAGTACACTGAGAGCACAATATCAGACTATATTCAATATTACATTACATTACATAATGAACTAACCTATAACTTTGCCATCAAGGTTCACTTTCATCACATTAACCCTAAGACATCACAGCACATCAGCTGCATATATTTAGCTAATAAATAATAAATCAATTACATTTACTACTGTTGTGTCTACACTTACTAAAAGACGCACACAGCTCTTTACACAACACAGACTAACTGGAAATTCAGGCTATGCCCTCTTAACTTCTCCAGTACTGAACGTTGTTCTTCAACCTGAATTGCGCTGAGCAGAACTGTGTCCGTCACCACATCATCAGTCTTTCATAGCAGCTCATGGCATTGCAAGTAAGTGAGAGTTGGAGAATGTGTGTGTGGGTAGATGATGCTGAATCTCTTTCTCCTTTTCTCCTAAAGCTAAAACACGCCTGTGGTGAACCTCTTATTAGTTTGACCTGTAGAATGGTGACATTGTTTACTGGGGTATTATTCAGTAAGTATGAGTAAGTATTATTCAGTAAGTATTATTGTGTAAGTACGAATGAACTCTTTATTACTGGTGTCCCAGATCATGTAAAAACTCCACTATCAGATGGTGCTGTTCCTCTCAGCTCAACAACAGAGATGAGATATCTTTCAACTCATATGACCCTGCTTTATATTAAGAGTGCATTTTGAACAGTTATTGAAAAAACAAGTGAGCTGTCTGCTGCTTCCATATACACCAATAGGTTCATTTATTAAATCTTTCACTTCTACTGACTGCAGGTGTAATGATAACGAGCATTAATTTCCATCAAGTCATACTAAGATCACTCCATACACTACATAATTAGTCCCACTTGGCAATCTTATGAATTATGAATTTGTATCAAACTGCACTTAGACAAACCGTCAAGTCTAACCAGCTGTTAAACCTGCAAATTACATTGCAAAAAAGACAAACAAAATAAGAAATTTGACAAAAAGGTTACCTTAACAGGCATCAATATCACTACTAACAGCTATAGATAAATACTATAGCAGTCAATGTCCATCTTAATATGAAAGATTAATCTTACTTTTAGAAACTAACCTATGGAAAGAGAAACACAATTCTCTTAATATAAGCATAATAAGAACATATAACTATAAGCATAATATCAACATAGGGCTGAGGCATTGCTTTGTTTACCCAGATACAAATAAGTTTTAACTAGTTATTATGTTGTATGCATGCTATCATGTACCTACATAGTTGCAATAAAATCTATCACGTCACTAGCTGGTTTAAGGAACAAAACTCCTCTCGAATTTAATGCTGTTAAAATGTTAAATGCAGTGTTTCTCGTTGCAAAACAAAATGAATCAACATTTTTATGACAAAACAACTCACTTAAATACCTCAGACGTTTGCTGCCACTCACAGGCCTAAATTTAGCTGCTAAACGGCCAGTTGTCAGGTGACTAATTAGCTCGCCTACCAAGCTCTTGGCAAACGATACGCAAGCAGACACCTGCACCCCCCTTGACATCCACAGTTTTAGATTTCATTAGGCATTGTTAGTTAGCCAGCTAGCTAATTTAACCAAATAAGACTGTAGCTGAATAAAGCAAGCCCCGGACCAAACATACACACATTTATCAAGCTAACTAGCTAACATAGCTAGCTAATACAGTTAGCTAGGAGTTTTCTGTCATGTTCACATTAAATAACTAGCTAGCTAGCTAATAAACATGACAGAATTACACCACCATAGATCCAAATTATACTTACAAAGAACAACACTATTTTGTGACAACTTACTAGCTACAATATTTGCTATTTGTGCTAAAATGTGTTCGTTATGCAAGATTAAAATATACAGGCGGCCAGGTAATTTAGCTAGCTGGCTAACTAGCTTAGCTACCTTTCTTGAGGTACGTCAGCTAACTAGCTGGCTGTTAGCTGGCTAGGCTAGCTAAGATACCAGTTATAATAGACGGAACATTTCGCTATTTATAGCTAATAAGTTTCCTCATTTTTAGTTCCTCATTCCTCAAAACATTTTTGTCAAATTACAGCGTTTCTCTTTGTGTTATATGTTGTATGAACGTTGAATGATACTTAGGGGAAATGCGCAGCCGTTTCGCCGCAAGTCAATAGAAATCGGTTGAGCTTTCTCGTACTTGGATGCACAAATTTCATTTTCTTAAAGCGTTTAACATAATCAAACATGATTTAATTTTCATTTAAACAGCACAGACCCTCTTCTCTCCCTCACTCCTGCAGCCAGAACTATAGGGACAACTAATCAAACCCTCACCCACAACTACCATTCAGTCAGTTACCACTCAACCCTAATTATCCCCACAGCTAAACAGCCCTCGAGCTCGTGTATATATTATTGTTAACTAGTGTATATATTATTGTTAACTAGTGTATATATTACTTGTTATCTCGTGTATATGTTATTGTTAACTAGTGTATATATTACTTGTTAACTCGTGTATATATTATTGTTAACTAGTGTATATATTATTGTTAACTCGTGTATATATTATTGTTAACTCGTGTGTATATTATTGTTAACTAGTGTATATATTCCTTGTGTCTCTAGTGTTGTCGCTGGTTATTGTTCACTCTTCCTGTGTTCACTGCACTAAGCCTCCATTTATATTAAGCCCCTGTCGTGTTCGCTGTTCGTGTAGCATGTATTCTTTATTCCACATTTTTGCCATGTAACCTGTTCCCAGTTGTGTTTCTGTCAGTGTATTTGTTCTTTGTTATTGTGTTTTGCTTTCGTTTTCTGGCTCTGTCCGTCTCTACATGTCGACCCCCATTCTACTGACCCTGATTTTGTTCCAGTATGTTTCAGAACACTTGCGTCCTCTCATTGGTCTGTTCCAATTTGCTTCTCGAATTTTCATTGGCTCTCCCGTTGCCATCCCGTTGCTGTGCTGTTGCCTTGTCTCACTTCTGCTTTACAGCGTGCGATATGTGAAGCCGAGCGCCCTTTTTACATTTTTCCCTTCGAGTCCTTTTTTTCTGGCTTTAATTCCCGGTCTCGGTATGTCAAGACTTTACTGTGAAAGTGAGATTTAATGGGCGAACCGCTCGAGTTAGCTAGCCGCTCATTAACCGGTCTGTCGGTCATTTCTGTGTGAAATACAGTGTCTGACTATCTGGCTACATGATATGATTAAAATGATTTAAATGACTGATTAAATTCACCCAGCGCGCCTGGAGTGGTGCTTCACAACTCGAGATGGACTGTGTTGCTGTATTGTGTGTCTTCCAGGTGTTACTGCTTGTGTGGATAGGCATGTGTCTGCCTGAGTCACCGAGTGCCTTTGTACGTCACTCGTTTCTGATGGCTGAAATTATTCCTCGAGTCCGTATGCAGGCAAACATCAGATAAGTTCACATTTATAGTTATGAGAAAATATGACTCAGTGAATTAATTAACACTTTCCAGATTAGGTAAACTGTCAACACACAAATTCAGAGATTAATTCTGATTCTCTTTGTCATGATGGGATTCTTGATGTAAACATAAATAAGTAAATAACCTCTGAAATATTTGGTGTTCTGGTACAGGTGCAAACACCACTGTCACACAGAATCCCTGGTGTTCTGGTACAGGTGTAAACACCACTCTCACAGAAGCCCTGGTGTTCTGGCACAGGTGTAAACACCACTCTCATTGAAGCCCTGGTGTTCTGGTACAGGTGTAAACACCACTCTCACAGAAGCCCTGGTGTTCTGGTACAGGTGTAAACACCACTCTCACAAAAGCCCTGGTGTTCTGGTACAGGTACAAACACCACTCTCATTGAAGCCCTGGTGTTCTGGTACAGGTGTAAACACCACTCTCACAGAAGCCCTGGTGTTCTGGTACAGGTGTAATGCACCTGTCCTTTGTCAGTCTCTTGTCATTTCCAGACTGGGCTACTGCCCCTCTCTCCTGGCAGGTCTTTCCCTCTGTGTCATCAGCTCCTTGCAGCTCATGCAGAATGCTGCTGCACAGCTTGTCTTCAGCCTCCTGAAGTTCTCCATGTCACCCTCCTGATGTGTTCTCTCCACTGGCTCCTGTAGTAGTTCACATCAGATTTAAAACACTGACACTCACCTACAAAGCCGTAAATGTACCAGCTCCCACATGACTAAAAGCAGCAATTAAAAAATCTCTTTTTACTTGTTCATTGTGGAATTTTTCTCTGAGACATATTGGTTATTAGTAGTGGGAGAATGAATGAATGAATGAATGAAGTAAGTTTTAGTGGGTAACAATCTCTTCTTCTGTTCTGTGGTTACCCACCTTTCATTTGAACTTCATACTGGTTATATTCAACAATTTCAAATTGATTTCTCAAGGTTATTTGAAGAAAAACTCTGCTTTTCATCTGGAAGGTTATATAGTCCATTCATATTTATTCCTCTGTTGTCATGGTTACCGGTTACAGCACTTCCTTTCGGCAGCTGCTGAATTTTGTACCTCTGTGGCCCTGCTACCACAAGCCCCGCCCCCACCAGAACCAACAGCAAAGCCACTGTGGAGCTCTGATCTCCACATGACTGGACTTCTGGTACACACACAAGTGATCATACAATATATACCAAGTGAATAAGATAAGCCAGTCTGACACTGTAAGCTACCAAAATATGAACCAATTTTTAAACAGTATTGAAGTATAATTATGTATCAGAGTGGAGACTTCAAACTACCAAAATATGAGCCACTATTTAAACAGTATTGAAGTATAATTATGTACCAGAGTGGAGACTTCAAACTACCAAAATATGAACCACTATTTAAACAGTATTGAAGTATAATTATGTACCAGAGTGGAGACTTCAAACTACCAAAATATGAACCACTATTTAATCAGTATCGATGTAAAATCATATGTATATATACAAAGCCAACCAAATCAGATGATTTGGAAACTGGTCTCCTAGCTAGTTCACATTGAGTTGTTCATGTTTGAAATATCAGGCTTGAAATATTTGCCTGTCAGCAAACAAGCAATGGCATCTCTTACTTATTACTAACTGCTTTGAGAAAAACTCAACAAATCATTTTAATTACGAGATACCACAGACCTCTGTATCAGGACAGCAGGACGGTCAGATTGATTGGGGGTGATGTACCCCTTCAGACTGTGTGCCTGGTGGATACTGTAGGAAGGAGGGACATTCTAGATGGACCCAAGTGCAGAGGAGGAAAGGGAAGTGGAGAAGAAGAAGAAGCCAACCAAAACATGTAATGACTACAGGGAAGGGGAGTGAACTGAGAGAGTGGGAGCACTACAGAGCACTGCGCTACCTGCTACAATACTGGAAAGACTAAAGAAACACACAAAGGTAGACAGTGCTTGGTGATTGAAGAAAGACACATTTGACCAGCCCAGTATAGGAATCAAACCACTGCCCTCACAAGGACATTCATCTGAACCACCACACTACAGAGTAGATGGTTAAGATAGCCAGAGAAACAACTGACAGATAGACAAACAACTGATAGAGCAGGGAATTCTTCCCTCGAAAAGCAACTAGACACACACCACCACTTATTTACAACATTCAGCTGACACTTTTATTCAAAGTGACTTGGAATCATGGCTGGGTAAAACTTTGAGCAATTGAGGGCCTTGCTCAGGTGCCCAACAGTGGCAGCTTGAACTGGTAACTTTTTAATTACAAGTCATGATGAGCGACACTCTCCGAGTGTATTCAGGTTCACACTTCAGTGAGTGCAGATCTGTCCATTAGAGGGAGCAGCTGCACCTGTGCTGTCCTCCACTGACTCTGATATGAGCAAATCCAACATCAGAGGTTCACCAAGCTTAATCTGAACTGAATAATTCAAAGTTGAGGAGAAATCCAGTCAGGAACTTCATTATAATATAAAGTTGCTTTGACAATGTAACTACAGAGCTGCAAATCTGAACATTAATGATAATTAATGATAATGATGTTTACAATTCTACATTCTTGTAACGCGTGTGGCCCAAGTACCCAAGGGCATGGAGCAGGACACACAGACTTCCTGGACAGGGACGAACATTTAATGGAAACATAAACACAACGGCACTCACAAGTATTACAGAATCGGAACATGAAACGGTTAACAATAAACAGACACGATAACTGGGAATACATGTAATAATGACACTACCATTTAACATTAACACAATACATTAATGCGTTACATTGACAATGACCAACAACTCCGCACACCCTGACGTGAGTTTAAATACACACAGACAAAATGAGGTGCAGGTGTGTGCAGGTGTGGTTACAAACGAAAGTCCTCCCACTGCACGTGGCTGGCCCAACCACGTGCCTCGCGGGAGGTGAGCGTTCCGTGACAGTTCTACTGCTGTAACGATGCAACGATTCTACCTGCGTATATTTAATGGCTTGGTAGCAATAACTTGGTAATTAATTGTATACACTCAGTCCATAGATGCACATCACAGATGCCTTTACTATTACACTTGCAGGTGTATCAGGTCCTCTTAGGGTAATCAGCAGATTCACCTTTACTGAAGGCTGTGCAGATACTAAAAGAGAGATTATGAAAAGGGGATAAACACATTCATGAACTACAGTTTGTTCTCCATGTGACCATGTAACTCTGAGGAGAGGCACGACTGAGGAGACAAAAGAGAACCCAGTCCTCCCACTTCATGACGGCATTTAACGGCAAAGACGTTGAATTTGATATTTTTGCAGTACTATGCAGTAGGCATTATAGAAAATGGACTTGGGTAAGTTACATACATTTTTATTTTAAACAAATGAATAAATAAATGAACAAATATACTCGGAAATCACATTCTGAGAAATCTAGCTAAGGGTTTAAAATACTGTTTCTGTTTTCACACAACTGTTGAGGCCCACTGAGTGCACTGTAAAGATTTGGAAAAGTAGCAAATGGCATTTACAGATTACATATTTATCCAAAGTGACTTACAAATATCACTGAATACAAGCTGAGCTACTGAGGACCAAGGGCCTAGCTCAGGGGCCCAAATGTTTAGTGTTGGGGCTTAAACTGGCATTGTTCTGATTACAAGTTGAGTACTCTAACCACAGAGCTACCACTCAGTTTTACCTGGCTTACATTTTTCATGTGTACAAACAAAACTCTATATTGTTTATATAGTCTTTCCATTCATATAACCAGTGTACCATCTACAATTTTTTGTAATTAACAATCAATTAGCATCATTACAGTACATTTGTCCAAATAGTGTTTAATGACTATTCCATTCACAAACAGATGTTCCTGTGTAACGTTGTCGCTGGCCCGAGTGCCGGTGGGTGTGGAGCAGGACGCACAGACTCCCTCGATGGCGTGAAACATTTATTAAAACAAAACATGAAGAACGGTGGCACTCACACACAACATTAATGACAGACATGCATTTAACTAAACACAGGCTACAGTAACATCTAACAATGACCACATATGCGTTTTACATACATCAGCAGACAAACAATGACCAACGGTGAGGCACGCACTGACGGGGGTTTAAATAGACAGACACACATTATCTGCCGAATCCCCCGAATCTGCCGTCCTGGTGGGCGACACGATCCCAAGAATCACCATCAAGAAGTTTTCCAACCAGAAGCCCTGGGTGGACAGAACCATCCACGAGGCTCTGAACTCTCGCACTGCTGCCTACAATGCGGGGATCATCAGCGGGAACATGGACGAGTACAAGTCTGCAGCATACGGAGTGCGCAGGGCGGTGAGGGAGGCGAAGCGGCGCTACGGGAAGAAACTAGAGACACAGTTTCAGCAGAGTGGCTCTAGATCCCTGTGGCAGGGACTACGGATGATCACGGACTACAGGAGCCCACCCTCTGGACTGATGAGTGCGGATGAGTCTCTGGCGAACGAGCTGAATACATTCTTTGCTCGCTTCGAGGCTACATCTAGCAGCGCTAATGCTAGCAGCACAAATGCTAACGGCGCTAGTGCTAACAGCGCCAATGCTAACGGCGCTAGTGCTAACAGCGCCAATGCTAACGGCGCTAATGCTAACAGCGCCAATGCTAACGGCGCTAGTGCTAACAGCGCCAATGCTAACGGCGCTAGTGCAAATGGCACTATCGGCGCAGCCAGTGGCACATGCGCGGGGCCCACCATAGAACAGCGCCCTCTCATCATCACGGAGAGTGACGTGAGGAGAGTGTTTAAAAGGGTGAATACCAGGAAGGCGATGGGACCAGACGGTATCTGCGGGAGGGTCCTCAAAGCCTGCGCAGATCATCTAGCCCCGGTATTCACCGACATCTTCAATCTCTCCCTGACGCTCGGTATTGTCCCGTCCAGCTTCAAGCGGTCCACCATCGTCCCCGTCCCGAAGAAACCTCGACCCTCCGACCTCAATGACTACCGCCCTGTCGCCCTCACATCAGTCGTGATGAAGTGCTTTGAAAAGCTAGTTAGAGACTTCATCACATCTTCACTGCCAGTCTCCACGGACCCACTGCAGTTTGCATACCGCCACAACCGCTCCACTGACGATGCGATTGCACATCTGCTCCACACTACACTGACTCACCTGGACGAAGGGAGGGGAAATTATGTTAAAATGCTATTTGTCGACTACAGTTCAGCATTTAACACTATCATTCCCTCCCTACTCACTACTAAGTTGGGAGATCTAGGACTGCATACATCCCTGTGCGACTGGATCTCCAACTTCCTAACAGACAGACCACAATCAGTACGGGTGGGCAACTGCGCCTCATCCACCCTCACCCTCAGCACTGGAGCTCCTCAGGGTTGTGTCCTAAGCCCCCTGCTCTACTCACTGTACACCTACGACTGCACAGCCACTTCCAGCTCTAACACCATTGTCAAGTTTGCTGACGACACCGTTGTCGTGGGTCTGATCTCGGACAACGACGAGAGGGCCTACCTGGAGGAGATTAAACACCTGGAAAACTGGTGCCAGGAAAATAATCTCCTCCTAAACGTCAGTAAGACAAAGGAGCTGATCGTGGATTGCAGCAAGAAGCAGGAGCGGCACTACCAACCTGTGAGGATCAGTGGAACCACGGTGGAGAGAGTAGATAGTTTCAGGTACCTTGGTGTTCACATCTCGCAGGACCTGTCCTGGTCCCGCCATACCAGCTCCCTGGCAAAGAAGGCTCGTCAGCGTCTTTACCACCTCAGACGCCTAAGGGACTTCAGACTGCCCTCCAAGGTACTGCGGAACTTCTACACCTGCACTATCGAGAGCATCCTCACAGGGAACATCACAGTCTGGTTTGGAAATAGCACCAAGCAGGACAGACAAGCACTCCAAAGGGTAGTGCGTTCAGCAGAGCGCATCACTCACTCGGAACTTCCTGACCTGCAGACCACCTACTACAAGCGGTGCCAAACCAAGGCCAGGAAAATTGTGAAGGACCCCACCCATCCCAACAATAGACTCTTCTCTCTGTTGAGGTCAGGGAGGCGCTTCCGCTCCCTGAAGGCCAAGACAGAGAGGCTGAAGAGGAGCTTCTTCCCACAGGCCATTCGGGCCCTGAATCAGGGAAACTGATAAACTGTGGGGACCACCACCACGTAACATGACTGTATATCTGTACATCTGTATATATAGATTTAGATTTATACTCAGTTAACCTGTTACAACAACTGTAGATATGGTACTATACAATGGATCTGTACATTCTGTAGATTGTGTACATATATACTCAACCATATACATTGTACATTGTGTATATAATCATAATATACATATATTGTACATACATTGTTAATATATTTTTGTACATACATAGAATATATATTTATCTGTATATATATTTTTTTCTCTATGCACCCCTGGTTCTCTTCCTCAGTTTGGACAGAGCACTCTCCACCATTTCACTGCGTGTTGTACTGTGTATGACTATGTATGTGACAAATAAACCAAACTTGAAACTTGAAACTTGAAACATTTCATGTTTTATATGCTAAGGAGTAATGATTACATAATACTGTCACCTTAAATGAGAAACTGTTTGCCATTTAAAAGCACCAAATTATAAACCATCAGAAAAGTACTGCTGTGGATGACCTCAAAGGTACTCTAGTCCTCAACAATTTATTTAGTTTCTAGGAAATTAAATTTGTGTAAATAAGATTTGGCAAAATAAGTGGCTTAAAAGTCTGAACTTTCCATCCATATATATAGCGGAGGCCCAGTGGTTCATCTCCCTAATCAGAAGTGCAAATGGATCAGCAAATGGATTTGTTTAAATGTCACTAATTGTAGTTAATTGTCTAATGCCATCATGCCTTCCCACAAGAAAATAAAACTGGGGCACTGAAAAAGAAAAAGGAGGGAGAAATGTCCCACCTAACTAGTTTCTATTTGAATAAAGGTGAGCTTCGTTTAAATGTATTATAAATTTGACTGTTTTTTACTGTTTATTCATGTTTAATTTTTATATTATGTTCTTGGAGCAGTAATGACGTCTTAAACCAGGGTGCCCAACTCCACACCTGGAGAGCCAGAGTCATGCACAGTTTTAGGAATTCCCAGGTGTGTTTCCTAAGTATGTTTGAACAGGCTCAGTGTACCTCTAATTTAAACCTTTTTGCATCATCTGTGA
Source organism: Electrophorus electricus (assembly GCF_041902795.1). Lineage (NCBI taxonomy): Eukaryota > Metazoa > Chordata > Actinopteri > Gymnotiformes > Gymnotidae > Electrophorus > Electrophorus electricus. The sequence continues at coordinate 2,710,231 of NC_137497.1, forward strand.
ATTACAGTATGATATATACAGTACATGCCTGAACCTGAAACACATTCACCTCCAACTTTATCAGAAACACCTGCCTTGCACCTCTACTCAGTGCTGGACCCTTTTGTCATTACACCCCTTTTATGAGGGTGGCCTCATGCCTGTGGTTCCTTCTGGCTCTCTTCTTTTAGCTATGCTGCCATAGATAGATCTGCTGGAGTCCATATTTGCACATTATAGTTTTCTAATTTACACACCCCTTTACCTGGATATGCCTAATAATCTACTCTCTCTTCCTGCCAAAGTACACCTAACCCCTGATGTCATGATGTTACTGAGCCTCAACCCGTTTCAGCTGCTATTGCTACTCCCACCAACCCCTGAGGTCCCCTGCTGTAGCCCACCACACCTCCACCCCAGCCAACTACTCAGTTGCTCTTGATGGACGTTCTCGTACAGGATGGGTTTTGGACATGCATACACCATTGGGACCAGACTAGGGCTTCTGGAAAACATTTCATTTTATTATTATTATATATATATATATATATATATATATATATATATATATATATATATATATATATATATATATATATACATATTTATTAGTTTTGTTTTGTTTTTCTTCACTACTTCTTATGCTCCTTATTGTCTCTATTGTTACTATTGTGGTGACCATTGTCAGCCAGAGGAGAACCCCCCCCCACCTTTGATTCTTGGTTCCTCTCAAGATTTGTTCCTCATCCTCCAGGGAGTTTTTCTTTGCCAGTGACACCCTTGGCTTGCTCACTGGGTGCTTGGACTCCATCATTTGTAAAGCTGCTCTGTGACAAAATCTGTTGTAAAAAGTGCAATAAATACATTTGATTTGACTATTATAGATGCATTTTATAGGTGTACTATTACAGTCTGTAGTCTCTTGTCATGCACTATATGTCAGCCACACACTATCCCATTCACCTGTGGTCAGTTTCTGACAGGATGTTATTTGGGTAGTGGGGCATTTTCAAAGAGTCACTGACAGTGACACGGTGGTGGCAGGGCTGTGGGTGTTGTGCCAGTATGATTGCATCAGGAACTGTAGCTTTTCCATGTGTCAGCTTCCTCCATGGGTTTAGAGTGGTTTGCCCCCTGAAAACATCCAGGCAACAGGTCATCCTGTGGTCAGAAACCACCCAGTGAGTTTGAGGGTTACAAGCACAAACTGCACAGAACCAGAAGGGCTAACAGCATCTAATTGCACACAGTGTTTCTTATAAATAAATGTCACTAATGAAGTGGGTGGAAAGTATATGTGGTTGAATATTTATCTTCATTTACCCTGTCTCCATGTTTAGCTAAACAGAATGGTCTATCATTATTGAATGTCTGTCTTAAAGAATATTAGCACCCTTTGACTCATCACATTTTTTCCTTGTCTAGGATTAAGACAAGCAAAAAGTCATGTGAGAAAATATCTGTTGTTTATCATCTTATATGGATAATAGAGAAATTGAACCCGTCATTCAAGTTATTCAAACAATTTTCTCCTTAAAAATATTTCATTAATCTATATATTCTTAAAAGCAAAAGCTGGCAAATATTTACATTCACATTTGACCTTTGACCTTTTTGTAAGAACCCTTGAGTCTACAGGAACTCCTAAGTCATCTTGCATGAGTTCCTATTTCATTGGGTATAATTATCTAGCAACACACAAGCCAGATACCTTTCATCACCCATCAACATTAGAGAATATACAAATGGTATTAAATATTAATGACCTTAATCAATCAGATGAGACAAAAGCTGTAATAAATAATGCCACTCCTACTATTACTATGTCCACTATACTATATTCACTATTAGGAGAATGATTAGGAAAATTTGAAACGAGCTAAAACTGCTGGGAAGACGAAGTGTATTTTGCCTCCACAGTAAAGAGGTGAAACTTCCTCCACAGATCACAGGTGGAAAACTGTAAAAGCAGATTAAATCCCGAGGACACTATGTGTCTAAAATATTGATGCCAATAAATGATTTGCTCTATTCAGTAAACATCATTGAAACTCTGAGGAAACCTTTTATCCCAGAAAAGATAATCTAGGAATAGGTGATAGTTGTTATCTTTTAATGTGACTGGAATCCAGAGCATATACTTCCAAATTCATACAGAAATGTTTCAGTGACCACAGAATTATAGTAATTACAGTAAAAACAAACTGAAAATAGAAATTCTGACCTTATACTTTATAAAAACATGTTAAATCTTTAAATAAACACGTTACATTTAATACAACAGCTCTCACAGTGTGACAACAGTCATGGGATTTGTCTACTTGATTTGAGCCATAAAAATGTATTTTTATGTGATATGTGATCTTTCTTAATGTACTGTAATTCTGCTAGTCATCACCACATTTTAACATGTACAGGTAATCTGAATTACTGCATATTTTACTTGAAGTGTTAGAAAATGTAGCCATGCCTATAGTCAGCTATGAGGTCACCGAGGTCCCTATCCTGGTATTTTTTTAGAGTAGGGATTGGATGGAGTGTGTGGATGCAGAAAGGTTCTGTGCTGTTTTGGATCAGCCAGGCCAACGGGCCCAGTTTCTCTCAAGGAACTCACAGAGTGCACTCTGACCCTCCACAACCAGTTGCACAAACGCTATAGTAACAGCACCCCTTCAACAGTGCAAGCCGGTGTCTCAAGTCCTGATGGGTCTTTCCTGCACCCTCATCCTGCTGATCCCAACACCGTACACAGCTGGGTAACACATGCCTAGAAGATCTGAAGTGTTACTCCTGCATGCCGGTGTGTGTACTGTCGGCCCTCAGGCCACCTCCACTATTGGGAAAAGCTACTGAAGAAAGCCAGGGTGGGAGACTTGTGGAGGACCCTAAACCTTCATTCTTCAGTTTCTGGGTGTTCCTCAGTGGAACCATCTCTTCAGAGGACAACCTAAGCAACATCTTAAAGCATTTCTAAAGTCTGGCCTGGGCCCTGGCTCAAGGGCTGTCTCCCAACAAACCCAGCCCCTCAGCTTATTAGGTGAACACATTTCTTTCTTGCTGATCAAGGCCCCAGAACTACATGCCAGACTTGGACTCCCATGGTTATAACACCATGGCCCCTGCACAGACTTGCTAATATGGCTTGTGGCAAATTAGGGGTCACCAGTGGTACCTGTACCTACAGCTCATACACTGCCTGTGATCAGTCTTGGGTTTCAGTGTTTGGGCACAAGGCCAGTAGTGGTGAATGTACTAGTGTCTCTTGGTTATCCCTTTCTCTAAAATTTTGTCTTCTTTGCCAGACCAAATTCCTGCAATATGTCTCATTGTTTTTTTCTGGTCTTCCTCCAGTTTTCCAGAGTCTTAAAACAGAGCAATGAGAAGAGTTTGTTCCTCTGTTTTGCCCCAGTTCAAGTTTTAATGATTCTTTTTACCTGGTAAAATTGTAAATAATATTCACAGTTTCCATTTTGCTCTCTTAGTTGAGCTCATCATCATTTTCCCCAACCTTCCTCAGTTCTTCATTCACCCCCCTTTATCTATCCAAACTTCGTAGCCTCACACAGGAGACGCTCGTTAGGGAGGGACTCTGTAACAGGTGCCCCATCACCTCTGTTCCCACCATGCCCTTTGTCCGTCTTTCTACCTGCCCGTGTTCATTTGTTGTTGTGCTCCCTGGCTCTGTGCCCTACTCATGCTATTTCCCTTCCTGTTTGCATCTGACTGTTCCTTATTCAGAACCAGGATTCCTCAGACCGGGCAGACATGTGTGCTTTGCAGTAACAGACACAGTTGTACAGGTAGTACCACCAACATTAATAAGTGCTGCTGGTACTAACCATACTGAGGCTACTAGTGTAACAGCAGAAAGGGAAGTTGGTCCTACCTCAGGCTATCATGTGGTTAAAAAACACTGTTTGCTGTTTAGGTGCAGGTGAGCTACCTGGACACAGACAGACATGTACACATACCCTCAGAACTGCTTCCATCACACTATGTGCTGAACCATTGATAAAATACAGCATGGCTGGATGTTTAAAAAGATGTTAATATATTTACAGGGATTCTGAAGCCTTGCCAGTGAATCTGTTATCTCCTAGTACAAACAATAGATGCTTTTCATGTCTTTATATCTTTCTGGGTTTTTTTGGGTCTGGCTTAGGGTCAAGCTTAGCGTGAGCACTTGTGAGGTCACGTTTGGTGCTTTCAGTGTGTTCATCTGTCCTATGTCATTGTGCTTGTGGTAGATCTGAAAGCTGATTGGCTACCTGTCACAGAGGAAGCACAGCATGCCAGGCTTGAACTGAATACTTTGAAAATGTTTTGGTGGCTGAAAATTTAATTCATTGTGTTACCCAGTGTTTACATGCTACATTCACAGATCATCATGACTAGACTAGCTGTTGCCAGATTTAATTTTATGGGTAGCAGAAGTCAGCATTATTAAAAAAAAATGTTTAGTAGAATATATTTCACCTGTATATTTTTGTAAAGGTTAAAAGTGTTAACTTATAGCACAGAGACTACATATTTTGTGAAAATCATAATATTGGTGTATTCCTACTGCTAAGATATTTGAAACAAAGAGGCAAGAGACATCCCTTTAAAGTGCTGGTCTTGGGTCAAGAAAAGGGTGGAGCCTTATTTTAAAGAGCTGGTCCTGGGTGGAGAAAGGGTGGAGCCTTATTTTAAAGCGCTGCTGCAGGGTGGATAAAGGGTTGGAGCCTTATTTTAAAGAGCTGGTCCTGGGTGGAGAAAGGGGTGGAGCCTTATTTTAAAGAGCTGGACCTGGGTGGAGAAAGGGGTGGAGCCTTATTTTAAAGAACTGTTCCTGGGTGGAGAAAGGGGTGGAGCCTTATTTTAAAGAGCTGGTCCTGGGTTCCTGAAGGGCTGCATTCTCCCTTTTGGCAGGATCTCCATCTCCAATACACATAATATTTTATGTGACGTTGTTGTATTTGTGTAATCGTATAGGTTCCGGTGATGTAATTGGAGAACGAAGAAATATCCCGGATAGGTATGTTGAGTCTGCCCCCTAGTGGTGAAGAGACGTGTCATCATGACCTTGACATAATCACTGGTGCAAGAGCCTCTAAAAGTCTAGGTACAGGTCTACAGTAGTGACTAGAATGGGCGGAGTATTCTATATCATCAAGACCCTGGAGCTGTTTCTGAACCTAACTATTAATGCCCTGCCTTAAAGTGATTTCTAAGCAAACCACAGAGCACATGTTGAATAGGAAAGTATTTTAATATTCAGAGAAAAAGCAAATTCATTAGACAATAAAGTATTAAAAATTTGTATTAAAAGTATTAAAAACTAGATAATCCATAAATCAATTTTTTAAATGAATTTTTAACTATCACGGTACAGTCCCTCCTCCCAGATGTCTCCGTGTGTGTGTGTTTGTTTGTATGGCCACGCCCTCCTAGTGCGTGTATTTAAGTAGTGTTTGTGTACCTGCAGTAAAGGTGTGTGTGTGTGTGTACTTGCAGTAAAGGTGTGTGTGTGTACCTGCAGTAAAGGTGTGTGCGCGTTACTGTAGTGTGTGTGTTACTATAGTGTGTGTACCTGCAGTACAGGTGTGAGTGTTACTGTAGTGTTTGTACATGCAGTAAAGGTGTGTGTGTGTGTACTTGCAGTAAAGGTGTGTGTGTGTACCTGCAGTAAAGGTGTGTGCACGTTACTGTAGTGTGTGTGTTACTATAGTGTGTGTACCTGCAGTACAGGTGTGAGTGTTACTGTAGTGTGTGCACCTGTAGTACAGGTTCGTGTTCTTGCTGGTCGGTGTACATGACAGGTACGCAACCCTCTACCCAAGAGTCTCTGACACTGGCCTGGGGTTCTGGGTCCTCCATCCACAGGAGGGCGCTGCCAGCATCCTCGCCCTCATCCCTCACCACGAACATCCACTCCACTGTGGGGACGAGGGTTTTCCATGCCAGCCACACGGTAAAGGGCACCTGCTGCTTCAGGGAGGAGACCAGCAATCTGACTGGTACCAGGATAATGACAGTTATACTCAACAGAGAGGAGACCAGTAATTCACCACGTTCTGACTGGGACCAGTATAATGACATTTACACTCAATAGTGACAGCATTAACAAACGTGAGCTTGGGGATCCCAGTGGCTGGGAACAGGTGAGGGAGACCCGAAGTCATTTTGCCCCATATATATATAAAGGTTAATAATATTCTCATTAATACTTTAGCTTGCGTTAAGAAAACTGTAACAGTGTGGGGAAAAAAACTAAAATCCTCCTTAAATGGATTAATATTAAATGAAATACACATGAATTGAGGCATTTTAAAATAAAATACAAATATATAATCAATCATCTTTATAAATATGATGTGATTTTTAGCCCTAAAGGGTGCTCATTAAAACCGCCTCTTATCAAATCTGAGTCTAGAAACTCTTCTCAGATCTGAATCTCAGTGTAAAACTCGTGTTCTAGAATCTTTGCCACCGAAACCGGATGCAGCGACTCACGTGCTTCTGCAGACAAACGTCACAGCGCGTGTCCAGAACACCTCTGACCTCCTCGATCATGTGCGCCACCTCCTCGTCGCCCTCCTCACGTGCAACAGTTGAAGCGCTTTATAAGGCTGCAGGTCATTTCTGTCCTACTCGCTCAAGACTCCAAACCAGCGCCTGTGGAGCTGTTCCTCCATCTTCCCGATAGATGGCGGTAGACGAACCACACTGGATTTTAAAGAAGCGCTACGAATTCCAATGTGGTCCATGTTCTTCATATTTGGAGTCAAATATTAAGCTTTCCTGAAAGGTGATGAATACTTTAGAATTTCCCAAATAAACTAACGTGATCACACAATTTCAACTGCTTACTTATTGGAATCTCAGCTTATTTCTGCACAGCCCAGTTAATATTCTATGTTAATGACGTCTGTATTGATTGACATTATTTCTTAGAAATGTAGTGTGGCGTCTGTAAAAGATTAAGTTTGTGTTAGTACGTGTGTAATTGGCGATCAACATTGAGGATATGAAGTGGTCTGTATGAGTGTACTTGGGGAGGAGTAATATTAACCTTTAGGTTCCACAGCAGGTGCACAACATGTCCCAGTGTGCATGTTTTTGTGAATAACTTTGTAATTTAACATATATTGATATATTGTGCAATCATAATTAATTATATTTGGAACATAAATAATAAAATTCAGTTTTAAAAACATAATTCTTCCTTCTATATTTTTGTTTATATCCATGTCAACAGGTATGTAAACAATGTTCAAATATTTCAGTTCAGTTTTAGTTCCAGTATCTCTAGTCTGAGGGGGCTACTGGGGTCACGTGGCCCCTCTAGATGCCCAACTGGCTGTTTATGTTTAAAACATGATCAGCCTATTTATGTGTTCTATGTCTGTAATTGTTATTTTAAAAGATTTTGCCTTCTGTCACTGTGTTCCAGATGTTCTCACACTTCTTTTCTTTAGGACAACACTGAAGGTAGATGAACATTAACATGTTTATTTGTCACAAAAAGTTGTGTGAATAATGATGAGTATTTCTACTGAACACACAGTGTCCATAGAGGAACGTCACACAAGCACAATCACACATTCATTAGTAAAGGTGCAGTTCTGGTCTTTCCCAAAGTTCTTCTGTTATGGATTCACTGCTGCTTATATGATACAGTAGTAAGTGTAATGTCCATGATCTCTGGTTATATGATACACTAGTAAATGTAACGTCCATGATATCTGGTCATCTGTTACAGTAGTAAGTGTAACATCTATGATCTCTGGTCATATGATACAGTAGTAAGTGTAACATCCATGATCTCAGGTTATATGATACAGTAGTAAGTGTCACGTTCATTATCTCTGGTCATATAGAGTCTGATATTTATTTTTTATTGCTGCACTGGAGAAATGAAACTAATGTAATTGGACACTAATTTACTGGAATCCATAACAGCCATTACCTTTCATAACAACATTCCCAAGTATTTACACTTTTGCACACAAGCGTCTGCCTCAGAGCGGGAGCTACTCCGGCTTTTCCTCAGGAGATCAAATCAAAATTTATTTACATGGCGCTTTTTACAACAGATGTCACAAAACAGCTTTACAAATGTCAAAGTCCAGCCCCCCAGTGACTAAGCCAAGGGTGACAATGGCAAGGAAAAACTCCCTAGAGCAAGAGGAAGAAACCTTGAGAGGAACCAAGACTCAAAAATCCTCCTCTGGCTGACATTGGACACTACCCCATAGCCAATTAGCCTTCACTTCAAATTACAACCACAGTCCTTCCACAACTACCCCATCAGCCAAATTGCCCTCGACCATTTCCCATGTAGCTTAATACCCCTAAACAACAATTACCCCATTAGACTAACAGCCCTCAACCACAACTACCCCAACAACTAAATACCCCATCGTCCGTCTCCAACTACTCCACAGCCATAGCAACACTCTGGCAACCACTTGGCACTCCATAGCAACTACCTAGCAAGACGATAACAACCACCTGGCACCCCAAAAGCAACCACTTGGTAATTCCTTAGCAGCCACTTGAGACACCATAGTAACCACTTGGTAACACTTTAGCAACCACTTGCTAACATCCTGGCATTCACAACTACCTGGGAATGGTTTAACAACTCAACAGTATTTCAGGTTTCATTTTACATGCAAACTGCATTTAACATCATTTCATAGTATTTATGGTGTTAACATTAAACACTAAACAACCCCTCATCCTCATCAACCCCACAGCCAAAGAACCCTCAAGGAAAATTACCCCCACAACAAAATATCCCTCAACATTTACCCTAGCAACACCATAGCAACCACATTTCTTATACTAATAATCCATCATTTGTCATATTAAAAAAAGACTAAACTGATTTTAAAATCTACTCTACGTCATATGATGCCAATGATTAAATGTTAAATGTAATCCTGCAATAATGCCGAAATCCTGAAATACTGTTAAATGGTATTTAAACATGAAATGTAATTTGCTGTGGAGTAGTTGAGGATGGGAGGATTTTTAGCTGTTGAGACATGTTGTAGCTAGCTTTAAATATAATGTGACCAAGTTTCCCCTTTTCATAACCAGTTACTCTCAATGTTTCTATACTTGTAATTTGTCTTTTTTCTAATGTCACTGAATAAGAGTCAAATAATTTCTCCACATTATGGTGTCATTGTACAAGAGCAAAAATACTTTAAAGGAATGTTTGTCATTTACTTCATTTAAATCATTTTACATTTAGACTGGCTGCTGTTGCTCTAGTCGCTGAATACAGAAGGTTAAGATTTAGATGGTAAATGTGAGGTAATCTTAACCTACAGAAACATAAATGTGGACATCAGTGTACATTTACAGCATTTGCCAACTTATAGAAGTGCATTATAGTCTCTATCAAATACAGATGTTCATGTGAAAATAGAGAGGTCAGTGCCAGTAATACTCAGGCTAAAGTCCTGCTTAGAGTGGAACTTGGATGTGAGCTAAAATGTCATAATTATGTTATGAATAAACTGTTATTAATTAAAATGTTCTTAGTGTGTTGACCCTTCTATTAACAGCAAATGCCTACATTACATGTGTTTAATAGAATCCAATGACATATGATCAGTTGTAAATACATACTGAAGTTAACTGACTGACTAACATATCTTGCATGGAGTGAAAGTATCCATTGGTCTGTTTCTGTTTTATATGTGGACAGCTAACTCTTTGTATTCTGCACAACAATGCTTAGCTATATGATAAAAGCACTTCAGCTTCATATATGTATTGTTAATTTTGCTAATTTACAAATGCTTTCAAGTATACTGATATTTCCACATAATCTCAGTAATTTCAGAACCACTGCAGTTATGCAGAAATGGCAGCTTTAATAACTTTCAACTCACTTTTAATGGATCTGACATAGACCTATGGACATACAGACACAAAAGCAAAATATTTAAACTTATAAAATGTCTCAAAAAATATTCTTTTATTTTGCAAACAAAGTCTCAACTAAACCATACTGGCTTGTAAATATTTTTGTGATTTCTTTCACTTCATATGACCCTGTTTTATATTAAGAGTGCATTTTGAACATTTTGTGAAAAACAAGTGAGCTGTCTATTGCTTCCAAAATAAGAAATTTGACAAAAAAAGTTACCTTAACAGGCATTAATATCACTACTAACAGCTATAGATAAATACTATAGCAGTCACTGTCCACCTTAATACAAAAGATTAATCTTACTTTTAGAAACTAACCTATGGAAAGAGAAACACAATTATCTTAATATAAGCGTAATAATAATATATAATTATAAGCATAATATCAACATAGGGCTGAGGCATTGTTTTGTTTACCCAGATACAAATAAGCTTTAACTAATTAATATGTTGTATGCATATTGTCATGTACCTACATATTTGCAATAATAAAATCTATCAGGTCACTAGCTAGTTTAAGGAACAAAATTCCTCTCGAACTTAAATGCAATGAATCAACATTTTTATGATGAAACAACTCATTAAAATGCCTCAGACGTTTGCTGCCACTCACAGGCCTACATTTATCTGTTAAACGGCCAGTTGTCAGCTGACTAATTAGCTCGCCTACCAAGCTCTTGGCAGAAGATACGCAAGCAGACACCTGCACCCCCCTTGACATTCACAGTTTTAGATTTCATTAGGCATTGTTAGTTAGCCAGCTAGCTAACTTAACCAAATAAGACTGTAGCTGAATAAAGCAAGCCCGGACCAAACATACACACATTTATCAGGCTAACTAGGTAACATAGCTAGCTAATACAGTTAGCTAGGCGTTTTCTGTCATGTTCACAACGTTAAATAACTAGCTAGCTAGCTAATAAACATGACAAAATTACTGCATCATAGAATTACACCATCATAGATCCAAATTATAATAACAAAGAACAACACTCTTTTGTGACAGCTAACTAGCTACAATATTTGCTATTTGTGCTAAAATGTGTTCTTTATGCAAGTTAAAATATACAGGCGGCCAGGTAATTTAGCTAGCTGGCTAACTAGCTTAGCTACCTTTCTTCAGGTATGTCAGCTAACTAGCTGGCTAAGTTAGCTGGCTAGGCTAGCTAAGATACCAGTTATAATAGAACATTTCGCAATTTATATCTAATAAAGTTCCTCATTTCTCAAAACATTTTTGTCAAATTACAATGTTTCTTTTTGTGTTATATGCTGTATGAACGTTGAATGATACTTATGGGAAATGCGCAGCCGTTTCGCTGCAAGTCGATAGAAATCGGTTGAGCTTTCTCGTACTTGGATGCACAAATTTCATTTTCTTAACGCGTTTAACATAATTAAACATTATTTAATTTTAATTTAAACAGCACAGACCCTCTTCTCTCCCTCACTCCCGCAGCCAGAACTATAGGGACAACTAATCAAACCTTCACCTACAACTACCACGCAGCCAGTTACCACTCAACCCTAATTATCCCCACAGCTAAACAGCCCTCGAGCTCCTGTATATATTATTGTTAACTAGTGTATATATTATTGTTAACTAGTGTATATATTACTGTTAACTAGTGTATATATTATTGTTAACTAGTGTATATATTACTTGTTAACTCGTGTATATATTATTGTTAACTAGTATATATATTACTTGTTATCTCGTGTATATATTATTGTTAACTAGTGTATATATTATTGTTAACTAGTGTGTATATTACTTGTTAACTAGTTTATATATTATTGTTAACTAGTATATATATTACTTGTTAACTAGTGTATACATCATTGTTAACTAGTATATATATTACTTGTTAACTCGTGTATATATTATTGTTAACTAGTATATATATTACTTGTTATCTCGTGTATATATTATTGTTAACTCGTGTATATATTATTGTTAACTAGTGTGTATATTATTGTTAACTCGAGTGTATATTCCTTGTGTCTCTAGTTTTGTTGCTGATTATTGTTCACTCATCCTGTGTTCACTGCACTAAGACTCCATTTATATTATTGTGTTTTACTTTCGTTTTCTGGCTCTGTCCGTCATTACATGTCGACCCCCATTCTACTGACCCTGATTTTGTTCCAGTATGTTCCAGAATACTTGCGTCCTCTCATTGGTCTGTTGCAATTTGCTTCTCGAATTTTCATTGGCTCTCCTGTTGCCATCCCGTTGCTGTGCTGTTGCCTTGTCTCACTTCTGCTTTACAGCGTGCGGTAAGTGAAGCCGAGCGCCCTTTTCCCATTTTTCTCTTCGAGTCCTTTTTTTCTGGCTTTAATTCCCGGTCTCGGTACGTCAAGACTTTACTGTAAAAGTGAGATTTAATGGGCGAACCGCCCGAGTTAGCTAGCCGCTCGATAACCTGTCTGTCGGTCATTTCTGTGTGAAATACAGTGTCTGACTATCTGGCTACATGACATGATTAAAATGATTTAAATGACTGATTAAATTCACCCAGCGCGCCTGGAGTGGTGCTTCACAACTCGAGATGGACTATGTTGCTGCTTGTGTGGGGAGGTGTGTGTGTGTGTGTGTGTGTGTGTGTGTGTGTGTGTGTGTGTGTGTGTGTGTGTGTGTGTGTGTGTGTGAGTGTCTGACTGAGTCACCGAGTGCCTTTGAACGTGACTCTTTTCTGATGGCTGAAATTATTCAATGAGTTCGTATGCAGGCAAAGTAAACATCAGATATGTTCACATTTATAGTTATAAGAATATATGTTTAATATGAATTAATTAACACTTTCCAGATTAGGCAAACTATCATCACACAAATTGAGAGATTAATTCTGATTCTCTTTGTCATGATGGGATTCTTGATGTAAACATAAATAAGTAAATAACCTCTGAAATATTTGGTGTACTGGTACAGGTGCTTGGTGATAACTAGAGAAAGACACACTTGACCAGCCCAGTATGGGAAGCAAACCACTGCCCTCACAAGGACATCCATCTGAACCACCACACTACAGAGGAGGTGCATAGGGTAGTTAGACAAACAACTGATAGAGCAGGGAATGCTTCCCTCAAAAAACCTAGACACACACCACCATTTATTTACAGCATTTAGCTGACACTTTTATCCAAAGTGATTTGGACTTGTAGCTGAGTACAACTTTGAGCAATTGAGGATCTTTCTCAGGGGCAGCTTGGCAGTGGTGGGGCTTGAACTGGTAACTTTCTGATTACAAGTCAAATACCTTAACGACTGGGCATCCACTGCAGTACCACTGCCTACAGTAGCCCAACAACACCAACAACATGCTAACAAAACAGTATGAAGAAATTTCAATAGTTTCCATAGTAACCACTTCAATAACTACCACCATTCACAACTGTAGCATCACTCTGATGCTCCTTAATAACAAAATCCACCAAATAATAAACCATCATGACACAATAGTTACAGATGACACACAACCTACAGAAACAACACAAACACACACCTTTCACCTTTCAACTGTGTATGTATGAATGACCTCTTCATTACTGGTGTCCCAGATCGTGTAAACTCCACTATCAGATGATGCTGTTCTTCTCAGCTCAACAGCAGAGATGAACGACACTCCAGTGAGTGGCCATCCACTGTGCAGATCTGTCCACTAGAGGGGGCAGCTGCACCTGTGTTGTTATAAATCACCTCCACTGACTCTGATATGAGCAAATCCAACATCAGAGGTTTACCATGCTTAATCTGAACTGAAGAATTCAAAGCTGAAGAGAAATCCAGTCAGGAACTTCATTATAATATACAGTTGCTTTGATCATGTAAGTACAGAGCTGCAAATCTGATACCAAACATTAATGATAATTAATGGTTGTGATGTTTACAATTCTACATTCTACTGCTGTAATGATGCAACGTGCCCTTCCCAGGATCAATAAAGTTCTATCTGCATATATCTTTATTGCCTTGGTAACAATAACTTGGTAATCAATTGTATACACTCAGTCCGTAGATGCACATCGCAGATGCCTCTACTATTACAGGTGCAGATGTACCAGATGCTCTTAGTGTAATCAGCATCAGTGATGGTGAGGATCTCCCTTCATGTACTGATCATGGGACATGTGAAATCCCTCTGTTGACTGGCAGGATGTCTGGTTACACTGAGCCAGAATGTCATGTGGTTTATGGGACACAGTCCATGTGACCAGACCAGAACACGTCTGAATGCAGGGGAGAGTAGCAGCATCATGAAGATTCACCTTTAGTGAGCTGAGAGATGATGCAGAATGAAGAACTGGAGAAAAGGGGAAGACGGGGGATGGCAAACTTTCTGTTACACAACACACACTCAATACATTCAACAGCACACACTCAACACACTCAACACACTCAACAGCACACACTCAACACATTCAACAGCACACATTCAACACATTCAACAGCACACACTCAACACATTCAACAGAACATATTCAGCTTTGTTCAGCTGCTAGATCTGAACCAGTCTTAACATTTGCATCAAATTAACACTACCTGTTAAAACATTTTATACATTTAATCTCACTACAGGCCACTGTAAGTGAGAAAAGCTCATGATTTATGAGGCAAGATCACTGCACAAGAACCAGTTCATACTTTCTGGCTGCATAAGTCATTGCTATACCAAAACACCTACTTTGAAATACTGAACAAAATTCCCAACTAACACCTAACAACCTAAGTCACTAACATCTTTGTGTTAGTCTCTAACACCAAAACATATCTAATGAATTGTGCTGCATTACATGAAACATGATTGGAAAAAACTGCAGATACAGAGAGAGAGTGGAGAATACAAGGAGAAACTGTCCCTCTTCAACTTTATATATCAGAATTTAATATATGCTAGATAGAAATTTAAACTTGAATAATCGGTTACAATTTGCAACCCTGGTTACTTATGCAGTGGTGCCAGCAGAAAATATTTAGTGGAGGACAAATGGGACCAGTGAACATCTTGTGGTGGTACACTAAATTGTGTTACAGCCAGAGGGTTAGCGTTGTGGTAGTACACTAAATGGTGTACCAGGTCCTCTTAGTGTAATCAGCATTAGTGATGGTGAGGAAGAGATCTCCCTTCAGGTACTGATCATGTGAAATCCCTCCTCTGACTGGCAGGATGTCTGGCTACACTGAGCCAGAATGTCAAGTTGTTTATGATACACAGTCTATGTGACCAGACCAGAATTCGTCTGAGTGCAGGGGAGAGTAGCATCGTCATGAAGATTCACCTTTGCTGAAGACTGTGCAGATACTAAAAGAGAGATTATGAAAAGGGGATAAAAAACATTCATGAACTATAGTTTGTTCACCATGTGACCATGAAACACTGAGGAGACAATAGAGAACCCAGTCAGTACTGTATAGAGGATACAGGAGAACCCAGTCAGTACTGTACAGACTAGAAAGGAGGACCCAGTCAGTACTGTACAGAGGAGACAGGAGAACCCAGTCAGTACTGTACAGAGGATACAGCAGAACCCAGTCAGTACTGTACAGACTAGACAGGAGAACCCAGTCAGTACTGTACAGGTTTAAAAATGTAAGTTTTAAAAACAAAATATGGTAGTCAACTGCAGTCCTGTAGAAACATGATTAAACCATTAGCCCCCCCTAGAAACAGGACGAAACCATTAGATCACACTAGAAACAGGAATAAACCACTAACCCACAGTACAAACAGGACTAAACCAAAAATTTACAGTACAAGCAGGACTAAGCCACTAAACCACAACAGAAACAGGATTAAATGACTAACCCATGGTTTAAATAGTCTACCTTTAGCATTTAGCCTTTAGCTTGTTGTCCTGTGTTTCAATAGGCTGCCTTTATCCTTTAGTCTTTAACATTTAGCCTATAGCCCTCTTAGCCTCACCTCAAAGTCTTTTAGTGCAAGTCAAAGTCAAATCTAAAGTCACTAAAAATGTTCAAAGTCAACTTCAAAGTCATTATTCACAATTGCAAGTGAACATACTAGTTAAGAAAAAAACTATTACAAAAACCAGGAATTTGCATAGAAATGTGAATTGTATGATAGCAGCTGTAATGTATGATTAAATAAAAAACATCAAGGTCGTGGAAATAAATACAAACTTGCATTCTGGTTTTATTTAACTCATATAAATTTGTAATTGTTCATATAATGTATTATTCTTATTTATTCTCTGAACTCAGACTCATTTGCGGTGTGACATTAGACTTTTTTGTTAACATTGGGCACCTGCAGGCCAAAGCAAAATTTTATTATACAGACATGGTTGGGTTTATCTTGAAAAATGTGAGAAGTGTGTCAGTGGAAAGCACAATTAGAAAAGCACTCGACCAGTTTATAAGGAAATTGACAATTGTTGGCTCTACAAGCTTTGTTTTCTTGAGAAATGCTTAAAAAGATTATGTCTGCTATAAATAGGGCATTTCCTGATATTAGAGGTGGGGCCAAAATAAACAATTCAAAATATTTTCTGCTCATGTAAAGAATCTTTCTTGTTCCACTTAAGGATTAATATTAAAATATAAAGGAGCACACAGTCCACACACACAAAAAAAACCCATACAAAATTAAATCAGTGTAGGTTATCTGGCATGTGTGATGCTGGTGAGAGACAAAGATAAACTAACGTGCTCTTTATTATCCATGACAAACAACGTAAGTGGTAAAGTAATCCACAGGGATGCTACAAACACCGAGTTGCAATGCACCGAGGGAAGTCTGTAGTATCCTTGACCACTAATGCACAGCGTTGTTTTTCAGGACCTGCAGGTGTATAAATAGTGAGACACAGTGATGAGCAGTAGGTGTCTCCAATCAGTATTCAGGTGATTGAGAATCGGGTAGAAAAATGGTATGACCCCCGTCTGACGTGGGCATGTCCCTCTCAGTGGTGGACTGGCCACCGTGACAGCATGCATACATTTTAACGATATTGGAAAGAAAAACTTTTGCAAATATCTCAAGTTTACTTGAGAGACTAATTGAGAATAATTCAAGAAGTTCCTTATAGTTTAGAAGCCAAAAGATCCCCTTGGAACTTTAATTCAAATGGGTTCTTTGACGAATCCCAAAAGTTCTTACAGGCACATCTAAGAGCACTGGGGAACATTTGTGTTCTTGGAGGAGCCCCTAGGTTCTTGGAGTAATCTTCAAGGAACTACTCATTTTTACTGTGTAGGACAGACTAAAGTAGTTAGTAGTTAGCTAATATGCTAATGGATTTGAAAAACTTTATGAAAATGTTTATGAAAATACAGGCCTTCATGACCGTTTAACGGCAAAGACATTGAACTTGATATTTTTGCAGTACTATGCAGTAGGCATTATAAAAAATGGACTTGGGTAAGTTACATACATTTTTATTTCAAACAAATTAATAAATAAATGAACAAATATATTAGGAAATCACATTCTGAGAAATCTAGCTAAGGGTTTAAAAAACTATTTCTGTTTTCACACAATTGTTGAGTTTACCATCTACAATTTTTTTGTAATTAACAATCACTTAGCATCATTACACTAGCTTTGTCCAAATATTTTTTAATGACAGATGTTCCTGCACATATTTTGAAATACAGAGGTCCCATGAAAAAATAGTATGGGTATGTTTATTTTTAAAATCATTAGAAATTAAGAAATATTGATATTATTTGTTTTTGTATTCAGTGTCCAGTTATGCAAACTGCCTCCAGGTGCAAACAAACCATATACAATACAACTGGTTTAATGGCCTCGTGTCCTCGCAGATCAGGCAGCCACACAAACCCCCAATAGCAGGGCAGACTTTGGGTTATGGAACAACATAAAAATATTTAAAAAGCTCTCTTACTGTGGCTAAAAACTGTACACATAGGGGTCATAGGGGTCAAAACAAGCTTCAAGATGTACAACATACATATGAAATATAATTGGAAACATTGTCATCTAGAAAGCAGAACTAAAGCCACAGATGCAGCACATTTCATTAGGACCTTCACTGAGAATGACCTCAACAGCATTAAACAACGTTGCAAAAGAAACAAAGTAATACAGCAGGATTTTGATTGTACCAACAGGTTGTTAAATATCATGGGATGAGAAGGCCATCTACAGTGGACATGTGAAGAGAACATGTAGAATATTTCACCAACAATTCTCTCATCTCTGACTGGGTGCCACTATTCCACACTGAACATAAAATATAAAAGAAATGTTTCAGTAACTATAAACTGATTAATTATCCTGGACAGTCCTCAATACACCTGCCTGTAAATCTTTTACCAGTCATCTCAGTAGCTTTGCCAGATCTTGAGTACAATATACTATACTTGGAAACAAAGGTAAGACAACAATGGTAAAACATTCCATGACTGGAAGTTCATCGTAATGAGTTGCTGGCTGACCCAAAAAGTTGGGGTTTTTGTTTTGTTTTTTTAAAATAAACACCCTGCTGTGACACAGCTCACAGGTGATGGTACCAATCCTTTCAAAAAAGCAAGACTTACAGTGTGTGTGTGTGTGTGTGTGTGTGTGTGTGTGAAGCCTGAGAGATAATCACACCTTTTCTAAATTTATTTCTACTCCATAAAAAAACTTTTCTTTTTCACAGACTAAGGTGTGACGTTCCCATCAATGGATGTTACAAAGGCACTTTTGATCATTTTAAGAAAGTAATGTTGAAATGGAAATATGTAAATACTGTTTGGATTAGTGATAAAAGAGTGGGATTGATTATTTTAGCACCTAAGGTCACATTAATGCTAAATTGAATCGATGTATTTAGATGTAGGTGGGATTACATAGGGGTTAATGCTATAGTGGGATTAACGCTGTAGTGAGATTGATGGCCGTAGTACATTTCCAGTTCCAGTTCCAGTATGAGACCCCATGGCCAGCAGATGCCTGAGGGTGTGTAGACCTCCTCTTCACTATGAAGGTCTACATTTATCCTCCATTACAGCCTCTCACAGGAAGATTCATTACAGTATATACACACACTGTCTTCAAGGGGTCATATTCAGAGCCTGAATATACACACCCTGTCTTCAAGGGGTTGCATTCAGAGCCTGAATATACACACAATGTCTTCAAGGGGTCGTATTCAGAGCCTGAATATACACACACTGTCTTCAAGGGGTCATATTCAGAGCCTGAATATACACACACTGTCTTCAAGGGGTCGTATTCAGAGCCTGAATATACACACATTGTCTTCAAGGGGGCGTCTTCAGGGGCAGAAGAATCACGCATTTCCTCATCTATTATAACGAATTAGATTTGTGTGGTTAGATTGGTTACCTTAGTTTAACTGTGTGCACATGTGAGATAAATATTACTTACAGTAGTAAGATGAAAAAACAAAATAAATAACATGAAAGAAACGAAACAGCCGCTCCACCCTCCCAGTATTTAACAGGATATATTAATCCAATAAACTGGTCCTAGTATTATATTCAGTAGTCAGGTGGTAATAACTCAGATACTGAATGAAGTGGTACTCTCATCAGTGTGTGTGTCACAGACTGCTCCTCCCCCATAAGTCACATGGTACAGCCCACCGCGTGCAGGGGCATTCACAAATGTACTGTGTCTCTGTTTGTAACCATGCCCCCCGGGATTGCACACACGTGTAGAGGGTGTAACGTATGGAGGCTTAAGCAGGATGCGGGGACGAGGCACATTGAAACAGATGTTAATTAATGCACTTAACAATAAGACGTAGCACGCAGGCTAAGGTTTCAAACACCGACAACATCAATGATAAGACAAGAGACACATGACAATGACATACAACAAGGATCAGGTGAGAAGCACGAGAGGGCGTGGCGATGCAGATGAACACACATGGAGCTGTTTGTGCGGAGAGGGGCCATACCGTGACAGAGATGTTAATGTTAAGGTCTTGTGTGTCTATTTAAACTGTCCATGTGTGCTCCCTTTGTTGGTCATTCTCACGACTTTGTGTTTACATCAGTCTGTATGTACATCGCAGCAGTAATGTGGGTTTGTGTTTCTTCCTTATTGATGTGTATGTGTTCATTGTGTTCATTGTGTTAAATATTTAAGTATGTTCTCCGTAGATGTTATATGCGAGTGCCACTGTTGTCCACATTTTATGTTAATAAACGTCTTTCACAGACGAGGGGGTCCTCGCCCATCGGCACTCACATATAACATCCAACGTTACAGTGTGAGTGTTTGTAAAAGCTGATATCTGTCTGTAAAGCATCCTTGAGTCTGAGAAATGTATATAAATGTATATATTATTATGTAACTAATAAGAGGAAGAGGAAGAGGAGGAGGAAGAGTCTACTCTGATGTGCAGGGTTCCCCTCCACTAGAACCTCTTCATGTAGGAGACGTTCTACTGTACAATGTAATCAGTGTAGATGGACCACACACAGGTGATGTATTTCCTGTTTATTAAGTTACGTAAAACAACAGGAACGGTTCATATTACTGGACAGTAAATGAGTTTATTATTCCAAACAGTGAGTTTCAGTATATTTTGATTGTCTTCATAGTGAAGTATATAGTGAAGTATATAATGAAAATATAAAACAGCAGATTATAATAAATACTCACCTTTTACTGGAGGCAAAGTCTTGTTCTTTCCTACAACACCAGATTTATAAGCAACCAAAAATCACACAGAGAGAAACATAAAGAAAATGAAATCTTGCAATTTGATTAACACATGAGATTACCTGAGAGTATCCTGAACATGACTGTGCTCAGGCAGGTTAAAGTCTTACCTTCTACGGTGACTCTAAAGGTGAATACAGTCTCCTTATTCCTGATGTCCCATATGATGTAAACGCCACTGTCAGACTCTTTCAGCTCCTTCAGTTTCAGACTGGAACTGAATGACACTCTCTGCTCATACTCAGACACACTGAATTTCACAAACTATGACCTCAAATAATCTGACTGCGTTTGGACTGGCATCACTAGTCCTGTTAATAAACATCTCCACTGGCTCTGAGATGGGAGCATCCAGTATAAGAGATTCTCCAGAGGTAAACTGCATGGAAACCTCAGGAGCTACAAGGGGACACACACACACACACACACACAGATGGACTCACCTTATTTTTTTATTCTCCAATTGCAAATGTTTAGTAGGTTAAATAAAGGAGGACACTTACCCTCCATCCGTAGACTCACATCACACATGTCTACACCAACAAACTCACAGGTGTACCAGGTCCTCTTAGTGTAATCAGCATCAGTGATGGTGAGGGAGAGCTTTCCCTTCAGGTGCTGATCATGTGACATGTGAAATCCCTCCTTTGACTGGCAGGATGTCTGGTTACACTGAGCCAGAATGTCAAGTTGTTTATGGAACTCAGTCCATGTGACCAGACCAGAACACGTCTGAGTGCAGGGGAGAGTAGATCACCATGACGATTCACCTTTAGTGAGCTGAGAGATGATGCAGAATGAAGAACTGGAGAAGAGGGGAAGACGGATGAAGAACTCTCTGTTACACAGCACACATTCAACACATTCAACAGCACAAATTCAACAGCACAATGAGGTGAACTTAATCAGTTTTCCAGAGACTGTGAGCGAGGCAGGTAAGAGGCTTGATCCCTAGCAGGAGTGGGCATGTCGCTCCTGCTTGCTGGCCAACCAGCCGTGACAGTATGATTATGTGGGATTTTTTTTGTGTGGGAAATTTTAGCTTTAAGAAACAAATAAGATAAGAGTTGGTTTGTTATACAAGTTTTTTTCCTCTTCTCTATTCTATTGGTATGTCATCTTGAATAATTAATAATTATGTCATATGCAGATTTATGACATCCAAGTAGTCATTAATTACAGCCTTTAGTGAGGCTGGGAGTCATCTCAATGGAATCTGGTTGTGGTCTGCTATAAAGGACCCCTAGATAGCTCACTAGGAGATTGCTCACTTAATATTTTAATACAGTTTTCATATAATGAGGAACTTGTTTGGTTCCTTCTTCTAATGGAAGAGCTCTGCAGTGATCCAGCTGTTATTTATTCTTACTGTTGTCTTGTATCTTTATCTCCTCTGCAGGGCATTTAAATCAATGCTAATACACATTTACTGCTATTCTACTACTAGACTGTGTTCTATGTGTTCTGTGTTCTATGTGTTCTGTGTGTTCTGTGTGTTCTGTTCTATGAATTCTGTGTTCTGTGTTTAATATACAAATAATCTGCTTATTTAGAACTCATATATTTGTCTTAATGTAGAGTATTATGTATTAATGTTATATGGAGTTATCTAATGTGATTATATCTAATGTGATTGTGTCTAAAGTAATTTAAATAAGCAGTTTGCTTCTCTGAAAAATTACACACCAACAGTAAAAAAAAACAAATTATTAGTTGTGATGTTTCATGAATTTAAAGTATATTCATAGTATATTTTTGTTAATAATGCAGTGTTGTTGTTATTATTATTATTAAAGTACATCTTGTAGTTTTCTGATGTACAAAATAAAATACATGTAACCAAATAAATTCTTTTTCACAATACTTAAATAAATAACAACACAGGTGCAGCTGCCCCCTCTAGTGGACAGATCTGCACAGTGGATGGCCACTCACTGGAGTGTCGTTCATCTCTGCTGTTGAGCTGAGAAGAACAGCATCATCTGATAGTGGAGTTTACACGATCTGGGACACCAGTAATGAAGAGGTCATTCATACATACACAGTTGAAAGGTGAAAGGTGTGTGTTTGTGTTGTTTCTGTAGGTTGTGTGTCATCTGTAACTATTGTGTCATGATGGTTTATTATTTGGTGGATTTTGTTATTAAGGAGCATCAGAGTGATGCTACAGTTGTGAATGGTGGTAGTTATTGAAGTGGTTACTATGGAAACTATTGAAATTTCTTCATACTGTTTTGTTAGCATGTTGTTGGTGTTGTTGGGCTACTGTAGGCAGTGGTACTGCAGTGGATGCCCAGTCGTTAAGGTATTTGACTTGTAATCAGAAAGTTACCAGTTCAAGCCCCACCACTGCCAAGCTGCCCCTGAGAAAGATCCTCAATTGCTCAAAGTTGTACTCAGCTACAAGTCCAAATCACTTTGGATAAAAGTGTCAGCTAAATGCTGTAAATAAATGGTGGTGTGTGTCTAGGTTTTTTGAGGGAAGCATTCCCTGCTCTATCAGTTGTTTGTCTAACTACCCTATGCACCTCCTCTGTAGTGTGGTGGTTCAGATGGATGTCCTTGTGAGGGCAGTGGTTTGCTTCCCATACTGGGCTGGTCAAGTGTGTCTTTCTCTAGTTATCACCAAGCACCTGTACCAGTACACCAAATATTTCAGAGGTTATTTACTTATTTATGTTTACATCAAGAATCCCATCATGACAAAGAGAATCAGAATTAATCTCTCAATTTGTGTGTTGATAGTTTGCCTAATCTGGAAAGTGTTAATTAATTCATATTAAACATATATTCTTATAACTATAAATGTGAACATATCTGATGTTTACTTTGCCTGCATACGAACTCATTGAATAATTTCAGCCATCAGAAAAGAGTCACATTCAAAGGCACTCGGTGACTCAGTCAGTCAGACACTCACTCACACACACACACACACACACACACACACACACACACACACACACACACACACACACACACACACATGCCCACATTCAGCCATTAAGAAGATTTAATATTTGTTATATGCACAACATGCCATGGACGTCCACACACTTACATGCTTATTGTGAGTCTAATTATCTGTCTAAATTACAATCATCTGCAAGTTAGATCTACAAACAAAGCGATATGTGAAGTTCCGAAGTGTTTCAACGTACCGACATAGTGGAGATTTACTCTCTTACGTGGCTGTAGTAAAATTGATGGAAAGCAAAAATGTTGGCTGCTAAATAACATGACTGATCAGAAATCGGTTGTGTAATTGGTTTTAGTTGAAAATGATTGACAAGTGCTCCACCCTCTACTTACTCGCTGGTGTTCCTGTAGTCTCACCTGTTGTCATTATTGAAAGTTTGGCGGATTGGAGATACGCGCGTTTAAAATATTTCACGGTAAGTTCATTCTGTTTGTTAAAATGCGATGTCGGTGCAGTTTAAGCAACGTGTTTTGTACATCGTTGTGTGTTTAAATCGTAGGTTCACCAAAAAGTCGAATGAAATGTAAAGATTAAAGTCCTGGTGAACTTACGCAACTAAAATGGCGGACACCCAGCATGATCACACAGTTATATTTAAAATAATAACTTAACGGGGTCAGATATACGTGCTCAGTTATTGTAAATCAGGATTTTAAGTCGTAGTTAGTCAGTGATCTTTCGAAATGGTCCCAGTTAAAACTCCTCTGGACTAAAGTAAAGCCGTAACGTTGCTGCTGTGATGTGTGTTTTTTACAGTTAGTTTCTGTTCAGTTTCAGTCATTTTGTAGTGTTGTCCACATTCTCAGTGGACAGTTCAGATTCCCTGTATAGTTCATTAGCTGTAGTGTTACCTGTAGTTAGGATGGGACGGTCGACACTAACGTTTCTACGCTTGTTTCGAGTTTCTGAAGCGCAGCGTTTTGAAACGCTGATCCGAAGTGTGGCTCAAAACGGCCATGTCACGTGACCACAGGTGAACTAAGCTTGTGTTTCTACAGGTGTTATACAGTACCTGCTGCTCCTGGCTTTGACTGACAGTGTCTGAAACAAACAAACACACAACCCTACAGAGTACATGTGAACCCACACACAACCCTACAGAGTACATGTAAATACACAAAGCCTTTTGTTAATAGATTATCTTTCACATATTAAACATGAAACTGAAATACCAATAATTTGAAATGCCTTACAGAACATAACAGAAAACAAACATTTACTGAAAAACTATTTGAAAACTGTTGTTTGGTGATTTCTCTGAAATATTAATTGATCATATGTATTGGTAACCTGGCATATCCCACCAGAATAATATCTAGGCTAATTAGTTGGGACTGTTGTTTCACAGAATAGCACTATCAAGATTTGATTAAAGTGGCCAGTAGCTGTCACCATGGAGATGAGTGTCAGATTGTTTCTGTTGAAAAGGCCCAGAAATGATGGAAGATTTATAATGTGAATTCATATTAAATGAATATTAAATGTTTTTCCTTTATAATTCAATTATCTGTGTCATTGGCTAAAGATATCAGTTATATTGTTGCATGCATTCAGGCATCATTTCTTGCAGGAAGCAGATGGTGTTTAGTGTTACCCACACAGCAAAACTCTGCTTGTGTTACTGTGAGTTCATATTGTTTTTTTGTGATGAAAAAACAATTTTAGTTGATGTTTACAGTTACTAACGAGTAGACAAACTACTCCATGTGCTCTCTGTGTAGGTTTAGTTTCATGTTTTAGCACATTTCTCCTCTGGTAATACTGTGTTTCATATCAGCTGGGAGATGTACTTCCTTTGTGTATCAGTCCTTGAGTTTGGGATGTTTAATCAGTAGTTTAAATGTTAGTTGTGTCAGTGCATTTCTTGGTTTATCAAGTCACTGAGTCAGTTCTAGAGATTTGCCGCTAGATGGCACCCAAGCACCAGTTACTGTATATTGATCTCACTATAGACATTACAATCGACTGTAAAAGGCTTTTCTGTGTATTGTGCAGGTTGTCATTTACAAGCAACATTGACATTTAAAGTAATATCTGTATTTGTGCTTGATCTCTTAGCATTATTATCCTATTCCCTACTTCAGTTCTGTAACATCAAAACCCATACCTGTTCAAGTTCAAGTTCGGTTTATTCGTCACATACATAGTCATACACAGTATAACACGCAGTGAAATGGTGGAGAGTGCTCTGTCCAAACTGAGGAAGAGAAACACCCCTATGCACAGGGGTGCATAGAGAAAAATATATATATGCAGATAAATATATATATTCTATGTACAAAAATATATTAACAATGTATGTACAATATATGTATATTATGATTATATACACAATGTACAATGTATATGGTTGGGTATATATGTACACAATCTACAGAATGTACAGATATTACACCTTTGAACTCAGTATGGCTTTAAGTGTTCTGGCCAACACACCAGGTTGAACACAGTTATAAAGCCAACCAGTGCCAGTCATCCCAGTCCCCTACAGTAGTCTTTACTACACTTTTGAGACCTTGAAACTATTTTCAACACAACTGCTTCAAACATCTCAGTGTTTCGCAAAGCCTCGCTTTTCCCACCACCACCTATGGTGTACTGTAAATGTAGTGAACTACTGATGTACACTGATTAAGGACAAAGATACCACCACCTATAGTGTACTGTAAATGTAGTGAACAACTGATGTACACTGATTAAGGACAAAGATACCACCACCACCTATAGTGTACTGTAAATGTAGTGAACTGATGTACACTGATTAAGAACAAAGATACCACCACCTATAGTGTACTGTAAATGTAGTGAACTACTGATGTACACTGATTAAGGACAAGGATACCTCCACCTATAGAGTACTGTAAATGTAGTGAACAACTGATGTCTGTTATCTGCCCTTAATCAATGTACATGTTGTCAGGTTCAGTATCACTATTTCAGCTGTACCCAAATGTAACAGTGACAGAATGTTAATGCAACAAGAAACAGAATAAACAAATCTTGTGCTGAAGAAATAAGCATTACTCTGTAGTTTTAGATTGACAAAATGGTAACATGGACATAGCTATAGAGCTGTGTATTAATAAAGTCACAGCATAACACAACTGAAACTATAAATCATCACTATAGTGTCTTACTTCAATGCAACTGCACCACTTTATGTTCCAGATAATTTCCATGATGAAATGTCATAGTGATATATTTCACAGACTAGCGTTGATGGATTCTGTCCGTCATCTCGCTAACGTGTACCCTGTGTAGTGTTCTGTCTTGCTCAGGACCCAACAGTGGCAACGGTGGGGCTGGAACCAGCAACTTTCCAATTATAAGTCAAGTTCCTTAACCACTGAGCCTGGTTTTATATTTGACTCGTTGTCTCTGGTGTGAGAGTGTGTGTGTCAGAAATTATGCGGTTGCTCCTCTTCCCGTCATGCACAGATTAACACACTGTATGCATCACTAGTATAAATACATGTGTTCTCTATAGATTAATTTGCCGTATGCAGTGAAAAGCTTTGAATCAAGTAAATTTAAGTTGAGAACTCAGTGTAAATATGATGAAATTACACTTGAATTTCTTTGTCATTGGGTGTGTTACATACTGGTTGTGCTGGTTGCTAATTGGTGTTATTTGGTGCTTTGGCAGTTGACGGCCAGTGTGCACATATTTGGGGCCATTACGCGTCAGAATAACACTCCAACATAAAGTGCACATATATACGGTCTGTTACGGTATCTGAGTGCTCAGAGTATCACTCCAACATAATGTGACCATATATACGGTCTGTTACGGTAACTGAGTGCTCAGAGTATCACTCCAGGGCCTGAGGGAACTTTGACGCATATATGAGAGCTTTATGTTCTCATCCACATGTATGTTTCATACAACTTTTTTATGTGTCTATATTTTTATATGTTCTTGTTCTTCCACTTTTTATCTATTTTATGTAGTCTGTTTCAAATGGCAACAGACAGTCCTACAATATTTCACTACATGTAGTACTGTGTGTAACTTTTGTGACGAGTGAGACGCACAGACTCCCACTAAATGAAACATTTAGTGGCATTAAACATTTAAGACAAGGGCGGCACTCACACGTTACATTAAAAGGGAACAAAAACACTCTTAACCACAACACTGGCTGCACAAACATGGATACGAACATGCCGCTAACAACGACCAACACTGAGATGCGCACTGGCGGGTTAAAGAGACGGACAAACTCAACGCTGAACCCGGGGAGGTGCGCGTCATCACGGGGGCGTGGCCCCTGCACCACGTGATTTACGGGGGCGGGGCAGTCCGTGAGAACAAATATCACAGACACAGTGAAGGTCTCCACAGGGCTTTGGGAATTAAGAACCAGCACTGAAAACCTTTACAAAATCGCTCACCAAATGGGAACTGTATAATATTAATTCATTAATACATTTGAAAGCATCCAGACTTCAGTTCCCACTGTGTGGAAACATTACATCTCCTGTGGGAAGCATTCTGGGAAAGTTGATTACTTATTATGGGGATTTGCTATTTAATTTCTTTAAAATAGAAAAACATACAAGTGATGGTGCACAGCTTTTTGTGTGTTTAAAGGGAATTTTAAATATATTCAGTATAACATTATTTATGTATTTAGTGGAATATGTAACTGAATCCAGTAGTGTGTTCAGTGTTCTGCTGTCATCACTATTTCAGTTGTCCACCTACCTTGTTCATATCAGTGTGTACTTCATTTTTAATATGTTGTCAATTTTGTCAGGAATTTATTCAGTGTGATTCACTCTGTGTGTATGAACTGTTGACAGAAAGCAGAGAGCAGCATCTCCAGTGTCCAGTGGTGTATGTGTGATTCTCCATAATGGGGAATTATAACTCCAGCAGAAGAGGAGGAACCTCTGATCCAAAGTGAGGAGCTTTCCATCAGCACTTAATCTGAGAAAACAGGAAGAGGGAATATTCAGGATAAATGGGATGTAGTGAAGTATGTAATTACTCAAAAGTTTCCTCATCTTCATCAGGGTAAAGAGAGCAGAGTCTCCAGCACCCAGCTGTGTGTCTCTGAAGAGTGATGTGTCCATGGGTCGTCTTCCTAGCTTCAACAGTGGACCTGTGCCGTCTGACCCAAAGTGTCACATCACACACTCATATTCTTTCATTATTGTAGGTGTGGAAGGGTGGAGGGTGCTGTTCTGTCAGTAATGTAAGGTAGACTCCATCTTTACTGTTTTAAGATCATTTGTAAGGTGTGTTAATGATGATCACTGAGTGATGATGACAGTCAACAATTCCAGTTATACAGCTCCTCCTTTTAATGACAACATGTATGACATAGTGGGGGAAATAAGAGTTAAGCTCTCTGAGAATGAGTTCTCATTAAGTGATATGTGTACTTTTTAAATACCTTAATAACTAATAGGGAAACAGACCACAGTGAGGTTTTATTTTTAGAACCTGGTTCAAAGTGACCAGTCCTTCAGGTTCGATCTCCTCCAAGTTCCCCCCAGCCCTCTGTCCTCTGTAGCCGGATCAATCCGGGGAAGTCCAGACACTGACACCAAGGTAGTGAATCAAGAGAGTTCCACTTTATTGAGGAAAGCACAGAGTATATATGTGTCCTGTATCTACTATCTAAATCTGCAGGATGACAGGGGGAAAAGCGAGGCATGATCTAAGGGCCTACGTAGAAAGGAAAGAGACAAGGTTAGTAAAGATGTTCTATGCATGAACGAGCCACGAGCTGTTCCCGTGCTAGCCATGAGCTACTCCTGTGCTGAGAGAGAGAGAGAGAGAGAGAGAGAGAGAGAGAGAAAGGGAGCGGTAAAGGAGACAAGAAGAGGGAGCGGATGACCTCGGGTGACCAGCTCACGGTCAAGCTGCCATGTCATGGCTGATGGGCAGAGACCTTGCATTAGGTGCCTGAAGACAGAAAGGCTCCAGTGTCTAACATTCCTAAGAGTTATTAAACACTCAGCTGGGGTTGTATAACCTGCACTCTACAGTACTCACCAGAGGAGGGTGAGGTGTTATTAAACACTCAGCTGGGGTTGTATAATCTGTACTCTACAGTACACACCTGTAACTTTTGAACACACACACAAGGAAGAGGATCCAATTGCAAGTGGTTTTAATAGTGAAATCAAACCGATCCATGGGGGTCAGACAGGTGTTCGCGGTCAGGTTGTTCCGAGGTCAATAACACGGGGCAGAGTCTGGGGGGTGTCCAGGTGCCAGGAGGGAGACGAGGTGTGAAAAACGGGCAGAAGTCGGGAAACCAGGAAGACAAACAAGATTCTAGAACACTTGGCACGCACCGAGTAGGAATTGTTCATGACGTGAACACAGGGGAGGGATGCTGATAAAGGGGCAGTAATGAGGAGAATGAGGATCAGGTGTGTGCTAGAACTCTGGTGAATCAGATCAGGGGTGTGTGCAAGTACGCATGGCAGTGCAGGGCTAAGTGTGGTTACTGGGGTTCATAACAGCAGAGGAGGGTGAGGTGTTACTAAACACTCAGCTGGGGTTGTGTAACCTGCACTCTACTGTACACACCAGAGGAGCCTCATGAGATTTTATTGGCATGGAGACCTGCATAAACTTTACAACAGTTCTGTTAGTAAAGTACCTATAAATGTACAGATGGAAAACTGGTTTACAAAGATACATCATCTAGAGATGAGAGTGATGAGTGAAGTGAGTCGTACAGGTAGTCTCTCTCTGTCTGATCACTTAGTGTCTGGTGTGTAGTACAGGTAGTCTCTCTCTGTCTGCTCACTGACTATAAGACAATAAACATCATCTCAATAAGAGAGACACTGACTGTAAGGCAACTGAAGGAATAGCATTGCTTTAGTCTTGTAAACACCTACTGTTAATACCTCTATATCACCACTAAATGTCATCTTATACCCACCCAGAGTTACATGTCTAATACTGTTAATACCTCTATCACCACTAAATGTCATCTTATACCTACCCAGAGTTACATGTCTAATACTGTTAATACCTCTATATCACCACTAAATGTCATCTTATACCACCCAGAGTTACATGTCTCCTCACCTTGAGGAATCTTCATCTATCTTAGTGGGTGCCAGTGGAGAGGTTTCTGCAGATTCATGTGTCTGTATTTTGTCTGGCTGAGAACAGAACGTGTTTCTTTGGAAATGTGCTTGTGAATGGATAGCTATCAGGGAACGCGTTCCTCCCACAGGTCACGTGGTTTGGCCCGCCGTGTGCAGTGGGAGGGTCTTGTTTGTTTATCGTGTTTGTAACCACGCCTGCAAACACCTGCACCTGGTTTAGTCTCGTTATGTGTGTGTATTTAAACCCAGACTCAGTCATTGTTCATGGTTTGTCTTTGTTTATGGTCATGTTGTTGAAGTACTTGTTCACCGCGTTAATGTTAAACGTGTTCGATGACGTTAAATGTGAGTGCCGTAGTCTTCCGTCTTTATCAATAAATGTCTGTCTACGTCGACGGAGTCTGTGTGTCCTGCGACATTCGGATCGTTACAATAACATAATGCAGACTGGCTTCTCTAGGCTGTCTGTCCCTGGACTACTTTCCTAAGAGAGGATAAAAATGGATGGGGTTTCTGTGTAAATCTCTTCTGGTTTTTGTCTGCCCCCCTTTGCATTTTTCTGCCTGGTTTCTGATTGATCTCTTTCACAAACAGCCTCCCACACAAACATGTACCACACACACTGACATACAAATTCCCTCCTGAAGTAGGAGGGAGGTGTGTGTGTGTGGGTGTGTGTGTGGGTGTGTGTGTGGGTGTGTGGGGGCTCTCGCTCCCCCTCCCGCTTGTGCTCTCTCTCTCTCTAACGGCTCCCTCACACTCCTCTGTGTATCAGATAAAAGTCTACTACAGCTCCCTGGGAAAACTAAATATATTACTATACTTGCGATTCCCAACATTTCCACTTGCTGCATACATACATGTCAGTTCTGGAGCAAGTATAAGTATGATGCATCATATGTCTAATGCCACACAATCAGCATTCATGTTCATTAATCACTTCATAAGCATTATGTGTGCATGTCATAACAGCCTCTAGCTCTCCATTAGGTCTTAATATTTTATACAATGGTTCTTTTTTCACAGCATATCAAACGTCCCTTTTTCTAATTTCATGATGCCCCTCAAAAACCATCCAGAAGCTTCCATCTTTTCTCTTTCCCACAGTTTTTCTGAAGTATGGTATACCTGAGCCACCCTTCCATCATGATAACACACCATAACCTTTACTGCACTACCAGTGTCAGCCTGAACACATGCTGTATCCTCGACTCTCCTTCTCACTTCTCCCCTGACTAAAATGACGTAATACAACAGCCTCCAAATTAGGATCAGCTTTAATCTTTTTATCAGTTGATCCTCTCTGTGTGTTACACTCCTTCAACCAGGCAACCACCAGCCAGATGCCTTTTCTTTCTCACGCGTCTACAATTTCTTTTCTTTTGGAAACACAAATATTGAACAATTTTCCCTGTAAACAGTCATATGTTTTCAACAACGTTATTCTCAGTTATTCTTTAGTCTATCCCAACCCGGCATGTGCCAGGACCTGTTTCTCTCTGAAGACTCTTGGGATTGAGCACGACCTCCTCACTCCAGTTTAACACAGCAAGGCTCCGCCCAGGAGGTATCGTTGGGTGCCAGCAAGCCTTTCCGTGCGACACATCTAGAGGCGACCTCGTCCGAGGAGGAAACTCCCTTCACTAGGACACACAGCCCCACACCAGTGGCAACCCCAGAGATGGGCAGAGTAGCTGGTGCGCCTCCTGAAACAGATGCGCGGAAGTCACCACCCCCCATATCGGCGAGGGATGGACTCCAGCCCAGCTGACGACTGGGGGACAGCCTGGGGCTCCTGCCGGCTTACCTGGACTCCTTAATAATCCCTTGTGTATTTTTGTACTTGTATCTGTCACCGTGTCTGTCCCCATCACGCTGTGTGTACCAGTCACTTTGTCCATCTTGGTGTCTGTGCTTGTGCCTGTCAGTGTGTCCTTCCCCCCTCTGTCCTGCTCTCGCTCGCCGTGTCGGGTCGCTCTGTCCTCTGGCCTCACCGTTTGGCGTCGGTTTCGGGGCCGTAGCCCGATAGGCTGGTGCGCGGGGAGTCGCGTCGTTGGAGGGGGGGGGGGGGGTCTCTGTCACTGAACAGCGCCTCCTCCTGAACGTCTCCTCGTGTGTGTTCGTCAGCGTGGCCACGCCCCCCTGTGCTCCACACCTGCCCCCCGTGGTTTCATTAGTCTGTGTGTATTAAAGTCTAGCGTGGCCGTGTTACTGCTGTCAGTGTGTGGATATGCGAGCCTGCGAGTTACGGTGAGTGTTACGTGTAAAAATAAACGTGTGTTTGTGTTTAATGCGACTCGTCTCCGCATCCTGTTTAGCCTCCTCGTTACATATTCCCTCAGTTCTAATTTGTTTTGTTGAATTTAGATGTTTACTAAGATATTCACTTAGCCAAAACTTATATGAGTAAATTAAATATTCACTGTTCCAAAACTCTGTTAACCGTCACTCCCACTGGTTAAATTTCCTATCCTGTAATATTTCAACTCTACCCTTTTGCTAATGTTTTAACATGTATGCTCCTTACTGCAGTGACTGGCACCGTCAGAGTTTTATATTCCACTTGGCCCTTTGGTTTTATGTATAGTATATAATTTAATTTACTGGTATTGTTACTGTAACAGTCAATTTATTTTGCGTGCACGCAGTACCTAATCAAGTATTATTTGGGATCATGAGGCAACCCGTCTACATACCCAGTTACCTCCTTGGTAATTTAGTAACTTCCCCTTTTCTGAACTTTCGTAATAAGCTTTAACGTGAGGCGTTCAAGGTTATTCGACGGTGTACGTCGTATCAGTGCACACTATGCTGTTATCGGGGTGCTACTAACTTGTTGTGGCCACATTTAGACAAAGACACCTGGAACAAACGCAACAGTTACATTTCTCTCTGTTTCACACACTCTTCATTTCTCTTTATTCACTGTGCATTTGTCTTTACTTCATAATTTATTAAGCCATTTTTTCTTCACCATTTCCCTTAACAGTAAGATTATGTGCAACTATTTTTATTTCCTCACTACTTTTATAGCAGGTTTTTGTGAATGTTCACTTTTTACCTGCTGACTTTTTTACTCCTTTTTTGTCATTTTATGCATTTCATCAGTCTGTTCTCACTCCCTTAATTCTCAGTCTGCACCCTAAAGACCCACAAGGCTCCACTACAAAACTGTCACGGAACGTGCAGCGGGGGGACTTTCATTTGTGGCCACGCGCCTGCGCACACCTGCACGTCGTCTCGTCTGTGTGTATCTAAACTCACGTCAGGGTGCGCCGCGTTAATGTTTTTTTGTCATTGTGAAAGTGTATGCGTGTTCATCGTGTTGGTCTAAAGTCGATCGTTTGTAATACGTGAGTGCCGCTGTCGTTTATGTTAATGTTCGTTCCAGTCGGTGGAGTCTGTGCGTCCTGCGGCACTCGGGCCACCTCGCGTTACAAAAACTCTTTGGACAAGGTCTGTACCACCTATGCAGAATTCTTCAAACAGGTTATCTGCTGAGCTTTAACGGTGCGTGTGTGGATTCAGACCCTGGTCACAGACACAATGCAGCTTTGGGTCGTAGGTCATCTGGTGCTGATAACCCTCCTGCCGACTGTATGGATCCATTTGTCAATTGACCCAATTGATCCCTGTAGTGCAGGCCACCAATTAATGTTGTTTCTTAATTTTTCCAAGTTTCCAACTGTTTATTCAATACACACTAAATAGAAAATAAAGATGCAGACTCTGGAATTAATTGAATTAATTGCTGGTCCTGTCTTTATTCTGATCTTAGTGTTACAAATGAGGCCTAGTCTGGAATATGTCTAACAATCACACAACACACATTTTTATACAGTTTCAGAAGTGATTATGTAATCACCTACCTTCTTTACATACTAGTGTTTGAAATCTCCACCACTATGTTCAGACATGCATTATTCAATATATGCAAATTGAAACTTGTCACAATTAGTCCCTCCCAGCTTCTGCGTTTCGTGTTTTCCTTGTCTTATGTAGTTTAATTCCATGTCATAGTTTTGTTTTCTCCATGCCTCATTTGATTTTCCACACCTGTCCCTTGTTTTTACCTTGTTAGGTTCATGTATTTAAACCACGTCGGAGGCCCTGTGTCTTTGGCTGTTCATTGTGTTTGTTTGGTAGAATGTGTTTAATTGAATGTTTGTGTTTGGCTATGTCAGAAAGCCTGTCTGTTTTTCAAAGCCTGCATTTGTTAGCCCGTGTGTCATTTCTTAGTTTCTGTTGTACTCTGCTTCCCCTGTTTGCCTTCATGTACTTGTGTTTTTGGTTCATCATGTATCCTCATACTCTCTATATTGGCTTTATGACCTTGGACTACCCTAAGGACTCTGAATCTGGATTTGCCCTTATTAAATCTCACACTTCTCTATACGTGTTTGCCTCTTTACTGCTCACTGTTACAATCCCGTTGGAAGATTTCTTTTTTTTTTTCTTTTTTTTTTTTTTTTTAAACAAAGATGATCTTAACTTACACCACCAAACACCTGCCAGATGTTGCAGGTCAGCATCAATCTGCCCTTGTGGTAAGATAACAAACCTTGCTTAACCACAGAACTCTCAAAGAAGCTTTCAAGTCTTAAAAACGGAGATCTTTTCCAGCACTAAGGAAGTTATTTCTCACTGGAACAGTTCAGAGTGATCTGCCTTAGACTACCACAGAGGCCTTGAAACCACTTGCATCAGAGCCTCTGTACTGCACGTAAAGACTCAAAAAGGCCTCTTGACCTTCAGATACCCCAAAACATTATCCAGTTCTGCTACCATTCTCTCCAAATATAAGTTGTTATTAAAAAACAGTGAACTCATTCAAACCACCTGGTGCTCACTGCAGTAATATTGTTTCTTTCAGTCTATCTCGTGATGTCTGGGCCTTAGTCCAAGACCTAACACAGGGGGCTTCCAAGGCCTTATATTGATGCCTGCAGGAGCCTTTTCTCTACATAATCCAGTTTCTTTTAGACTTCATGTTCTTACAGTATAATTTAATTTTATTACCTCACTCTCCTGGGATCTTGTGACAGTGGAATTCTTTACACTGTGCTGCATCACTGTTATGCCACACACCTAACCAGGAGAGCTCTTGGACTAGTTGTGTCAGGACTAACCAGGGGTTGAGTTCTTGGGCTCGTTGTGTCAGGACTAACCAGGAGAGCTCTTGGACTAGTATGTGAGGACTAAGCCGGAGAGCTCTTGGACTAATGTGTCAGGACTAACCAGGGGTTGAGTTCTTGGGCTCGTTGTGTCAGGACTAACCAGGAGAGCTCTTGGACTAGTATGTGAGGACTAAGCCGGAGAGCTCTTGGACTAATGTGTCAGGACTAACCAGGGGGTTTAAGCTCTTGTTCTTGTGAACTAGGACTAACCAGTGGGTTTATCTCTTGGACTAGTGAGCCAGAGACAGATACAGCGATCTTTATTGAGAGGGCACATGCAATAAAAAAGCATTCTCCTCCACACAGCAAGTCTTACAGATCCAGAGTAAAACACCTCCATGTGAAAAATGCAACTGAGTAAATTTTATTTCACAATTATAATTCTAAAATTTGATACAAATAAAAAGAAAACATGAGCTATCTCTATTTTTCTGTTCTAGTTTTGCTATAGTAACAGGATCTCCTATGGCGATAGCAGGTAAAGGTGTGGAGGACACCTCACTAGGTGTTTCATTCCTACAGCAGGTGCTCTGGACCTCTGACAATGATGGAAGCTGTTCAAGCTCTGATAGCAAAAGTTGATCAGGACAGAGTTTTGTTGTCGATCACTTTTTATTAATCAACAACAAGACTTGTGGGGCATGATGAGATATTAGACTAGTAGCCTACAAGTTAGAATATCCCAAACAGAAGAAGAAAACCAGCTTATACTGCAGTTGTCAAGACTATTACTTTATCACTTACTATATGTGAGAGAGAGAGAGAGAGACAGAGAGACACAGACACAGACTGAGAGACTGGGCCTTTACGCTGGATAACATCCTGGGTGATTAAGTGTAACTAGCCCGTCGAGGGACAGAGTGTTACAAATACTACACCATCTCAGATTGAGGAGATATTCCCGTTTGTACCGAGAGGACTGTTGTTTTTTGTGCTCAATAGAGTGAAGTAGTCGTTGTGTTTGAATCAGGCCTGCTACGTATTTTATTTTGGGGTTTCTGGTTTAATATAATTATGTGCGATTTTTTAGGTTTAAGAAAGAAACAAGCTAAGAATAGGTTTGTTATATCCGGTTTTTCCTCTTCTCTATTCTATTGGTGTAACGCGAGGTGGCCCGAGTGCCGCAGGGCGAGGGGCAGGACGCACAGACTCCACCGACTGGGACGTACATTTATTAACATAAACGACAGCCGCACTCACTTATTACAAACGATACACATGAACATGAAACGATTGACATTTAAACAAACACGATGAACACGCATACGCTTTAACAATGACGAAAAACCATTAACACGCTACATCAACAATAACCAACACCTTGCACTCTGCCACGGGTTTATATACATTTAGACAGACAAGGTGCAGGTGTGGTTACAAACAAAACAGCCCCCCCCCACTGTACGTGGCGGGCCCAACCACGTGACTCGGGGGGAGAAGCGCGTTCCGTGACAACTGGTATATAATGTTTTTGTGCTAAAATGTAATGTTGAATAATAATTGTCATATGCAAATTTATGACATCCGAGTAGTCATTAATTACACTCTGTAGTGAGGCTGGGAGTCATCTCAATGGAATCTGGTTGTGTTCTGCTATAAAGGACCCCTAGATAGTTCACTCGGAGATAGCTCACTTAATATTTTAATATACTTATCATATGATCAGGAACCTGTTTGGTTCCTTCTTCTAATGGAAGAGCACTGCAGTGATCCCGCTGTTATTTATTCTTACTGTTGTCTTGTATCTTTATCTCCTCTGCAGGGCATTTAAAGCAACGCTAATACACATTTACTGCTATTCTACTACTAGACTGTGTTCTATGTGTTCTGTGTTTAATATACAAAATAATCTTCTTATTTAGGACTCTTTTATATTTGTCTTATAATGTAGAGTATTATGTATTAATGTTATAT
This sequence comes from Electrophorus electricus, assembly GCF_041902795.1. Classification (NCBI taxonomy): domain Eukaryota; kingdom Metazoa; phylum Chordata; class Actinopteri; order Gymnotiformes; family Gymnotidae; genus Electrophorus; species Electrophorus electricus. The sequence continues at coordinate 2,747,961 of NC_137497.1, forward strand.
GGAGGTATCTAATGTGATTATATCTAATGTGATTTGAATAAGCAGTTTGCTTCTCTGAAAAATTACACACCAAATGTAAAAAACTAATTATTAGTTGTGCTGTTGCATGAATTTAAAGTGATTATTCATAGTATATTTTTGTTAATAATGCAAAGTGGTGTTATTGCTGTTATTATTATTATATAATGTACTTTTCTGATGTACCAAATACAGGCAAACAAATTATTTTTCCACAATACTTGAAATAAACACACACACACACACACACACACACACACACACACACACACACTCATTTCCAACATTCGGCCATTAAGAAGCTTCTTTATTTGTCATGTGCACAACATGCCATGGACGTCCACACACTTACATGCTTATTGTGAGTCTGATTATCTGTCTAAATTACAATCATCTGTAAGTTAGATCTACAAAGCGGTATGTGAAGTTCCGAAGTGTTTCATCGTACCGACATAGTGGAGATTTACTCTCAGCGCAGCCGCAAAACAAGTCCGTGTAGGAGGGACTGACTCCATTGGCTGTATAGACTGCATGTCTATGATTGGCTGCAGAAAAATGACGGACAGGTAACTTTGGCTGCTGATTGGCTTAATAAAAATGACTGACATAAGAAATCGGTTGTGTAATTGGCTTCAGTTGAAAATGATTGACATGTGCTCCGCCCTCTACTTTCCCGCTGGAGTTCCTGTAGTCTCTCCCTTTTTCTCCCTTTTCCCACTTTTCTCGCCATTAGTTGGGCGGATTGGAGATACGCGCGGTAAGTTCATTCTGTTTGATAAAATGCGATGTCGGTGCAGTTTAAACAACGTGTTTTGTAAGCAAATTATGTGTTTAAATTGTAGGTTCACCCAAAAGTGGATTAAATGTAAAGATTAAAGTCCTGGGGAAGTTAACGCTACGCATCTAAAATAACGGGACACTAAACTGGCTAACAACTAAAATGACGGACACCAGGCACGATTGCGCAGTTATATTTAAAATAATTTAACGGGGTCAGATATATGTGGTCAGTTATTGTAAATCTGGATTTTAAGTCGTAGTTAGTCAGTGATCTTTCCAAATCGTCCCAGTTAAAACTCCTCTGGTCTAAACGTAAAGTCGCTGCTGTGATGTGTTTTTTACAGTTAGTTTCTGTTCAGTTTCAGCCATTTTGTAGTGTTGTCCACATTCTCAGTGGGCAGTTCAGATTCCCTGTATAGTTCATTAGCTGTAGTGTTACCTGTAGTTAGGATGGGACGGTCGACACGGACGTTTCTACGCTTGTTTCGAGTTCCTGAAGCGCAGCGTTTTTGAAACGCTGATCCGAAGTGTGGCTCAAAACGGCCATGTCACGTGACCACAGGTGACCTAAGCTTGTGTTTCTACAGGTGTTATACAGTACCTGCTGCTCCTGGCTTTGACTGACAGTGTCTGAAACACACCTGATCACACATCTGTCTCAGTCACACACTCTATGGATGCTTATAAGTCAAGAAAACACACCCCAACTTTGAGGGGTTTTGTGAGAATAGAGAATTGAGAGACCGAGAGATTTAGTGTTGTCTAGATAGAAGGTTATTGAGAGGACATATTGACTAATAGGCTAGTGAGAGACATCCAGTGAGCAGTAGTTATAGATACAGTGACATTAATATATAGAAAGTATGTAGAGAGAGATCCTCTGGTTTACTGACAGGAGTGATGTGCTGTATATCCACACATTTATATAATGGTAAAAACACCTGTGTATGCCAGGAACAAGTGTTCACTGTGAATGAATCTTTTCCAAGACTGAGGAGGTAATTTGGGAAGAAAACAAGCCGACTCAGACCCAAAACAGCAGAACAACTAACATTTTAAAATATAAATATTATAATAAATGAGATGTTCCTTTATTTTACTTTATTGAACTTCATTATCCATAATCATAATTATCTATATTCACAACACTTCCTTCTGCCATAGATGAAATATGGTCCACACAGAAAGTTAATTAAATAGATACCAAGAATTTTAAAAGCCTTACAGAACACAACAGAAAACAAGCATCCTTTGTTGTGGTTGTATGGTAATTTCTCTGAAATATTTATTGATCATATGTATCGATAGCCTGGCATAACCGACCAGAATAATATCTAGGCAGAGTAGGTTACTCTTTGTTTTTTACAGAAAAAAATTATCAAGATGTTGGCAGAAGTGGCCACTGTGGAGATCATGTCAGATTGTATCTGTTCAACAGGCCCAGACGTGATGGACGAATTATGATGAATATTATTTAATTTTGTTTTTCTTTATATTATATTTGTTCAGTATTGTGTCATTGGCTAAAGATATTAGTGGATTATGCAGTTAAACTCTGTGTCATTGGTTAAAGATGTCGGTTGTACGGTTGCGTGCGTTTAGACGTCATTTCTTGCAGTGCTGAGTGTTACCCACACAGTAAAACTCTGTTTGTGTTAAACCCAGAGACTCTGTGTTACTGATAAAATGTAAGTCAGGCATCTTCTTTTTATGGTGGTGTTTTGTTAGGAAAAGGCAGTGTTAGTTGATGTTTAGAGTTATCATTAAAGAGCAGACACGTTACTCCATGAGCTCTCTGTGTAGGTTTAGTTTCATATTTTAGCATTTACCACATCTCTCCTCTGGTAATACTTTGTTTCATATCAGCTGGGAGATGTACTTCCTTTGTGTATCAGTCCTTGAGTTTAGGAGGTTTAATCAGTAGTTTAAATGTTAGTTGTGTCACTGCATTTCTTGGTTTATCAAGTCACTGAGTCAGTTCTAGAGATTTGCCGCTAGATGGCACCCAAGCACCAGTTACTGTATATTCAGCTCACTATAGACATTACAATCGACTGTAAAAGGCTTTTCTGTGTATTGTGCAGGTTGTCATTTACAAGCAACATTGACATTTAAAGTAATATCTGTATGTGCTTGATCTCTTAGCATTATTATCCTATTCTCTACTTCAGTTCTGTAACATCAAAGCCCATAACTGTTATTACACCTTTGAACTCAGTATGGCTTTAAGTGTTCTGGCCAACAGACCAGGTTGAACACAGTTATAAAGCCAACCAGTGCCATTCATCCCAGTCCCCTACAGTAGTCTTTACTACACTTTTGAGACCTTGAAACTATTTTCAACACAACTGCTTCGAACATCTCAATGTTTCACAAAGCCTCACTTTTCCCACCATCACCTATAGTGTACTGTAAATGTAGTGAACTACTGATGTATACTGATTAAGGACAAAGATACCACCACCTATAGTGTACTGTAAATGTAGTGAACTGATGTACACTGATTAAGGACAAAGATACCACCACCTATAGTGTACTGTAAATGTAGTGAACAACTGATGTACACTGATTAAGGGCATATAACAGACATGTTGTCAGGTTCAGTATCACTATTTTGGCTGAACCCAAAAGTAACAGTGACAGAATGTTAATGCAACAAGAAACAGAATAAACAAATCTTGTGCTGAAGAAATAAGCATTACAGAATTTCACTCTGTAGTTTTTGATTGACATAATGGGAACATGGACATAGCTATAGAGTTGTGTATTATTAAAGTCACAGCATAACACAACTGAAACTATAAATCATCACTATAGTGTCTTACTTCAATGCAGCTGCACCACTTTGTTCCAGATAGTTTCCATGATGAAATGTCACAATGATCTATTTCACAGACTAGCATTGATAGATTCTGTCTGTCATCTCACTAATGTGTACCCTGTGTAGTGTTCTATATAGACCCGTCTGTGTGGGGGAATGTGAGTGAGTAGAACATTACATTTATGGCATTTACCTGACACTTTTACAATTCTGACTGAGTACAACTCAAGCAATTGAGGATTAAGGGTCTTGCTGAGGGACCCAACAGTGGCAACTTGGCAGTGGTGGGGCTTGAACCACCAACCTTGCAATTACAAGTCAAGTACCTTAACCACTGAGCTTGGTGCACAAGCTCATGCACAGATTAACACACCGTATGCATCACTAGTATAAATACATGTGTTCTCGATAGATTAATGTGCCGTATGCAGTGAAAAGCTTTGAATCAAGTAAATTTAAATTGAGAATTCAGTGTAAATATAATGAAATTACACTTGAATTTATTTGTCATTGGGTGTGTTACATACTGGTTAAGCTGGTTGCTAAATGGTGTTATTTGGTGCTTTGGCAGTTGACGGCCAGTGTGCACATATTTGGGCCATTACGCGTCAGAATAACGCGCCAACATAATATGCACATATATACGGTCTGTTACGGTATCTGAGTGCTCAGAGTATCACTCCAACAGAATATGCACATATATACGGTCTGTTACGGTATTTGAGTGCTCAGAGCATCACTCCAACATAATGTGCACATATATACGGTCTGTTACGGTATCTGAGTGCTCAGAGTATCACTCCAACATAATATGCACATATATACGGTGTGTTACGGTATCTGAGTGCTCAGAGTATCACTCCAACATAATGTGCACATATATACGGTGTGTTATGGTATCTGAGTGCTCAGAGTATCACTCCAACATAATGTGACCATATATACGGTCTGTTACGGTATCTGAGTGCTCAGAGTATCACTCCAGGGCCTGAGGGAACTTTGACGCATATATGAGAGCTTTATGTTCTCATCCACATGTATGTTTCATACAACTTTTTTATGTGTCTGTATTTTTATATGTTCTTATTCTTCCACTTTTTATCTATTTTATGTAGTCTGTTTCAAATGGCAACAGACAGTCCTACAATATTTCACTACATGTAGTACTGTGTGTAACTTTTGTGACGAGTGAGACGAACAGACTCCCTCCACTTTGTGAAACATTTACTGACATTAAACATTTAAGACAAGGGCGGCACTCACACGTTACATTAACAGGGAACAAAAACACTCTTAACCACAACACTGGCTGCACAAACATGGATACGAACATGCCGCTAACAACGACCAACACTGAGACGCGCACTGGCGGGTTAAAGAGACGGACAAACTCAACGCTGAACCCGGGGAGGTGCGCGTCATCACGGGGGCGTGGCCCCTGCACCACGTGACTTACGGGGGCGGAGCAGTCCGTGAGAACAAATATCACAGACACAGTGAAGGTCTCCACAGGGCTTTGGGAATTAAGAACCAGCACTGAAAACCTTTACAAAATCGCTCACCAAATGGGAACTGTATAATATTAATTCATTAATACATTTGAAAGCATCCAGACTTCAGTTCCCACTGTGTGGAAACATTACATCTCCTGTGGGAAGCATTCTGGGAAAGTTGATTACTTATTATGGGGATTTGCTATTTAATTTCTTTAAAATAGAAAAACACACAAGTGATGGTGCAAAGCTTTTTGTGTGTTTAAAGGGAATTTTAAATATATTCAGTATAACATTATTTATGTATTTAGTGGAATATGTATCTGAATCCAGTAGTGTGTTCAGTGTTCTGCTGTCAGCACTATTTCAGTTGTCCACCTACCTTGTTAATATCAGTGTGTACTTCATTTTTAATATGTTGATGTCAATTTTGTCAGGAATTTATTCACTGTTGATTCATTCTGTGTATGAACTGTTGACAGGAAGCAGAGAGCAGCATCTCCAGAGTCCAGCTGTGTGTGTGTGAAGAGGAACAACTCCATGATGAAGCGTCGTAACTCCAGCAGTGGAGGAGGAACCTCTGACCCAAAGTGAGGAGCTTTCCATCAGCACCTAATCTGAGGAAACAGGAAGAGGGAATATTCAGGATAAATGAGATGTAGTGAAGGATGTAATTACTCAAGACTTTCCTCATCTTCATCAGGGTAAAGAGAGCAGCGTCTCCAGCACCCAGCTGTGTGTCTCTGAAGAGTGACGTGTCCATGGATCTTCCTCGTAACTTCAACAGTGGACCTGTGCCGTCTGACCCAAAGTGAGTGACGCATCACACACTCAGATTCTTTCATTATTGTAGGTGTGGAAGGGTGGAGGGTGCTGTTCTGTCAGTAATGTAAGGTAGACTCCATCTTTACTGTTTTAAGATCATTTGTAAGGTGTGTTAATGATGATCACAAAGTGATGATGGCAGTCAACAATTCAACAAAACAACGTGTGTGTGTTGCTAGAGGACTGGAGTGTGTGTGTGGGGGGGGGTATGTTTGTGATGCTGAAGGACAGGTTTGGTGTGTGTGTGTGTGTGTGTTGTGAAGGACATGTGAGTATGTGGTACGTTTTTCCTGTGAAAGGTGTGTGTGTGTGTGTGTGTGTAGGTTGCTAAAGGACAGGTGTGTGTGAGTGTGTGTGTGTGTGTCTTTGGTATGTTTGTGATGCTGAAGGACGTGTGTGTGTGTGTGTGTGTGTGTGTGTGCTTTGTTTGTAAAGTTCCTGAAGGACAGGTGTGGGTGTGTGTAGGTTGCTAAAGGACAGGTGTGTGTGAGTGTGTGTGTGTCTTTGGTATGTTTGTGATGCTGAAGGACGTGTGTGTGTGTGTGTGTGTGTGTGTGTGTGTGTGTGTGTGTGTGTGTGTGTGTGTGTGTGTGTGTGTTGTGAAGGACATGTGAGTATGTGGTACGTTTTTCCTGTGAAAGGTGTGTGTGTGTGTGTGTGTGTGTGTAGGTTGCTAAAGGACAGGTGTGTGTGAGTGTGTGTGTGTGTGTCTTTGGTATGTTTGTGATGCTGAAGGACGTGTGTGTGTGTGTGTGTGTGTGTGTGTGTGTGTGTGTGTGTGTGTGTGTGTGTGTGTGTAGGCCTCCACCCACACACTGCTTGTGTGTGTGTGTGTGTGTGTGTGTGTATATGTAGTTTAGCACCCACACACTGCTCTTGTGTGTGTAGTATAGCATCCACACACTGCTCATGTGTGTGTATCTGTAGTGTAGCACCCACACACAGCTCCTTTTTGTGTGTGTGTGTGTATTTGTAGTATAGCATCCACACACTGATCCTTTGTGCGTGTGTATCTGTAGTATATCATCCACACACTGAGCCTTTGTGTTTTGTGTGTGTATGTGTATCTGTAGTATAACCATTTTTATTGTTCTCCCACCCTGTTAATATCAGTGTTTACATATATTTTATATTCGACATCATGTAACAGATGGATTGTGTTTTAAATTTTGTAATCATATATTGATGTGAGTTCCTCATCTTCATCAGGGTAAAGAGAGCAGAGTCTCCAACACCCAGCTGTGTGTCTATGAAGAGTGATTGGTCCATGGGTCGTCCTCCTGCATTCAGCAATGGACCTGTGCCCTCTGACCCAAAGTGAGTGACGCATTACACACTCGTATTCTTTCAGATTCTGCTCGTGTGTATCTGTAGTATAGCATCCACACACTGCTCCTTTGTTTGTGTGTGTGTGTGTGTGTTATAGTACCCACACACGGATCCTTTTTGTGTGCTTGTGTGTGTGTGTGTATCTGTGGTATAGCATCCACACACTGCTCCTTTGTTTGTGTGTGTGTGTGTTATAGTACCCACACACGGATCCTTTTTGTGTGCTTGTGTGTGTGTTTGCTATAGCACCCACACACTACTCCTTTTTGTGTGTGTGTGTGTGTGGGTGGGTGTGTGTGTGTAGTTTAGCACCCACACACTCCTCGTTTATGTCTGTGTGTAGACCCGCACCCACACAATGCTCCTTTTTGTTTGTGTTTGTATCTGTCGGATAGCACCCTCAGACTGCTTGTGTGTGTGTGTGTGTGTGTGTGTGTGTGTGTGTGTGTGTGTGTAGGCCCACCCACACACTGCTTGTGTGTGTGTGTGTCTGTGTGTGTGTGTGTGTGTGTAGTTTAGCACCCACACCCTGCTTGTGTGTGTATCTGTAGTATTGCATCCACACACTGCTCCTTTGTGTGTGTGTGTGTGGGGGTATAGCACCCACACACTGCTCCTTTGTCTGTGTGTGTGTGTCTGTCTGTGTGTGTGTGTGTTATAGTACCCACACACGGCTCCTTTTTGTGTGTGTATGTATCTGTAGGATAGCACCCAAACACTGCTCGTGTGTGTGTAGGCCTCCACCTACACACTGCTTGTGTGTGTGTGTATATGTATATGAACCGGGTATATGTATATATCTAACAGTGCACACTAACACTAACATGTATATGTATATGAACCGGGTATACGTATATAACTAACAGTGCACACTAACACTAACATGTATATGTATATGAACCGGGTATATGTATATATCTAACAGTGCACACTAACACTAACATGTATATGTATATGAACCGGGTATATGTATATATCTAACAGTGCACACTAACATGTATATGTATATGAACCGGGTATATGTATATATCTAACAGTGCACACTAACACTAACATGTATATGTATATGAACCGGGTATATGTATATAACTAACAGTGCACACTAACACTAACATGTATATGTATATGAACGGGGTATATGTATATATCTAACAGTGCACACTAACATGTATATGTATATGAACCGGGTATATGTATATATCTAACAGTGCACACTAACACTAACACTAACATGTATACGTATATGAACCGGGTATATGTATATAACTAACAGTGCACACTAACATGTATATGTATATGAACCGGGTATATGTATATAACTAACAGTGCACACTAACACTAACATGTATATGTATATGAACATGTATATGTATATATCTAACAGTGCACACTAACACTAACATGTATATGTATGTATATATCTAACATGAATAATGATGTACAATGAAGTTCACACCAACAGGGTTTACCTACATACATAACTGGCACAATGAACCAGTGCAGGTGTGTGCTAAGAAGGGGGCGTGGTTACAAACACCATGAACAGTCAGTAGTGAACAGTCAGTAGTGAACAGTCAGTAGTGCACGTGGTGGGCCGTACCATGACAGGAACTGAATCCATTACAGTGTGTTCAGTATTCTGCCATCACGACTGTTTCAGGTGTGGTGAAGGAAACACATGCAGCACACACTCCTGACACACAGCTGTAGTATAACACCCACACACTGCCCTTATGTATGTGTGTAGTATAGCATCCACACACTGCTCTTTTGTGTGTGTGCATCTGAAGTATATCATCCACACACTGCTCCTTTGTGTGTGTGTGTGTGTGTGTGTGTGTGTGTGTGTGTGTGTGTGTGTGTGTGTGTTATAGTACCCACACACGACTCCTTTTTGTGTGCTTGTGTGCGTGTTTGCTATAGCACCCACACACTGCTGCTTTGTGTGTGTGTGTGTGTGTGTGTGTATCTGTAGTATAACCATTTTTATTGTTCTCCCACCCTGTTAATATCAGTGTTTACATATATTTTATATTCGACATCATGTAACAGATGGATTGTGTTTTAAATTTTGTAATCATATATTGATGTGAGTTCCTCATCTTCATCAGGGTAAAGAGAGCAGCGTCTCCAGCACCCAGCTGTGTGTCTATGAAGAGTGACTGGTCCATGGGTGATCCTCCTGTATTCAGCAATGGACCTGTGCCGTCTGACCCAAAGTGAGTGACGCATCACACACTCATGTTCTTTCATTATTGTAGGTGTGGAAGGGTGGAGGGTGCTGTTCTGTCAGTAATGTAAGGTCTACTCCATCTTTACTGTTTTAAGATCATTTGTAAGGTGTGTTAATGATGATCACTGAGTGAGGATGACAGTCAACAATTCAACAAAACAACGTGTGTGTGTTGCTAGGGGACTGGAGTGTGTGTGTGGGGGGGGTATGTTTGTGATGCTGAAGGACAGGTTTGGTGTGTGTGTGTGTGTGTGTGTGTGTGTGTGTGTGTGTGTGTGTGTGTAGGTTGCTAAAGGACAGGTGTGTGTGTGTGTGTGTGTGTGTCTTTGGTATGTTTGTGATGCTGAAGGACGTGTGTGTGTGTGTGTGTGTGTGTGTGTGTGTGTGTGTGTGTGTGTGTGTGTGTGTGTGTGTAGGCCTCCACCCACACACTGCTTGTGTGTGTGTGTGTGTGTGTGTGTGTGTGTATATGTAGTTTAGCACCCACACACTGCTCTTGTGTGTGTAGTATAGCATCCACACACTGCTCATGTGTGTGTATCTGTAGTGTAGCACCCACACACAGCTCCTTTTTGTGTGTGTGTGTGTATTTGTAGTATAGCATCCACACACTGATCCTTTGTGCGTGTGTATCTGTAGTATATCATCCACACACTGAGCCTTTGTGTTTTGTGTGTGTGTGTATCTGTAGTATAACCATTTTTATTGTTCTCCCACCCTGTTAATATCAGTGTTTACATATATTTTATATTCGACATCATGTAACAGATGGATTGTGTTTTAAATTTTGTAATCATATATTGATGTGAGTTCCTCATCTTCATCAGGGTAAAGAGAGCAGAGTCTCCAGCACCCAGCTGTGTGTCTATGAAGAGTGACTGGTCCATGGGTGATCCTCCTGTATTCAGCAATGGACCTGTGCCGTCTGACCCAAAGTGAGTGACGCATCACACACTCATGTTCTTTCATTATTGTAGGTGTGGAAGGGTGGAGGGTGCTGTTCTGTCAGTAATGTAAGGTCTACTCCATCTTTACTGTTTTAAGATCATTTGTAAGGTGTGTTAATGATGATCACTGAGTGAGGATGACAGTCAACAATTCAACAAAACAACGTGTGTGTGTTGCTAGGGGACTGGAGTGTGTGTGTGGGGGGGGTATGTTTGTGATGCTGAAGGACAGGTTTGGTGTGTGTGTGTGTGTGTGTGTTTGTGTGTGTGTGTGTAGGTTGCTAAAGGACAGGTGTGTGTGAGTGTGTGTGTGTGTGTCTTTGGTATGTTTGTGATGCTGAAGGACAGGTTTGGTGTGTGTGTGTGTGTGTGTGTGTGTGTGTGTGTGTGTGTGTGTGTGTGTGTAGGTTGCTAAAGGACAGGTGTGTGTGTGTGTGTGTGTGTGTGTGTGTGTGTGTAGGCCTCCACCCACACACTGCTTGTGTGTGTGTGTGTGTGTATATGTAGTTTAGCACCCACACACTGCTCTTGTGTGTGTAGTATAGCATCCACACACTGCTCATGTGTGTGTATCTGTAGTGTAGCACCCACACACAGCTCCTTTTTGTGTGTGTGTGTGTATTTGTAGTATAGCATCCACACACTGATCCTTTGTGCGTGTGTATCTGTAGTATATCATCCACACACTGAGCCTTTGTGTTTTGTGTGTGTGTGTATCTGTAGTATAACCATTTTTATTGTTCTCCCACCCTGTTAATATCAGTGTTTACATATATTTTATATTCGACATCATGTAACAGATGGATTGTGTTTTAAATATTTTAATCATATATTGATGTGAGTTCCTCATCTTCATCAGGTTAAAGAGAGCAGAGTCTCCAACACCCAGCTGTGTGTCTATGAAGAGTGATTGGTCCATGGGTCGTCCTCCTGCATTCAGCAATGGACCTGTGCCCTCTGACCCAAAGTGAGTGACGCATTACACACTCGTATTCTTTCAGATTCTGCTCGTGTGTATCTGTAGTATAGCATCCACACACTGCTCCTTTGTTTGTGTGTGTGTGTGTGTGTTATAGTACCCACACACGGATCCTTTTTGTGTGCTTGTGTGTGTGTGTGTATCTGTAGTATTGCATCCACACACTGCTCCTTTGTGTGTGTGTGTGTGTGGGGGTATAGCACCCACACACTGCTCCTTTGTCTGTGTGTGTGTGTCTGTCTGTGTGTGTGTGTGTTATAGTACCCACACACGGCTCCTTTTTGTGTGTGTATGTATCTGTAGGATAGCACCCAAACACTGCTCGTGTGTGTGTAGGCCTCCACCTACACACTGCTTGTGTGTGTGTGTATATGTATATGAACCGGGTATATGTATATATCTAACAGTGCACACTAACACTAACATGTATATGTATATGAACCGGGTATACGTATATAACTAACAGTGCACACTAACACTAACATGTATATGTATATGAACCGGGTATACGTATATAACTAACAGTGCACACTAACACTAACATGTATATGTATATGAACCGGGTATATGTATATAACTAACAGTGCACACTAACACTAACATGTATATGTATATGAACCGGGTATATGTATATAACTAACAGTGCACACTAACACTAACATGTATATGTATGTATATGAACCGGAAATATGTATATACCTAACAGTGCACACTAACACCAACACTAACATGTATATGTATATGAACCGGGTATATGTATATATCTAACAGTGCACACTAACACTAACATGTATATGTATATGAACATGTATATGTATATATCTAACAGTACACACTAACACTAACATGTATATGTATGTATATATCTAACATGAATAATGATGTACAATGAAGTTCACACCAACAGGGTTTACCTACATACATAACTGGCACAATGAACCAGTGCAGGTGTGTGCTAAGAAGGGGGCGTGGTTACAAACACCATGAACAGTCAGTAGTGAACAGTCAGTAGTGAACAGTCAGTAGTGCACGTGGTGGGCCGTACCATGACAGGAACTGAATCCATTACAGTGTGTTCAGTATTCTGCCATCACGACTGTTTCAGGTGTGGTGAAGGAACCACATGCAGCACACACTCCTGACACACAGCTGTAGTATAACACCCACACACTGCCCTTATGTATGTGTGTAGTATAGCATCCACACACTGCTCTTTTGTGTGTGTGCATCTGAAGTATATCATCCACACACTGCTCCTTTGTGTGTGTGTGTGTGTGTGTGTGTGTGTGTGTGTGTGTGTGTGTGTGTGTGTGTGTGTGTGTGTGTGTGTTATAGTACCCACACACGACTCCTTTTTGTGTGCTTGTGTGCGTGTTTGCTATAGCACCCACACACTGCTGCTTTGTGTGTGTGTGTGTGTGTGTGTATCTGTAGTATAACCATTTTTATTGTTCTCCCACCCTGTTAATATCAGTGTTTACATATATTTTATATTCGACATCATGTAACAGATGGATTGTGTTTTAAATTTTGTAATCATATATTGATGTGAGTTCCTCATCTTCATCAGGGTAAAGAGAGCAGAGTCTCCAACACCCAGCTGTGTGTCTATGAAGAGTGATTGGTCCATGGGTCGTCCTCCTGCATTCAGCAATGGACCTGTGCCCTCTGACCCAAAGTGAGTGACGCATTACACACTCGTATTCTTTCAGATTCTGCTCGTGTGTATCTGTAGTATAGCATCCACACACTGCTCCTTTGTTTGTGTGTGTGTGTGTGTTATAGTACCCACACACGGCTCCTTTTTGTGTGCTTGTATGTGTGTGTGTGTGTGTGTGTGTGTGTGTGTGTGTGTGTTTGTTTGCTATAACACCCACAAACTGCTCCTTTGTATGTGTCTGTGTGTGTGTGTGTAGTTTAGCACCCATACACTGCTCGTGTGTGTATCTGTAGTGTAGCATCCACACACTGCTCCTTTGTGTGTGTATCTGTTGTATATCATCCACACACTGCTCCTTTGTGTGTGTGTGTGTGTGTGTGTGTGTGTGTGTATGTAGTATAGTACCCACACACTCCTCGTTTATGTCTGGGTGTAGACCTGCACCCACACACTGCTTCTTTGTGTGTTTGTGTGGGGGGGGGGGGTATAGCACCCACACACGGCTCCTTTTTGTGTGTGTATGTATCTGTAGGATAGCACCCACAGACTGCTTGTGTGTGTGTGAGTGTGTGTGTGTGTGTGTGTGTTTGCTATAGCATCCACACACTGCTCCTTTGTTTGTGTGTGTGTGTGTTATAGTACCCACACACGGATCCTTTTTGTGTGCTTGTGTGTGTGTTTGCTATAGCATCCACACACTACTCCTTTTTGTGTGTGTGTATGTGTGTGTGTGTCTAGTATAGCACCCACACACTCCTCGTTTATGTCTGTGTGTAGACCCGCACCCACACACTGCTCCTTTGTGTGTGTGGGGGGGGTATAGCACCCACACACAGCTCCTTTTTGTGTGTGTTTGTATCTGTAGGGTAGCACCCACAGACTGCTTGTGTGTGTGTGGGTGTGTGTGTGTGTGTGTAGGCCCACCCACACACTGCTTGTGTGTGTGTGTGTGTGTAGTTTAGCACCCACACCCTGCTCGTGTGTGTATCTGTAGTATTGCATCCACACACTGCTCCTTTGTGTGTGTGTATCTGTAGTATATCATCCACACACTGCTCCTTTGTCTGTGTGTGTGTGTGTGTGTGTGTGTGTGTGTGTGTGTGTGTGTGTGTGTGTGTGTGTGTTATAGTAGCCACACACGGCTCCTTTTTGTGTGTGTATTTATCTGTAGGATAGCACCCACAGACTGCTTGTGTGTGTGTGTGTGTGTAGGCCCACCCACACACTGCTTGTGTGTGTGTGTGTGTGTGTGTGTGTGTGTAGTTTAGCACCCACACACTGCTCGTGTGTGTATCTGTAGTATTGCATCCACACACTGCTCCTTTGTGTGTGTGTATCTGTAGTATATCATCCACACTGTGCTCCTTTGTCTGTGTGTGTGTGTGTGTGTGTGTGTGTGTTATAGTAGCCACACACAGCTCCTTTTTGTGTGTATTTATCTGTAGGATAGCACCCAAAGCACCCAAACACTGCTTGTGTGTGTGTGTGTGTGTAGGCCCACCCACACACTGCTTGTGTGTGTGTGTGTGTGTGTGTGTGTGTGTAGTTTAGCACCCACACACTGCTCGTGTGTGTATCTGTAGTATTGCATCCACACACTGCTCCTTTGTGTGTGTGTATCTGTAGTATATCATCCACACTGTGCTCCTTTGTCTGTGTGTGTGTGTGTGTGTGTGTGTGTGTTATAGTAGCCACACACAGCTCCTTTTTGTGTGTATTTATCTGTAGGATAGCACCCAAAGCACCCAAACACTGCTTGTGTGTTTGTGTGTGTGTGTGTGTAGGCCTCCACCCACACACTGCTTGTGTGTGTGTGTGTGTGTGTGTGTGTGTGTGTAGTTTAGCACCCACACACTGCTCTTATGTGTATCTGTAGTATAGCATCCACACACTGATCCTTTGTGCGTGTGTGTATCTGTAGTATATCATCCACACACTGATCCTTTGTGTTGTGTGTGTGTGTGTGTGTGTGTGTATCTGTAGTATAACCATTTGTATTGTTCTCCCACCCTGTTAATATCAGTGTTTACATATGTTTTATATTCGACATCATGTAACAGATGGATTGTGTTTTAAATATTTTAATCATATATTGATGTGAGTTCCTCATCTTCATCAGGGTAAAGAGAGCAGAGTCTCCAGCACCCAGCTGTGTGTCTCTGAAGAGTGATTGGTCCATGGGTCGTCCTCCTGCATTCAGCAATGGACCTGTGCCCTCTGACCCAAAGTGAGTGACACATCACACACTCATGTTCTTTCATTATTGTAGGTGTGGAAGGGTGGAGGGTACTGTTCTGTCAGTAATGTAAGGTCTACTCCATCTTTACTGTTTTAAGATCATTTGTAAGGTGTGTTAATGATGATTACTGAGTGAGGATGACAGTCAACAATTCCAGTTATACAGCTCCTCCTGTTAATGACAACATGTATGACATAGTGGGAAAATAAGAGTTGAGTTCTCATTAAGTGATGTGTGTACTTTAAATACCTTAACTAATAGGGACACAGGACACAGTGAGGTGTTATTAAACACTCAGCTGGGGTTGTGTAACCTGCACTCTACTGTACACACCAGAGGAGCCTCATGAGATTTTATTGGCATGGAGACCTGCATAAACTTTACAACAGTTCTGTTAGTAAAATACATATAAATGTACAGATGGAAAATGGTTTACAAGGGTACATCACCTAGAGATGAGTGATGAGTAGTACAGGTAGTCTCTCTCTGTCTGATCTCTTAGTGTCTGGTGTGTAGCAAGGACAACATCTGTGTACTGCTAAAATGAACAAGAACAGTTAAGGTTATAAATAAGTTAATGTTGTATTATAGTTCAATAATAAGAAAAATGCAGACAAACTAGTGTACATTTCAGGATCAAGTGAGTGAGGCAGTCATACTGAGCACAGATGAACTCAGTGTGTGTGGAGGGGGGGATTGTGTGCATTTGTTTGTGCACATTTGTGTGTGCACATGCGTGTGTGTGTGTGGGTTTGTGCATGTGCTGAGGGTGAGTAGAGTAAAGCTGAGAACCAAGCAGGTGATGATCAAGACAGTAAACACCATCTAACTAAGAGAGACACTGACTGACTGTTATACCTTCCCAGAGTTACATGTCTCCTACTGTTATACCTTCCCAGAGTTACATGTCTCCTACTGTTAATACCTCTATCACCACTAAATGTCATCTCAAAGTTCAGAGAGGTTTTATTGGTCACTTCAGCTATATACAAGTACACAACAAAAATGAGACAATGTTCCTCCAGGACCATGGTGCAACACAAAACAACAGTGCAACAGACAACATGCTACACAAGTGCAAACAGTCCAATATAGTGCAAAAATGTCATTAAATAAACAAACAATAATAAATACAGAACAGGACAAATACAAAATGAGCAGACAGTGCAATTATTTAGTGCAATACTGGGAATATGTAAAGTGAGTTGTACATAGGAGTCAGTCACATGCTACACTGAACATAGCAGTCACCGGTAGCAGCCAGAACAGTTCAGAGTACAGTGCTGGTTTGGTACAGTACTCTAGCAGCAAGTAGGATAATGTGCAAGACTGCAACAGGAGTGCATAGTTTATTTGTGTGAGGCTTGACTTCAGCACTAGTCCGATGCAAAACAATGCGTGTGTATGTGTAAAAGTGCCGATTTTGGAATCTGAATTGGAATTGGAGTTAACCAGAGTTCAGGAGTCTAATGGCTTCTGGGAAGAAGCTGTTGCACAGTCTGGAGGTGCGGGTCTGGATGCTGCAGTACCTTCTTACAGATGGCCTAAGGGTGAACAGTTCATGTGAGGGGTGTGTGGGGTCTTTCACAATGTTGGTGGCTTTCCGGATGCAGCGTGTTATGTAGATGTTCGTGATGGAGGGAAGAGAGACCCCAATGATCTTCTCAGCTGTTCTCACTATTCTTTTGGTCTTGCGGTCAAAGACGGTGCATTTCCCAAACCAGGTAATGATGCAGCTGCTCAGGATGCTTTCTACAGTACCTCTGTAGAAGGTAGTGAGGATGGGTGACGGGCTTCCCTCAGCTTCCGAAGGAAGTAAAGATGTTGCTGGGCTCTCTTGGTGATGGAACTGGTGTTCAGGATCCAGGTGAGGTTCTCCGCTATGTGAACACCAAGGAACTTGATGTTCTTGACGATCTCCACTGAGGAGCTGTTGATGGCAAGCGGGGAGTGATCTCGCCTTGCTCTCCTGAAGTCAACAACCATTTATTTTGTCTTGTCAACATTCAGATACAGGTTGTTGACCTTACACCAGCTCACCAGTTCTCGCACCTCCTCTCTGTATGGTGACTCATTGTCTTTGTTGATGAGACCCACCACGGTCGTGTCATCGGCGAACTTGATGGGATTCGAACTGTGCGTCGCTGCACAGTCATGAGTCAGCAGTGTGAACAGTAGAGGGCTGAGTACGCTGCCCTGGGGAGCACCAGTACTCAGTGTGGTGGTGTTGGAAGTGCTGCTCCCAATCCGGACTGATTGAGGTCTACCAGTCAAGAAATCCAGGATCCAGTTGCAGAGGGAGGTGTTCAAGCCCAGTAAGCTCAACTTTCCAATCAGATGCTAAGGAACAATGGTGTTGATTGCTGAACTGAAGTCTATGAACAGCATTCTTACGTAGGTGCCCTTTTTATCCAGATGTGTGAGTGCCAGATGAAGTGTGGTAGAGATGGCATCATCTGTAGAGCGGTTGGAACGGTACGCGAACTGCAGGGGGTCCAGAGAAGGGGGAAGCTGGGTCTTGATGTGTCTCATGACGAGTCTCTCGAAGCACTTCATGATGATGGATGTGAGTGCAATGGGACGGTAGTCGTTGAGACACGACACCGTGGGCTTCTTGGGCACGGGGACGATGGTGGTGGTTTTGAAGCATGTTGGGACCACGGCGCAGCTCAGAGAGATATTGAAGATGTCTGTCAGGACATCTGCAAGCTGGTCAGCACATTCTCTGAGCACACGACCCAGGATGTTGTCTGGTCCAGCAGCTTTCCGTGGGTTAACTCCACACAGAGTACGCCTCACATCAGCCACCGTCAGGCACAGCACCTGGTCACTTTGCGGAGGGATGGACTTTTCTGCTGCAACAACTTTGCAGCAGAAGGTGATGTTTTCCTGTAGTTAGTAATGGCCTGAATGCCCTCCCACATGCGCCGTGTGTCACCAGTGTCTTTGAAGTGTCCATGGATCCTCTGTGCGTGTGCACGCTTTGCTTCCCTGATCGCACGTGAGTTTGGCTCTTGTTTTCCTGAGAGCCTCTCTCTCACCTGTTCTGAAGGCTGAGTCACGGGTCCTCAGTAGCATGCGCACCTCAGCAGTCATCCATGGCTTCTGGTTGGGGCGTGTGGTGATGGTCTTGGAGACAGTAACATCAATGCACTTGCTGATGTAGCCAGTCACTGATGCTGTATACTCTTCCAGGTTAACATTGCCACCGTCAGTAGCAGCCTCCTTGAACGTGATCCAAGTCGTCTGCTCAAAACAGTCCTGAAGAGCAGAGATGGCTCCTGCTGGCCAGGTTCTCACCTGCTTCAGAAGCGGTTTCGAGCGTCTGACGATCGGTCTATATGCAGGGATCAACATTACAGACGTGATCAGAGTATCCGAGGTGGGCGCGGGGCTCCGCCCGGTACGCACCGGAAATGTTTGTGTAAACGAGATCCAGCGCGTTTGCTCCTCTTGTTGCAAAGTTCACATGTTGATGGAATTTAGGCAGTGCTGACTTCAGATTTGTGTGGTTGAAATCTCCGGCGACAATAAACAGTCCGTCTGGATGAACGTTCTGCAGTTCACTAATCGCTCCACACAGCTCCTGCAGAAACTCTCGTGTGTTCGCGCTGGGTGGAATGTACAGCGCGATTATAAACACGGCGGTGAATTCCCGCGGTAAATAAAAAGGTCTGCATCTGACAATAGCAAAGTCCACCAGCGGTGAGTAGTACGTAACGACAAGCACAGAGTTTTTACACCAGGACTCATTGATATAAATGCATAGTCCTCCGCCGCGTGTTTTGCCGGAGAGCGCATTGTCTCCATCGGCACGGATTGAGACTAATCCCTCCAGATGAATGGCGGCGTCTGGAATACTGTCGCTGAGCCACGTTTCAGTAAAGATTAAAACACAGCAATATCTGAACTCTCGCTGTGTAGTCTGCTGGAGTTTGATGCAGTCCAGTTTATTATCCAAGGAGCAGACATTAGAGAGGAATAGAGATGGTAGAGCTGGTCTGCTAGGATTAGCTTTTAGCCTAGCACGGACCCCAGCTCGCTTCCCCCGCTTCTGCTTCCTTGCACACCGCTTGCGGTGTCTCCCCTTCGGTATCCGGACTCAGGCGACGCCGTGGTCTGCAGGCCTGGTACGCATAGCAACCCGAGCTCACAGAGCGTCTGAAGCACGCTGTCGTCCAGGTAGGTTTGTACATTATGTCTTAAGTGTAGCAGGCTATGGAGGTTGGTTGTTTCTATGTATGTGTGGTTTAAGATGCTGGAAAAAAGTAGCACAATAGCACCATTATCGGACCCGGAGTGGCGCTGCGTGCTATCGCGCCGCCTTGATAGCTGTCAGGGAACGCGCTCCTCCCGCAGGTCACGTGGTTTGGTCACGTGTGCAGTGGGAGGGTCTTGTTTGTTTATCGTGTTTGTAACCGCGCCTGCGCACACCTGCACCTGCTTTAGTCTCGTTATGTCTGTGTATTTAAACCCAGGCTGGTGTGTGTGGGATTGTTGGTCATTGTTCATGGTCAATTATTCACAGCGTTAATGTTAAACGTGTTCATGTCTGTTTTCACTATGTTCGTGTTTATCGAGTACGTTAAATGTGAGTGCCGTTGTCTTCGTCTTTATCAATAAATGTCTGTCTACGTCGGCGGAGTCTGTGCGTCCTGCGACATTCGGATCGTTACAATAACATAATGCAGACTGACTTCTCTAGGCTGTCTGTCCCTGGACTACTTTCCTAAGAGAGGATAAAAATGGATGCATTTTCTGATCAAATTCTAATACTAAATCATACTGTAACGTTGCTGCTGGCCCGAGTGCTGATGGGCGTGGAGCAGGACGCACAGACTCCCTCGACAGAGTGAAACATTTATTAACATAAAACACGAACAACAATGGTGGTACTCACACACAACATTAGCGACAGACATAACGGTACATTTAACTAGACACGGGTTACACAACATTGAACAATGGATATACACACGTTTAAACAGACTTCAGCAAACAATGACCAACACAATACACACTAGCAGAGGTTTAAATAGACACATGAGGGTAACCCGTGCAGGTGCGTGCAGTCAAGAAACGTCCCGTGACATACACATTACTTGATCAGTCCATAAATATAAAATTATATATTCTAATTTTTCCTGGAAGAGCTTGAAGCAGTGTGCAAAGTCTAACACTTTATACAACCAACCAGGGTGCCTGGATGTGTTTTAATGTTCCTTGTATGTGTGTAAAATGAGTTAAACTCACATGCAGGGAGCATAACATGCACCGTTATCCTGTACTACTCTCAGAAATCAGTAGTGCATCTGTTAAGCTATCAAGAGGTTTGGTATTTCACCAGGTTGATTGTTCCTGCAAACCTGCCAAATAGCATTAATCTCATACGCAGATATAGTGCTACTAGACTCTGACTGACCCCAGGTGAGACAGTGCTGTAGATGTAGTGCTACTAGACTCTGACTGACCCCAGGTGAGACAGTGTAGTAGATGTAGCGCTACTAGACTGACTGACCCCAGGTGAGACAGTGTAGTAGATGTAGCGCTACTAGACTGACTGACCCCAGGTGAGACAGTGTAGTAGATGTAGTGCTAACAGACTCTGACCCTAGGTGACTCAGTGCAGTAGATGTAGCGCTACTAGACTGACTGACCCCAGGTGAGACAGTGCAGTAGATGTAGTGCTACTAGACTCTGACTGACCCCAGGTGAGAGTGCTGTAGATGTAGTGTGTGGTGGAAATTCAATGAAACGGGGAGTCAGATGTGGATAATAAGTAAAAAAGGTTTTAATAGAAAAGAAAGATTCCACAGAGTGTGGGGCTCACTACCAAGAGAAGCCCCGAGTCATACAGAGCATTGCTTGATATACAATTCTAACTGTATGCCTTGACCAATCACAGACTTCCTGCCTCTTGTTGCTATGGCTCATATACCATTCAGCTTTAAGCGTTGCTTATCTCTTTCAGGCCGGCTGGTAAGAATCTTGCTTGACTGTCATCCCTTAATTGCAGGCAATAAAGCAATGGCAGGCAATAAAGCAATTGCAGGCAATAAAACGAGAGACATCTTCCTGCTTATCTAATCTACGGTCTCACTCCCTTAAAGTTCTTTGCTTACATAAACATTCTTCCTAGGGAACAGGATAGTGCTGAATGTATGTGAATCACTGAAGCACATAGTATTCCCTTTACATAGTGCTACTAGATTCTGTCTATAATCATTTTTGATTTTTGGTGAATGCTGTTTAGCAATAGTTTTGGGGTTTCTAGTGACATGCTCACTTTTAGTTTTGCCCTTAAATTTGTCCCTCTAAACAGTTTTTGAGGTAATTAGTAAACTGACCTCATATCTGTCTGTGTGTATATATAGTCTCCTCATTGACCTCATGTAAGTATGTGTGTAGTCTCAACTCTGGTGTGTGTGTGTGTGTGTGTGTAGTCTGATTACATGTCTGTATATATAGTGTTTCATTACTGATTGTGTGTATAGTATCATTAATTTGCATGTCTGCATATGTATAGTATTGTTACTCATCTATCTATCTATCTATCTATCTATCTATCTATCTATCTATCTATCTATCTATCTATCTATCTATCTATCTATCTATCTGTACATGTCAGACTCTTGCTAATGTTTTCTCTAGTGATTGTTAACATTGTTCCATCATTTCTGACTGTTTCTTCTTGTTTTGCTTGTTCTAACAGTGTTTGTTTTTGTCATATGACACCGTGTGTATTATGACCCGTTTTTCCTGTTATTAGGAATTGTCCTTATAATGTCAGTTACATCCTACTAACCTATAGCCCCGCCCACCTCTAGCCCCACCCACCTCTGACTCCTGAGTGTTACTGTACAGTATAAATCTCATGGTGTGTCTCCCACTCTGCTGTGTATCAGTCTGTTCCTCATTAATGCCCAGTTCTCCATCACTATCCAAGTTCATTTATTTCAGCACACAAGTCTGTTAATGTTTTCATTAGTACTTTATTATACAGTAGTTTCATTACTGACATTTTGGCTGTATGTGTCTACAGAAGAACTCATCCTGTTCTACATCCACACAAAGACAAGGAAGAGTCCATACAGCAGGACTCTCGCACACCAGTGGATGATGTCCTACACAGAGTCTTACACACACACAAAACCAGCATGAAGAACAAGTATGAGAGTTTATTTGAGGGAATCAAATCACAAGAGAATAAAACCCTCCTGAACAGGGTTTACACACAACTCTACATCTTAGAGGGAGAGAGTGAAGGAGTGAATGAAGAACATGAGGTTTTACAGATGGAGAAAACACTCAGGAAACAGCTGGTACAAGACACTCCAATCTACTGCTCAGACATCTTTAAACCTGTACAAGGTCCTGAAGGAGACATGAAGGAAGAGAAGATCAGAGCTGTGATGGCTGAAGGTGTCAGACACACAGAACCAAAAGAAGATAAAGGCCCAGAAGTGCCAAAGCTCAGAACTGTTCTGACCAAAGGCATTGCAGGCATTGGGAAAACTGTCTCAGTGCAGAAGTTCATTCTGGACTGGGCCGAGGGAAAAGCCAATCAGGATGTAGATTTCATGTTTGTGCTTCCATTCCGCGAGCTGAACCTGGTTAAAGATGACCAGTACAGTCTGCATAGACTCCTGTGTGACTTCCACCCTGAGATAAAAGACCTGGACCCAAAGATATATGATGTGCGCAAAGTTGTGTTCATCTTTGATGGCCTGGATGAAAGCAGAATTCAACTGAACCTTCCCCAGTGTCATAAAGTGTCTGACATAAGAATGACATCATCAGTGGGTGCGCTGATGTCAAACCTCATCAAAGGAGAGCTGCTTCCCTCTGCTCTCATCTGGATAACCTCCCGACCAGTAGCAGCCAATCAAATCCTTCCTCAGTACATCAACCGTGTGACAGAAATTCAGGGATTCATGGACCCACAGAAGGAGGAGTACTTCAGGAAGAGAATCAGTGACCAAGACCAAGCTGAGAAAATCATCTCACACATAAAGACAGCAAAGAGCCTCCACATCATGTGTCACATACCAGTCTTCTGTTGGATCTCAGCCGCTGTGCTTCAGGAAATACTAAAACAAACTGATACAGAAATCCCTAAAACTCTGACTGAGATGTACATACAGTTCCTGCACACTCAGATCAACATGAAGCATGAGAAGTATGAGGGGAAAAATGAAAGAGATCAAAAGAAACATCTGGAATCCAACAGGTCCATGATTCTGAAACTGGCTGAACTGGCTTTCAAACAGCTGATGAAGGGAAACGTGATGTTCTATGAAGAAGACCTGAGCGAGTGTGGCATTGGTGTCACTGAGGCCTCCGTGTACTCTGGGATCTGCACTGAGATCTTTAGGGAGGAATCTGTGCTATACCAGAGGAAGATCTACTGCTTTGTACATCTGAGCTTTCAGGAGTTCCTGGCTGCTTTCTATGTGTTTCACTGCTATGTGGAAAAGGATATGGAGGTACTGAAGATCTTTCTGCGTAGAAGGAGCAGATCTCTTCCTGGACCTCAGTCGATTTATGATTCCCATGATTCTGATTATTTTGATTATTCTGATGATTCTAATGATTCTAATGAGTCTGATGTTTCTGATGATTCTAATGAGTCTGATGATTCTAATGAGTCTGATGTAATAATAACAGGTAATAAACAAGTAATAAACAATAACATGTGGTCTAAGAATGTTCCTCTCCATGACCTACTGAAGGCAGCAGTGCGTAAAGCCTTAGAGAGTCAGAATGGACACCTGGACCTTTTTGTCCGTTTCTTGCTGGGAATCTCACTGGAGTCCAATCAGAGTCTCCTACAAGGCCTCCTGACACACACACGGAGGAGACCAGAGAGCATCAGGGACACAGTCCAGTACATCAAAGGCAAAATACAAAAAGGGCGCCTCCCCACTGAGAGATCCATCAACCTGTTCCTCTGTCTGTCTGAAATGAAGGACCAGTCTCTCACCAGAAAGATTCAGGAGTATCTACGATCAGAGAAACACTCAGGACAGGAGCTCTCTCCTGGACAGTGTTCAGCACTAGCCTGCATGCTTCTGACCTCAGAGGAGGTGCTGGAGGAGTTGGACTTGGAGAAATACAACACATCACAGGAGGGTTACAGGAGGCTGATCCCAGCTGCTGCAAACTGCAGGAAGGCTCTGTGAGTGTTTAACTATTATTTATTCAATAATTTATATTAGTAATTGAGTACTGATGGCTAAATGTTTCATTCACCCTCACAAGGAAGATGCCACGCAGCTTTAGAGTTGATACACTGGATCATTTATTTGGGGTCCCTCCATATTGTCCAGTATTCCCTCAACTCACACACACCACAACACACCACCAGGTGGTGTAGAACCAGCAAAAATATTTAATATATTTCAATATGAAAATACCACTTAATTTACATAAAACATTGACCTTAACCTCTTTTTGTCCACTCCTAGTCCTAATGAGTGTTAATGGGGGTATGTGACTGTGAATTAAAACTAGTCCTAATGAGTGTTAATGGGGGTATGTGGCTGTGAATTAAAACTAGTCCTAATGAGTGTTAATGGGGGTATGTGACTGTGAATTAAAACTAGTCCTAATGAGTGTTAATGGGGGTATGTGGCTGTGAATTAAAACTAGTCCTAATGAGTGTTAATGGGACATATGTGACTGTGAATTAAAACTAGTCCTAATGAGTGTTAATGGGACATATGTGACTGTGAATTAAAACTAGTCCTAATTAGTGTTAATGGGGGTATGTGGCTGTGAATTAAAACTAGTCCTAATGAATGTTTATGGGGGTATGTGACTGTGAATTAAAACTAGTCCTAATGAGTGTTAAATGGGGGTGTGTGACTCAGAATTAAAACTAGTCCTAATGAGTGTTAATGGGGGTATGTGACTCAGAATTAAAACTAGTCCTAATGAGTGTTAATGGGAGGTATGTGACTGTGAATTAAAACTAGTCCTAATGAATGTTAATGGGGGTGTGTGACTCAGAATTAAAACTAGTCCTAATGAGTGTTAATGGGAGGTATGTGACTCAGAATTAAAACTAGTCCTAATGAGTGTTAATGGGAGGTATGTGACTGTGAATTAAAACTAGTCCTAATGAGTGTTAATGGGAGGTGTGTGACTGTGAATTTAAACTAGTCCTAATGAATGTTAATGGGGGTATGTGACTGTGAATTAAAACTAGTCCTAATGAGTGTTAATGGGGGTGTGTGACTCAGAATTAAAACTAGTCTTAATGAGTGTTAATGGGGGTATGTAACTGTGAATTAAAACTAGTCTTAATGAGTGTTAGTGGGAGGTATGTGATTATGAATGTACAGTCAGGGTTATGATTCAGTTAGGTTCACTTTGCTAGGATTACTGACTGCTACTAACTTCAGTTTATCACACCAAACTTTAGCCACTTTACTATTAATATTAAGTGGAGTCTTTAATGAAGCTAATTACACCCACTGTAATTTACCACTACCGAAGTTAAACACAGGAAGTTCTCTCTCTGCTCTTTCTACAATACCTGCCTTACCCCGTGTATGTACGTGGATGACACAGTGTATTGTAGTTAAAGATATAGAGGTCGTAGACATGGAAAGGGAGATCACAAGGTTTCCAGAGAAACCAGATTTAGGTCAGAGGTCCTTCATCAACTGTGCAAACAAATAGCCTGTTTACACCTTAAATTAAAGTGTTTCATTTCCTGATTGTACCAGAATTCACTTTGACTGGATTCTGTTTACACTTTTCACTAAAATGTGTCCTCAGAGTGACCAGATGTGCTTTGATCTTATTTTAATATTTTAAAAGCACACCAGTCCACACATCATTTCTGTTTTGCTTCCTGAAACCTACATGGTAAACAAGATTCCTTGCAGACTATTACCAGTGTATTATACACTCTCAGATATGGGCAGAAACCATCTACAACTGGCAACGAGGTGTCCAGCTGTAGCCCTACAGACAGATCAGACCCCTGAGAGGATCAGCCCTGTGATGGGCAGAAGTGGTTACTAAGAAACGTTCATGAAAAAGCATGTATATCTAAAAACAATTAAGCAGCTGACTTTTGTGTTAATACTACTAAACCACATAAATGGACTTATGAGAATGACCTAACTAGCTGCTGATGTTACCACTAACTGAAACAGGATGTTGTGATTAATGTTGACCATTAGCTAGGTTAGATAATTTACTACTTGGTGAATTGTCAGTTAAGTGATTCAGTCCCATCTGCCTCAGTGCAGGAGAAGCTTTGACTGGCAGCAGATGTAATTTCTGCAGTCAGCCAGCAGATGGGTTTCCACTTGTGTAGTTGTACGCAGATACAGAGACTTTCACTTGTATCAAATGCGATCAACATCCGTCTCTGACCACTTCTGACTGTGGTTTCAATGATCAGATTACAGTGTGTCTTGGTTGTTTATGACTTGCATTTCATGTGGTAGAGTGAAATCTGAATGTGATCTGATCACTAAATTCTGTCCCTATATCTTAGTTATCTCATAATTTTAGCTGTTACTTCATGTTTAATTCCTTGTAAGGAGTCACATCGCTGTTCTAATCTTGTTTGTGTAGTAATACTTTAATGACTTACCCAAGGTTTGTTGATTCATTAATTAATATTACAGCTCTAATTATTGTAAATCCTGAGTCTCTAACACACCTGCTCCAGACTGTTTCAGACATTGATTAGTTCTGTCTAGTTCTAGTTCTCTGTAGCTGTCTTATACTGATTGTATTTATATAACATAAAGTGAATAGCAGGTAATAACAGGTATTAGATATTAATGTTGTAAATGTTCATTAACTGCAAGTCTTTTTATTCAGTATCTGCCACTAGTTTGGTTAGACTGACTTGCTTGTTTTCTTGTTTTCTTTCTCAAGCTGTTCAAACCATTTCTGTGCAGTTTGATGTCTCACACTGTGTTAAATGTGCTTTGTTTCCTCTGTATTTGCAGACTAGGTAACTGTAGTCTGGACACAGATTTGTGTAAAACTGTATGTTCCACTTTGGCATCATCAAACTCCCCCCTGAGAGAACTGAGTATCAATATCAGCACCCTGGAAGATGAAGGAGTGAAGCTGCTTTCTGATGGGCTGAAGAGTTCACACTGTAAACTGGAGACGCTCAGGTGAGACACTGTAAACTGGAGACGCTCAGGTGAGACGCTGTAGACTGGAGATGCTCAGGTGAGACACTGTAAACTGGAAACGCTCAGGAGAGCACATGTATTTTGTCACGGAACGTTCGCCTCCCACAATTCACGGGGTTTGGCCCGCCATGTGACTTGGGAGGATGTTTGTGGCCACGCCTGCACACACCTGCACCTTGTTTTGTCTGTGTATTTAAACCCTTGTTAGTGTGTGCAGTATCGTTGGTCATTGTTAATGTAGCATATTAATGTTAAATATTAGTGTTATGTTTTCCCGTTTATCGTGTCCGTTTTTTGTTAACAGTTTCATGTTCCTTGTTTGTAATACATGTGAGTGCCATTGTGTATGTTTCAATTAAATGTTCGTCCTTGTCGAGGAAGTCTGTGCGTCCTCCTCCACGCCTTATATCCTGAAGTGATGTATTCACAGTAAAACAGTTATACCTTTGTGAAGTGACGTGTTCACAGTAAAACAGTTATATCTTTATGAAGTGACGTGTTCAAAGTAAAACAATTATATCTTTGTGAAGTGACGTGTTCACAGTAAAACAGTTATATCTTTGTGAAGTGATGTATTTAGGTGATCGGGGCTTTTGGATCTTTTTCTTGTGTTCAAGTGAGAAGCACCTCCCCTCCTTCATGAATTAATGTGCTACAGCTGCTCTGACACATTTTACTTTCACCAGATTCTGACAGCTTTTTCATAATTTTTCATAATTTATTTTTATCACTGTATTGTTTAGTCTCCAGATATGTTAATTCATGTAAAAATAGCAATTAATGAATAATTATTGTTAACAGAATGTTGTTTGTTATTTCTGTGAGCCTTGATTTCATGCTGTTTTAATACTGGGCTTTATTTTCTGTGTCTTTGCAGTCTTACAGGCTGTAACCTCACAACAGACAGCAGTAAAAGTCTCTCCTCTGTTCTGACATCAGCCAAGTCCTTCCTGAGAGAACTGCACCTCAGAAATTGTGACTTTCAGGATTCAGGAGTGGAGCAGCTCTCTGCTGCACTGAAGAGTTCACACTGTAAACTGGAGATTCTCAGGTGAGACACTAAACTGGAGAAGACAAGAACAGGGCCGATGCTGCAGCCCCTTTGTTCTGCCCTATGATTAAGTTACTAACCCCTAAACCCCTACCCCTCTGATTAAGTTACTAACCCCTACCCCTCTGATTAAGTTACTAACCCCTACCCCTCTGATTAAGTTACTAACCCCTACCCCTCTGATTAAGTTACTAACCCCTACCCCTCTGATTAAGTTACTAACCCCTAAACCCCTAACCCCTAACCCTCTGATTAAGTTACTAACCCCTACCCCTCTGATTAAGTTACTAACCCCTACCCCTCTGATTAAGTTACTAACCCCTAACCCTCTGATTAAGTTACTAACCCCTAACCCTCTGATTAAGTTACTAACCCCTAACCCTCTGATTAAGTTACTAACCCCTAACCCTCTGATTAAGTTACTAACCCCTAACCCCCTAACCCTCTGATTAAGTTACTAACCCCTAACCCCCTAACCCTCTGATTAAGTTACTAACCCCTAACCCCCTAACCCCTACCCCTCTGATTGTTACTAACCCCTAACCCCTACTCCTCTGATTGTTACTAACCCCTAACCCCTACCCCTCTGATTAAGTTACTAACCCCTAACCCCTACTCCTCTGTGTTACTAACCCCTAACCCCTACCCCTCTGATTAAGTTACTAACCCCTAACCCCCTAACCCCTACCCCTCTGATTTTTAGTAACCCCTAACCCCTACCCCTCTGATTAAGTTACTAACCCCTACCCCTCTGATTAAGTTACTAACCCCTAACCACTTAACCCCTACCCCTCTGATTGTTACTAACCCCTAACCCCTACCCCTCTGATTGTTACTAACCCCTAACCCCTACTCCTCTGATTGTTACTAACCCCTAACCCCTACCCCTCTGATTAAGTTACTAACCCCTAACCCCCTAACCCCTACCCCTCTGATTTTTAGTAACCCCTAACCCCTACCCCTCTGATTAAGTTACTAACCCCTAAACCCCTAACCCCTACCCCTCTGATTAAGTTACTAACCCCTAACCCCTACCCCTCTGATTAAGTTACTAACCCCTACCCCTCTGATTAAGTTACTAACCCCTACCCCTCTGATTAAGTTACTAACCCCTAACCCTCTGATTAAGTTACTAACCCCTAACCCCCTAACCCTCTGATTAAGTTACTAACCCCTAACCCCCTAACCCCTACCCCTCTGATTAAGTTACTAACCCCTAAACCCCTACCCCTCTGATTAAGTTACTAACCCATACCCCTCTGATTAAGTTACTAACCCCTAACCCTCTGATTAAGTTACTAACCCCTAACCCCCTAACCCTCTGATTAAGTTACTAACCCCTAACCCCTACCCCTCTGATTAAGTTACTAACCCCTACCCCTCTGATTACGTTACAAACCCCTAACCCTCTGATTAACTTACTAACCCCTACCCCTCTGATTAAGTTACTAACCCCTAAACCCCTACCCATCTGATTAAGTTACTTCTGAAGTGACGTATTCACAGTACAACAGTTATATCTTTGTGAAGTGACATGTTCACAGTAAAACAGTTACATCCTTATGAAGTGATATATTCACAGTAAAACAGTTATATCTTTATGAAGTGACGTGTTCACAGTAAAATCTTTGTGAAGTGACTTATTCACAGTAAAACAGTTATATCTTTATGAAGTGACGTATTCACAGTAAAACAGTTATCTTTATGAAGTGATGTATTTAGGTGATCGGGGCTTTTGGATCTTTTTCTTGTGTTCAAGTGAGAATCCCCTCCCCTCCTTCATGAATTAATGTGCTACAGCTGCTCTGACACATTTTACTTTCACCAGATTCTGACAGCTTTTTCATAATTTTTCATAATTTATTTTTATCACTGTATTGTTTAGTCTCCAGATATGTTAATTCATGTAAAAATAGCAATTAATGAATAATTATTGTTAACAGAATGTTGTTTGTTATTTCTGTGAGCCTTGATTTCATGCTGTTTTAATACTGGGCTTTATTTTCTGTGTCTTTGCAGTCTTACAGGCTGTAACCTCACAACAGACAGCAGTAAAAGTCTCTCCTCTGTTCTGACATCAGCCAAGTCCTTCCTGAGAGAACTGCACCTCAGAAATTGTGACTTTCAGGATTCAGGAGTGGAGCAGCTCTCTGCTGCACTGAAGAGTTCACACTGTAAACTGGAGATTCTCAGGTGAGACACTAAACTGGAGAAGACAAGAACAGGGCCGATGCTGCAGCCCCTTTGTTCTGCCCTCTGATTAAGTTACTAACCCCTAAACCCCTAACCCCTACCCCTCTGATTAAGTTACTAACCCCTAACTCCTACCCCTCTGATTAAGTTACTAACCCCTACCCCTATGATTAAGTTACTAACCCCTACCCCTCTGATTGATTGTTACTAACCCCTAAACCCCTAACCCCTACCCCTCTGATTAAGTTACTAACCCCTACCCCTCTGATTAAGTTACTAACCCCTAAACCCCTAACCCCTACCCCTCTGATTAAGTTACTAACCCCTAACCCCTACCCCTCTGATTAAGTTACTAACCCCTACCCCTCTGATTAAGTTACTAACCCCTAAACCCCTAACCCCTACCCCTCTGATTAAGTTACTAACCCCTAACCCCTAACCCCTACCCCTCTGATTAAGTTACTAACCCCTACCCCTCTGATTACGTTACTAACCCCTAACTCTCTGATTAAGTTACTAACCCCTACCCCTCTGATTAAGTTACTAACCCCTAAACCCCTACCCCTCTGATTAAGTTACTAACCCCTGAACCCCTACTCCTCTGATTAAGTTACTAACCCCTGAACCCCTACTCCTCTGATTAAGTTACTAACCCCTAACCCCCTAACCCTCTGATTAAGTTACTAACCCCTAACCCCCTAACCCCTACCCATCTGATTGTTACTAACCCCTAACCCCTACTCCTCTGATTGTTACTAACCCCTAACCCCTACTCCTCTGATTGTTACTAACCCCTAACCCTCTGATTAAGTTACTAACCCCAACCCCCTAACCCCTAACCCTCTGATTAAGTTACTAACCCCTAAACCCCTAACCCTCTGATTAAGTTACTAACCCCTAACCCCCTAACCCCTACCCCTCTGATTGTTACTAACCCCTAACCCCTACTCCTCTGATTCAGTTACTAACCCCTAACCCTCTGATTAAGTTAATAACCCCTACCCCTCTGATTAAGTTACTAACCCCTACCCCTCTGATTAAGTTACTAACCCCTACCCCTCTGATTAAGTTACTAACCCCTAACTCCTACCCCTCTGATTAAGTTACTAACCCCTACCCCTATGATTAAGTTACTAACCCCTACCCCTCTGATTGTTACTAACCCCTAAACCCCTAACCCCTACCCCTCTGATTAAGTTACTAACCCCTACCCCTCTGATTAAGTTACTAACCCCTAAACCCCTAACCCCTACCCCTCTGATTAAGTTACTAACCCCTAACCCCCTAACCCCTACCCCTCTGATTGTTACTAACCCCTACTCCTCTGATTAAGTTACTAACCCCTACCCCTCTGATTACGTTACTAACCCCTACCCCTCTGATTAAGTTACTAACCCCTAAACCCCTACTCCTCTGATTAAGTTACTAACCCCTAACCCCTACCCCTCTGATTAAGTTACTAACCCCTACCCCTCTGATTACGTTACTAACCCCTAACCCTCTGATTACGTTACTAACCCCTAACCCCCTAACCCCTACCCCTCTGATTGTTACTAACCCCTAACCCCTACTCCTCTGATTAAGTTACTAACCCCTACCCCTCTGATTACGTTACTAACTCCTAACCCTCTGATTAAGTTACTAACCCCTACCCCTCTGATTAAGTTACTAACCCCTAAACCCCTACCCCTCTGATTAAGTTACTAACCCCTGAACCCCTACTCCTCTGATTAAGTTACTAACCCCTAACCCTCTGATTAAGTTACTAAACCCTAACCCCCTAACCCCTACCCCTCTGATTGTTACTAACCCCTAACCCCTACTCCTCTGATTAAGTTACTAACCCCTACCCCTCTGATTAAGTTACTAACCCCTACCCCTCTGATTAAGTTACTAACCCCTAAATCCCTACCCCTCTGATTAAGTTACTAACCCCTAACCCCCTAACCCTCTGATTAAGTTACTAACCCCTAACCCCCTAACCCCTACCATCTGATTGTTACTAACCCCTAACCCCTACTCCTCTGATTGTTACTAACCCCTAACCCTCTGATTAAGTTACTAACCCCTAACCCCCTAACCCCTACCCCTCTGATTTTTACTAACCCCTAACCCTCTGATTAAGTTACTAACCCCTAACCCCCTAACCCTCTGATTAAGTTACTAACCTCTAACCCCCTAACCCTCTGATTAAGTTACTAACCCCTAACCCCCTAACCCCTACCCCTCTGATTGTTACTAACCCCTACCCCTCTGATTACGTTACTAACCCCTAACCCTCTGATTAAGTTAATAATCAGAGGGGTAGGGGTTAGTAACTTAATCAGAGGGGTAGGGGTTATTAACTTAATCAGAGGGTTAGGGGTTATTAACTTAATCAGAGGGTTAGGGGTTCAGGGGTTAGTAACTTAATCAGAGGGGTAGGGGTTTAGGGGTTAGTAACTTAATCAGAGGGGTAGGGGTTAGTAACTTAATCAGAGGGGTAGGGGTTAAGTTACTAACCCCTACCCCTCTGATTAAGTTAATAACCCCTACCCCTCTGATTAAGTTACTAACCCCTACCCCTCTGATTAAGTTACTAACCCCTAAACCCCTACCCCTCTGATTAAGTTACTAACCCCTACCCCTCTGATTAAGTTACTAACCCCTAAACCCCTACCCCTCTGATTAAGTTACTAACCCCTGAACCCCTAACCCTCTGATTAAGTTAATAACCCCTACCCCTCTGATTAAGTTACTAACCCCTACCCCTCTGATTATTAACTTAATCAGAGGGTTAGGGGTTAGTAACGTAATCAGAGGGGTAGGGGTTAGTAACTTAATCAGAGGAGTAGGGGTTAGTAACAATCAGAGGGGTAGGGGTTAGGGGGTTAGGGGTTAGTAACAATCAGAGGAGTAGGGGTTAGGGGATAGTAACAATCAGATGGTAGGGGTTAGGGGGTTAGGGGTTAGTAACGTAATCAGAGGGTTAGGGGGTTAGGGGTTAGTAACTTAATCAGAGGGGTAGGGATTTAGGGGTTAGTAACTTAATCAGAGGGGTAGGGGTTAGTAACTTAATCAGAGGGGTAGGGGTTAGTAACTTAATCAGAGGGGTAGGGGTTAGGGGTTAGTAACTTAATCAGAGGGTTAGGGGTTCAGGGGTTAGTAACTTAATCAGAGGGGTAGGGGTTAAGTTACTAACCCCTACCCCTCTGATTAAGTTACTAACCCCTACCCCTCTGATTAAGTTACTAACCCCTACCCCTCTGATTAAGTTACTAACCCCTAAACCCCTACCCCTCTGATTAAGTTAATAACCCCTACCCCTCTGAATAAGCCATTAAAAAAGATTGACTCTAACTAATCCCTAAACCCCTACCTCTGATTGTTACTAACCACTAACCCCTACTCCTTTGATTGTGTTGGTAAAAAAGATTATTGACTCTAACCAGTATTATGAAAATGTTTTTAAGATCAACACAATGTACAGCAGGAATGCAATAATTGCACAGCAAACTACACTCATTTCATCTTCTTTAAAAACCCACATAACTTTAGTTTTTCAGGCATCATGATCTAAATGCATTTTGGTCTTAATGCATTCAAAGATTCCTCACTGAATGTAAAATCTTTGTCATTGCAGACTGCCATTGTGTAATCTTGGAGAGCAGACATGTGAAATTTTGGGTGCAGCTCTTCAACTCACAAACAACCGCCTGAGAGAAATCGACCTGTCTAACAATGATCTGCAGGATTCAGGTGTGAAGTGGCTCTCTGCAGGACTGAAGAGTTCACACTGTAAACTGGAGATTCTCAGGTGAACTTTCTGTGAATTCATTGTTGAAATGCAAAGTTTATGCTGTGATCTTCTGTGATGCATATTTTTAAAAGTCCAAATATAGATGTACCAGTCTTTTATATAAGATTTCAGAAAAAGGGCTTAGTTGAAGAAAATCTAGTTTAGTTAAACAAATTATTTAGGGCAGAGGTATTATTTGTTTATTTTATTCATATCTGACATATGCTACAGGTAGAGTTTGTGATAATACCTCAGAAGAATAGATTTTATCTAATTGCCACAAGTCATCAATGTTTACATCATTCTACATTGGAGAAGGAGGGTAGATCAATCTTTCATTGCACTGTACAAATGGGATGATGTCCACAGTTTAAGTTTGTGCTGTAAGAGCCTCTTTATATTGTTAACAACAAATATATTCCCAGATCAACACAGCGTTTATAAACATCTAAAGACAGCAGTACAATTACTAATGGACCTTAAGGGTTTGGGGACGGTGTAGTGAGCTGTACAATTACTAATGGACCTTAAGGGTTTGGGGACGGTGTAGTGAGCTGTACAATTACTAATGGACCTTAAGGGTTTGGGGACGGTGTAGTGAGCTGTACAATTACTAATGGACCTTAAGGGTTTGGGGACGGTGTAGTGAGCTGTACAATTACTAATGGACCTTAAGGGTTTGGGGACGGTGTAGTGAGCTGTACAAATACTAATGGACCTTAAGGGTTTGGGGACGGTGTAGTGAGCTGTACAAATACTAATGGACCTTAAGGGTTTGGGGACGGTGTAGTGAGCTGTACAAATACTAATGGACCTTAAGGGTTTGGGGACGGTGTAGTGAGCTGTACAAATACTAATGGACCTTAAGGGTTTGGGGACGGTGTAGTGAGCTGTACAAATACTAATGGACCTTAAGGGTTTGGGGACGGTGTAGTGAGCTGTACAAATACTAATGGACCTTAAGGGTTTGGGGACGGTGTAGTGAGCTGTACAAATACTAATGGACCTTAAGGTTTGGGGAAAGTGTAGTGAGCTGTACAAATACTAATGGTTCTTAAGGTTTGGGGAAAGTGTAGTGAGCTGTACAAATACTAATGGACCTTAAGGGTTTGGGGACAGTGTAGTGAGCTGTACAAATACTAATGGATCTTAAGGGTTTGGGGACAGTGTAGTGAGCTGTACAAATACTAATGGACCTTAAGGGTTTGGGGACAGTGTAGTGAGCTGTACAAATACTAATGGATCTTAAGGGTTTGGGGACAGTGTAGTGAGCTGTACAAATACTAATGGTTCTTAAGGTTTGGGGACAGTGTAGTGAGCTGTACAAATACTAATGGATCTTAAGGGTTTGGGGAAAGTGTAGTGAGCTGTACAAATACTAATGGTTCTTAAGGTTTGGGGAAAGTGTAGTGAGCTGTCATTTTACAAAGTGGTATGTGAGATACACGATGAAACTGAAGATTACAGTACTAGTCTTTTTTCAACATGTAAGTAACCTCTGAATAGCAGGAACAAGCTTAGGAGGTTCACCATTTACAGAAACCTGCTGGGTTATTCCACGTTAACCAGTGACTGAAAACTCAGTTAAAAACAGTGACTAACTCATAAGAAACAAGACTGGAGAATCAGGGCAGTGGGGACCAAAGAGCAAAGTGGGAAAGTTTATATCACATCAAAAGCCATTTTCTTAATGCTTTAAGGGTAGAGTTGACTGCAGTTCTCCTTTCTAATTATAAATTAAAATAATATAAATATAACAAATAGCGATGTTGAAAATGAACCATAAAGTACAAAACATTCTTTAGACTTTCATCTGTTACTATGGAAACAAAAATACTACCAATGATTATTACAAATTTTTAATAACATTGGGAATAATTACATCAAGAAGACAATAGGCATGTGTTATCATAAAAAAGTTAAGAATATTTAAAAAATGTTAAAAACTTCCAGATAAAAAGGTTACTGTGTCATGGTTTGTAATCCCTAATTTTTCTTTACAGTAAAGTCTGCTACGTGCAAACACATTTTCCTCTTTCTCCCTCCTTTCTGCAGACTGTCTGGTTGTTTGGTCACAGAGGAAGGTTGTTCTTCTCTGGCTTCAGCTCTGAGCTCAAACCCCTCCCACCTCAAAGAACTGGATCTGACCTACAACCACCCAGGAGAGTCAGGAGTGAAGCTGCTCTCTGCTAGACTGGAGGATCCCCACTGCAGACTGGACACTCTCAGGTATGTAGAAATCCCCTGTCCTTGAACTGATCTGATACTCAACTGTGTTCTCAAATACAACCTGCTCTCATAAACAGTGAAGCAGGAACATTAGTGGATAGTGTGTGTGTGTGTGTGTGTGTGTGTGTGGGTGAGAGAGAGAGAGAGAGAGAGAGAGAGAGAGAGAGAGAACTATTATCTGTGTGAGAGAGAGACAGAAATTTAATCTGTGTGAGAAAGAGAGACAGAACTATTATGTGTGAGAGAGAGAGAGAGAGACAGAAATATTCTGTGAGAGACAGAGAGAGAGACAGAACTATTATCTGTGTGTGAGAGAGAGAGAGAAATTTAATCTGTGTGAGAGGAATATTGTGTGAGAGAGAGAGAGAGACAGAACTATTATCGGTGTGCGAGAGAGTGACAGATCTATTCTGTGTTACAGAGAGCGAGAGAGAGAGAGAGAGAGAGAGAGAGAGAGACAGAACTATTATCTGTGTGAGAGAGAGAGAGAGACAGAACTATTATCTGTGTGAGAGAGAGAGAGAGAGACAGAACTATTATGTGTGAGAGAGAGAGAGAGAGAGACAGAACTATTATCTGTGTGAGAGAGAGAGACAGAACTATTATCTGTGTGAGAGAGAGAGAGACAGAACTATTATCTGTGTGCGAGAGAGAGAGAGACAGAACTATTATCTGTGTGCAAGAGAGAGAAAGACAGAACTATTATCTGTGAGAGAGAGAGAGAGACAGAACTATTATCTGTGTGAGAGAGAGATAGAGAGACAGAACTATTATCTGTGTGAGAGAGAGATAGAGAGAGAACTATTATCTGTGTGAGAGAGAGAGACAGAACTATTATCTGTGTGAGAGAGAGACAGAACTATTATCTGTGTGAGAGAGAGAGATAGAACTATTATCTGTGTGAGAGAGAGAGAGACAGAACTATTATCTGTGTGAGAGAGAGAGAGACAGAACTATTATCTGTGTGAGAGAGAGAGAGACAGAACTATTATCTGTGTGAGAGAGAGAGAGACAGAACTATTATCTGTGTGTGAGAGAGAGAGAGAACTATTATCTGTGTGAGAGAGAGAGAGAGAGAACTATTATCATGTGAGAGAGAGAGAGAGAGACAGAACTATTATCTGTGTGAGAGAGAGAGAGACAGAACTATTATCTGTGTGAGAGAGAGAGAGACAGAACTATTATCTGTGTGAGAGAGAGAGAGAGACAGAACTATTATCTGTGTGAGAGAGAGAGAGACAGAACTATTATCTGTGTGAGAGAGAGAGAGACAGAACTATTATCTGTGTGTGAGAGAGAGAGAGAACTATTATCTGTGTGAGAGAGAGAGAGAGAGAACTATTATCGTGTGAGAGAGAGAGAGAGAGACAGAACTATTATCTGTGTGAGAGAGAGAGAGAGAGACAGAACTATTATCTGTGTGAGAGAGAGAGAGACAGAACTATTATCTGTGTGAGAGAGAGAGACAGAACTATTATCTGTGAGAGAGAGAGAGAGAGACAGAACTATTATCTGTGTGAGAGAGAGAGAGACAACTATTATCTGTGTGCGAGAGAGAGAGAGAGAGAGACAACTATTATCTGTGTGAGAGAGAGAGAGAGAGAGACAGAACTATTATCTGTGTGAGAGAGAGAGAGAGAGACAGAACTATTATCTGTGTGAGAGAGAGAGAGACAGAACTATTATCTGTGTGAGAGAGAGAGAGAGACAACTTATCTGTGTGAGAGAGGAAGAATTATTATCTGTGTGAGAGGGAGAGAGAGAGAGAGAGAGACAGAACTATTATGTGTGAGAGAGAGAGAGACAGAACTATTATCTGTGAGAGAGAGAGAGAGAGAGAGAGAGAGAGAAAGACAACTATTATCTGTGAGAGAGAGGGAGAGAGAGAACTATTATCTGTGTGAGAGGGAGAGAGAGAAAGAGAGTGACAGAACTATTATCTGTGTGAGAGAGAGAGAGAGAGAGAGAGAGAGACAGAACTATTATCTGTGTGAGAGGGAGAGAGAGAGAGACAGAACTATTATCTGTGTGAGAGGGAGAGAGAGAGAGAGAGAGAGAGAGACAGAACTATTATCTGTGTGAGAGGGAGAGAGACAGAACTATTATCTGTGTGAGAGAGAGAGAGACAGAACTATTATCTGTGTGAGAGAGAGAGAGAGACAGAACTATTATCTGTATGACAGAGAGAGAGACAGAACTATTATCTGTGTGAGAGAGAGAGAGACAGAACTATTATCTGTGTGAGAGAGAGAGAGAGACAGAACTATTATCTGTGTGAGAGAGAGAGAGAGACAACTATTATCTGTGTGAGAGAGAGAGACAGAACTATTATCTGTGTGAGAGGGAGAGAGAGAGAGAGAGAGAGAGACAGAACTATTATCTGTGTGAGAGAGAGAGAGAGAGAGAGAGAGAGACAGAACTATTATCTGTATGACAGAGAGAGAGACAGAACTATTATCTGTGAGAGAGAGAGAGACAGAACTATTATCTGTGTGAGAGAGAGAGAGAGACAGAACTATTATCTGTGTGAGAGAGAGACAGAACTATTATCTGTGTGAGAGAGAGAGAGAACTATTATCTATGTGAGAGAGAGAGAGAGAGAGAGACAGAACTATTATCTGTGTGAGAGAGAGACAGAACTATTATCTGTGTGAGAGAGAGAGAGAGAGAGACAGAACTATTATCTGTGTGAGAGAGAGACAGAACTATTATCTGTGAGAGAGAGAGAGAGAGAGAACTATTATCTATGTGAGAGAGAGAGAGAGAGAGAGAGAGACAGAACTATTATCTGTGTGTGAGAGAGAGAGAGACAGAACTATTATCTGTGTGAGAGAGAGAGAGACAGAACTATTATCTATGTGAGAGAGAGAGAGAGAGAGAGACAGAACTATTATCTGTGTGTGAGAGAGAGAGAGACAGAACTATTATCTGTGTGAGAGAGAGAGAGACAGAACTATTATCTGTGTGAGAGAGAGAGAGAGACAGAACTATTATCTGTGTGAGAGAGAGAGAGACAGAACTATTATCTGTGAGAGAGAGAGAGAGAGAGAGAGACAGAACTATTATCTGTGTGAGAGAGAGAGACAGAACTATTATCTGTGTGAGAGAGAGAGACAGAACTATTATCTGTGTGTGTGAGAGAGAGAGAGAGAGAACTATTATCTGTGTGAAAGAGAGAGAGAGAACTATTATCTGTGTGAAAGAGGGAGAGAGACAGAACTATTATCTGTGTGAAAGAGAGGGAGAGAGACAGAACTATTATCTGTGTGTGAGAGAGAGAGAGAGACAGAACTGTTATCTGTGAGTGA
Organism: Electrophorus electricus; assembly: GCF_041902795.1. Lineage (NCBI taxonomy): Eukaryota > Metazoa > Chordata > Actinopteri > Gymnotiformes > Gymnotidae > Electrophorus > Electrophorus electricus. The sequence goes on from NC_137497.1 coordinate 2,788,017, forward strand.
GAGAGAGAGAGAGACAGAACTGTTATCTGTGAGAGAGAGAGAGACAGAACTGTTATCTGTGAGAGAGAGAGAGAGACAGAACTGTTATCTGTGTGAGAGAGAGAGACAGAACTATTATCTGTGTGAGAGAGAGAGACAGAACTATTATCTGTGTGTGAGAGAGAGAGAGACAGACAACTATTATCTGTGTGTGAGAGAGAGAGACAGACAACTATTATCTGTGTGTGAGAGAGAGAGACAGAACTATTATCTGTGTGAGAGAGAGAGACAGACAACTATTATCTGTGTGTGAGAGAGAGAGACAGAACTATTATCTATGTGAGAGAGAGAGAGAGAGAGAGAGAGAGAGAGAGACAGACAGAACTATTATCTGTGAGACGGAGAGAGAGAGAGAGACAGAACTATTATCTGTGAGAGAGAGAGAGAGAGAGAGAGACAGAGAGAGACAGAACTATTATCTGTGTGAGAGAGAGAGAGAGAGAGACAGAACTATTATCTGTGTGAGAGAGAGAGACAGAACTATTATCTGTGTGAGAGAGAGAGACAGAACTATTATCTGTGAGAGAGAGAGAGAGAGAGAGAGAGAGAGAGACAGAACTATTATCTGTGAGAGAGAGAGAGGGAGACAGAACTATTATCTGTGTGTGAGAGAGAGAGAGACAGAACTATTATGTGTGAGAGAGAGAGAGAGAGAGAGGGAGAGAGACAGAACTATTATCTGTGTGAGAGAGAGAGAGACAGAACTATTATCTGTGTGAGAGAGAGAGAGACAGAACTATTATCTGTGTGAGAGAGAGAGAGAGTGACAGAACTATTATCTGTGTGAGAGAGAGAGAGAGAGTGACAGAACTATTATCTGTGTGAGAGAGAGAGAGAGAGTGACAGAACTATTATCTGTGTGAGAGAGAGAGAGAGAGAGACAGAACTATTATCTGTGAGAGAGAGAGAGAGACAGAACTATTATCTGTGTGTGAGAGAGAGAGAGAGAACTATTATCTGTGAGAGAGAGAGAGACAGAACTATTATCTGTGTGAGAGAGAGAGAGAGACAGAACTATTATCTGTGTGAGAGAGAGAGAGACAGAACTATTATCTGTGTGTGAGAGAGAGAGAGACAGAACTATTATCTGTGAGAGAGAGAGAGACAGAACTATTATCTGTGTGAGAGAGAGCGAGAGAGACAGAACTATTATCTGTGTGAGAGAGAGAGAGACAGAACTATTATCTTTGTGAGAGAGAGAGAGAGACAGAAGTATTATCTGTGTGAGAGAGAGAGAGAGACAGAACTATTATCTGTGTGAGAGAGAGAGAGACAGAACTATTATCTGTGTGAGAGAGAGAGAGACAGAACTATTATCTGTGAGAGAGAGAGAGAGAGAACTATTATTTGTGTGAGAGAGAGAGAGAGAGAACTATTATCTGTGAGAGAGAGAGAGAGAGAGAGAGAGACAGAACTATTATCTGTATGACAGAGAGAGAGACAGAACTATTATCTGTGTGAGAGAGAGAGAGACAGAACTATTATCTGTGTGAGAGAGAGAGAGAGAGAGAGACAGAACTATTATCTGTGTGAGAGAGAGCGAGAGAGACAGAACTATTATCTGTGTGAGAGAGAGACAGACAGAACTATTATCTGTGAGAGGGAGAGAGAGAGACAGAACTATTATGTGTGAGAGAGAGAGAGAGACAGAACTATTATCTTTGAGAGAGAGAGAGAGACAGAACTATTATCTGTGTGAGAGAGAGAGAGACAGAACTATTATCTGTGTGAGAGAGAGAGAGACAGAACTATTATCTGTGTGAGAGAGAGAGAGAGAGACAGAACTATTATCTGTGTGTGAGAGAGAGAGAGACAGAACTATTATCTGTGAGAGAGAGAGAGACAGAACTATTATCTGTGTGAGAGAGAGCGAGAGAGACAGAACTATTATCTGTGTGAGAGAGAGAGAGACAGAACTATTATCTTTGTGTGAGAGAGAGAGAGACAGAACTATTATCTTTGTGAGAGAGAGAGAGAGACAGAAGTATTATCTGTGTGAGAGAGAGAGAGAGACAGAACTATTATCTGTGTGAGAGAGAGAGAGACAGAACTATTATCTGTGTGAGAGAGAGAGAGACAGAACTATTATCTGTGAGAGAGAGAGAGAGAACTATTATTTGTGTGAGAGAGAGAGAGAGAGAACTATTATCTGTGAGAGAGAGAGAGAGAGAGAGAGAGAGAGAGAGACAGAACTATTATATGTATGACAGAGAGAGAGACAGAACTATTATCTGTGTGAGAGAGAGACAGAACTATTATCTGTGTGAGAGAGAGAGAGAGAGAGACAGAACTATTATCTGTGTGAGAGAGAGCGAGAGAGACAGAACTATTATCTGTGTGAGAGAGAGACAGACAGAACTATTATCTGTGAGAGGGAGAGAGAGAGACACAACTATTATGTGTGAGAGAGAGAGAGAGACAGAACTATTATCTGTGTGAGAGAGAGAGAGAGACAGAACTATTATCTTTGTGAGAGAGAGAGAGAGACAGAACTATTATCTGTGTGAGAGAGAGAGAGACAGAACTATTATCTGTGTGAGAGAGAGAGAGACAGAACTATTATCTGTGTGAGAGAGAGAGAGAGTGACAGAACTATTATCTGTGTGAGAGAGAGAGAGAGAGAGACAGAACTATTATCTGTGAGAGAGAGAGAGAGAGACAGAACTATTATCTGTGTGTGAGAGAGAGAGAGAGAACTATTATCTGTGAGAGAGAGAGAGACAGAACTATTATCTGTGTGAGAGGGAGAGAGAGAGAGAGAGAGTGACAGAACTATTATCTGTGTGAGAGAGAGAGACAGAACTATTATCTGTGTGAGAGAGAGAGAGAGACAGAACTATTATCTGTGTGAGAGAGAGAGAGACAGAACTATTATCTGTGTGTGAGAGAGAGAGAGACAGAACTATTATCTGTGAGAGAGAGAGAGACAGAACTATTATCTGTGAGAGAGAGAGAGAGAGAGAGAGAGACAGAACTATTATCTGTGAGAGAGAGAGAGACAGAACTATTATCTGTGAGAGAGAGAGAGAGACAGAACTATTATCTTTGTGAGAGGGAGAGAGAGAGAGAGAGAGAGTGACAGAACTATTATCTGTGTGAGAGAGAGAGAGAGAGAGAGAGAGAACTATTATCTGTGTGAGAGGGAGAGAGAGAGAGAGAGAGAGAGAGAGATAGAACTATTATCTGTGTGAGAGAGAGAGAGACAGAACTATTATCTGTGAGAGAGAGAGAGACAGAACTATTATCTGTGTGAGAGAGAGAGAGAGACAGAACTATTATCTGTGTGAGAGAGAGACAGAACTATTATCTGTGTGAGAGAGAGACAGAACTATTATCTGTGTGAGAGAGAGAGAGAGACAGAACTATTATCTGTGTGAGAGAGAGAGAGAGACAGAACTATTATCTATGTGAGAGAGAGAGAGAGAGAGAGAGAGAGAGAGAGAGAGAGACAGAACTATTATCTGTGTGTGAGAGAGAGAGAGACAGAACTATTATCTGTGTGAGAGAGAGAGAGACAGAACTATTATCTTTGTGAGAGAGAGAGAGAGACAGAACTATTATCTTTGTGAGAGAGAGAGAGAGACAGAACTATTATCTGTGTGAGAGAGAGAGAGAGACAGAACTATTATCTGTGTGAGAGAGAGAGAGACAGAACTATTATCTGTGTGAGAGAGAGAGAGACAGAACTATTATCTGTGAGAGAGAGAGAGAGAGAGAGACAGAACTATTATCTGTGTGAGAGAGAGAGAGACAGAACTATTATCTGTGAGAGAGAGAGAGAGAGAGAGACAGAACTATTATCTGTGTGAGAGAGAGAGACAGAACTATTATCTGTGTGAGAGAGAGAGAGACAGAACTATTATCTGTGTGAGAGAGAGAGACAGAACTATTATCTGTGTGAGAGAGAGAGAGAGAGAGACAGAACTATTATCTGTGTGAGAGAGAGAGACAGAACTATTATCTGTGTGAGAGGGAGAGAGAGAAAGAGAGTGACAGAACTGTTATCTGTGTGAGAGAGAGAGAGAGAGAGAGAGAGAGAGAGACAGAACTATTATCTGTGTGAGAGGGAGAGAGAGAGAGACAGAACTATTATCTGTGTGAGAGGGAGAGAGAGAGAGAGAGAGAGAGAGACAGAACTATTATCTGTGTGAGAGGGAGAGAGAGAGAGAGAGAGAGAGAGACAGAACTATTATCTGTATGACAGAGAGAGAGACAGAACTATTATCTGTGTGAGAGAGAGAGAGACAGAACTATTATCTGTGTGAGAGAGAGAGACAGAACTATTATCTGTGTGAGAGAGAGAGAGAGACAACTATTATCTGTGTGAGAGAGAGAGACAGAACTATTATCTGTGTGAGAGGGAGAGAGAAAGAGAGAGTGACAGAATTATTATCTGTGTGAGAGAGAGAGAGAGAGAGAGACAGAACTATTATCTGTGTGAGAGAGAGAGAGACAGAACTATTATCTGTGTGAGAGAGAGAGAGACAGAACTATTATCTGTGTGAGAGAGAGAGAGACAGAACTATTATCTGTGTGAGAGAGAGAGAGAGACAACTATTATCTGTGTGAGAGAGAGAGACAGAACTATTATCTGTGTGAGAGGGAGAGAGAGAAAGAGAGAGTGACAGAACTATTATCTGTGTGAGAGAGAGAGAGAGAGAGAGAGACAGAACTATTATCTGTGTGAGAGGGAGAGAGAGAGAGAGAGAGAGAGAGAGACAGAACTATTATCTGTATGACAGAGAGAGAGACAGAACTATTATCTGTGAGAGAGAGAGAGACAGAACTATTATCTGTGTGAGAGAGAGAGAGAGACAGAACTATTATCTGTGAGAGAGAGACAGAACTATTATCTGTGTGAGAGAGAGACAGAACTATTATCTGTGTGAGAGAGAGAGAGAGACAGAACTATTATCTATGTGAGAGAGAGAGAGAGAGAGAGAGAGAGAGAGACAGAACTATTATCTGTGTGTGAGAGAGAGAGAGACAGAACTATTATCTGTGAGAGAAAGAGAGACAGAACTATTATCTGTGTGAGAGAGAGAGACAGAACTATTATCTTTGTGAGAGAGAGAGAGAGACAGAACTATTATCTTTGTGAGAGAGAGAGAGAGACAGAACTATTATCTTTGTGAGAGAGAGAGAGAGACAGAACTATTATCTGTGTGAGAGAGAGAGAGACAGAACTATTATCTGTGTGAGAGAGAGAGAGACAGAACTATTATCTGTGAGAGAGAGAGAGAGAGAGAGAGACAGAACTATTATCTGTGTGAGAGAGAGACAGACAGAACTATTATCTGTGAGAGGGAGAGAGAGAGACAGAACTATTATCTGTGTGAGAGAGAGACAGAACTATTATCTGTGTGAGAGGGAGAGAGAGAGAGAGAGAGAGAGAGAGAGACAGAACTATTATCTGTTTGAGAGATAGAGAGAGACAGAACTATTATCTGTTTGAGAGATAGAGAGAGACAGAACTATTATCTGTGAGAGAGAGAGAGAGAGACAGAACTATTATCTGTGTGAGAGAGAGAGAGAGACAGAACTATTATCTGTGTGTGTGAGAGAGAGAGAGAGAGAGACAGAACTATTATCTGTGTGAGAGGGAGAGAGAGAGAGAGTGACAGAACTATTATCTGTGTGAGAGAGAGAGAGAGAGACAGAACTA